>NC_051063.1:3390008-3757640 GCF_004664715.2 Peromyscus leucopus
AATGAGAAACTTGGAAACTGCTAATCTCATCTCTCCTTTTCCATGTCATCATTTCTTTCTGGACAATATTTAATCATGAGTATTGGTGAAATTATTAAGGCCACTCCAGGTAGTTAAAAGGAAGATTTATTTAGTGGGTAACTTACAAATGAAGCAACATGTGTTAGACATCCAAACATTCAGCAGTTATCCATAGACCATCATTACATGTCAGAAAAGGCTATTTTTTTCTGTATCAACTTTCAATTACTACTGTACTGTGGTTATGTACACACCTTTAAATATAAGTGAATGTCATACTAAGGGCTTAATTTAATAAAATCATGAGAAACTTTGTGATATTGGATCCAGAAAAAACAAAAATAGAAAAATAGGGAGAATTTTAGAGGTTCTTAATGATGAATCAACAGCAGCCATATCCCCAAAAGAAGAGTGACTCTCCTTCCCTCACACTGATCCACTGTAACAGCTCATTCACCAAGTGCAGGTCCCTGAACTCTCCTTTATTGGTGTCAGAATTGCTCTTGTACATGTCTTATGCAGTTAAGTCACTGGAGGATGGCACCATATTGATGTGTATATGGGTATCACTAATTAGATTCAGTAGATTATTGCAATAAATAAAGGAAAACATGAAATTGGGAGAGAGCAAGACAGGGGAATGGGAAGGAGGTAATGATAGGTGGATATGATCAAAATACTGTATAAATATGAAAATTTCAAAGACTAAATAAAGATATTATCCTATAAAAGATTAATCAGCAAGTTTGATGCAGAAGAACAGAAACTTTATTAAAGTGCAAAATTCAACATACTGTATCAAAACAAAAGGACCAAAGATATGCAGAGATACATCTCACTCTAGTTTACTTTTTTATTGCTATGATAAACCACTTTGACAAAAAGCAACGTAAGAGGAAAGGAATTAATTCATTTTATAATTCAAGGCCACAGTACAACATTTAGGAAAGTCAGTGAAGAGACTCAGCAGAAATTGAAGCAGAAGCCACAAAGGAATGTTGTGTTGTATGTGCTTCCTCTCTCTCTCTCTCTCTCTCTCTCTCTCTCTCTCTCTCTCTCTCTCTCTCTCTCTCTCTCTGCCTTGCTCATCTAGCTTTAATATATATCTAAGACAAAAGTGAATAGGGAACAGCGCTGTCCATACTAAGCTGCCCCCACATTAATCGTTAACCAAAAAACTGCACACAGGCCAAACTAATGGAGGAAATACCTGAGCTGAGATATTCCTCAACTCTTCCCAGGAGACTCTAGGTTGTGTCGAGTTAATAATTAAAAAGTAACCAGCATAAGCCTGTGGTCTAACTGACTAGAACTGAGGACAGAATGCATGGAAACAGTAAGAAGAGTTGACCATGGTAAACCGAGAAGTGATAAATTCATATTGACCATTTACTCAGAAAAGAATTAATAGCCAAGGTGAAAGGCTAAAATGAGTTCTCTGTTGGCTCCTCCAGGACTGAAGAGAATGGGTGTAAATATTCATCACAGAATCACAGTGAAGACAGAGATACTGTTAATACCCAAGATCCTTTCTGAAATTGATACTATTAAATATAAAGCAGATAATCCCCACTTACCCAGAAGTGGCAAGAAAATAGATACAATTGGACTAAGATAAGGGTATTTATTCCTACACTTACATTTCATGTTAACAGTTCCTGAAGTGTGATGTGTAAAGAAATGAATAGAATCTGATTGGAACAGAAAATTGGCCATGGTTTGGGAATGTGGAGAGAACAGATTTTATTGTAAATAATGTAATTTCAAATATTTTAAAGAACACATTTATTTTATGCATCCTCCATCGTCTCTACTACCTACCTCAACATAAGGATATCTTTTCAACAAAACACACAAACACACACACACATGTACACACAACACACACACACACACACACACACACACACACACACACACACACAGCAATATGATGTTGTTTAGGAGAGTAATTGACTTCCATTCAAAGGGAAGTGTTTTATGCTGTTAAGAAAGCCACTTGACAACACCAACCTATTATTACTTCTGATTGAAATAATAACAAAGAACTTTACAAAGACCAAGTCTGTGCTTTGACTGAAAGGGGGGAGGGAGGAAATTGGTATGTTAATGTCTGCTAGCACTATAGGGTGGGCAAGCAGATGCAGGTAGGGAGCAATTTCCTCTAATGGCACCAATTCATCCCTTGAATCTATAGATACAGAAAATCATCACATAATAATTAGCTAAACAAGCCGTGGGAGGAACTGAAATGCTCACTACGGTAATTGTTTCAGCACAGAGCTGGGACAAAACTGTCAGTATTAGACATGACTGTCAGGATAATTAGCCTTTCCTAGCACTCACCTAGGCCACCCATCTGTTGGCTCTTCTAGGGATTGGACCATGAGAGCAGACAGAGCTCTTCCTATTCAAAGCATGAACAGTTTTCCGTTCCGTGTTTGTGATTCAATGTGCATTTTAGGGAAATTACTTCAGTAGAATTTTTGGAGAGTCTGTGTCATTTAGAGTTAGTGGAGAGAGGAGTTGGAAAGGTTTTGAGTCTGAGGATGACCCATCCATAGAAATGCCTGAAGGGTATATCACAGTGTGCCTTCACCCATTCCACGTCTGGAAACTATATAAACTAAGAGATTTCCCAGAGTACAAATGTGTTTTTGAATGCTGACACAAAGATAGTAGATTAATACTGCATTTATTTCTCTTTTCTCATCTATTCATATCATGAGCTACAAGACTCCTCAAGTTTACGTCTTGGAGAATACAGTTATCAAGTTTGGTGGAATTCGGATTTTTGGCGATATTGTGTCCCCCAATATATTGTGCACCCTAATAAACTTATCTGGGGTCAGAGAACAGAACAGCCACTAGATAGACATAAAAGCCTGAAAATGGTGGCACACACACCTTTAATCCTAGCCTTCTGGAAACAGAGATTTTTCCGGATCTCTGTGAATTCAAAGTCGCACTGGAAACAACCAGGCATGGTGGCACACATGTTTAATCCCAGCACTACAGATCTTGAGAAAGACACATGCCTTAAATCCCAGGAAGTTATGGCAGGAAGCAGATAGGTATATTAAGGCCTGAGGACCAGGAACTAGAAACTGTTCAACTTTTAGGCTTTTAGCAGCAGTTCAGCTGAGATCCATTCAGATGAAGACACAGAGGCTTCCAGTTTGAGAAAACAAGATCAGCTGAGGAACTGGGGAAGTGAGGTTAGCTAGGGTTTGTTCTGTTTCTCTGATCTTCCAGCGTTCACCACAATACCTGGCTCCTGGGTTTATTTTTATTAATAAGACTTTTTAAGATTCATGCTACATGGATTGTCTTCTAACACCAAACTGTTTATTTATAAATGCCCATTCTTGAGCTTTCTTCTCTAGCCAGTGAAACCATACCCTTTCAAAGCTTTGTTTTGGCCTGGTGATGGTGGTATATGCCTTTAATCCCAGGACTTGGGAGGCAGATCCAGGCAGATCTCTGTGAGTTTGAGGCCAGCCTGGTCTAGAGAGCAAGGTCCAGGACAGGCACCAAAACTACACAGAGAAACCCTGTCTCTAAAAACCAAAAAAAAAAATCTTTGTTTTGGTCCAGAATACTGTGTAGTAAAGACAAAGATGAGTTTTTAAAGAATAGCAAGGAGCATTTAGAAATAATTTTGAAGCAACTGCTCATGTTATGAACAGTTGACTGTTTATAGTCGCCTAGTACATTGACACATGCAATTGGGACCTTAGCTACCTCTAGTAAAATCTCTCTATTCTCTGAGAAACTGTCATGGCCACTAAGTCATGATGTGTGTGTCATTAGGGAAAAGGGAAAGATACAGGGATACGTATAAGCACCACATGGGGATTGCAATATGACACTGTGGCTGGGACTAAACAGAGGTTATACTGACTCCAGAGTCCAAGTTCTTGCAGGGAGGCTTTTGGCTTTAAGATTCTTCCAGGGTAGGTCATATCCACCACTCTGCCACTGGAAAATGTTGAGGATTTGACACAGTTTATGAGATACATAGATGTTTCTTTGTGTCAACTGCTTCCTTTCCTAAGAAGGAAGGTAGGATACAGGCTGATGGGACATGAAAGGACCACATCCTTCTCTGATCTGCAGCTGGTGATTGACATTCTGGTCCCAAGCTTCTACAGTTGTCTCAAGGTCTCCATACACAGCAGTAACAGATGAGGACTCGAATGTCTATATCTTCCCCAAAATATTCATTCTGAAGTCTCTTTACTGTGGAAACTCTGCAGGCAATGATTTTGACTTCAAAGTGCTCTATGATAAAATATGAGTTCTAAGAGACCTGTCTTTATCAGGCTTTTTCCTAGAGGGCTCTACCTTATGCTGTGTGTGGTACCTCAAGAGGAAGATTCGAGAACCCATCAACTGCTGTAAATATAAACTTATACACCCAACAGAAGAATCCGTTTTTGTCTCATAGCAATATAACTTAGGGGGGGAAAGGTGGAATATTGATTGGAGAAATTTGGAGTCAAAGTTAATACTTCAAAGGCATGCTGTACATGATCTACTTTATCCAATCAGCCCTACTTCTTAGTATCTCTCACCTGCTAAACTGGCATCAGTATCTGAACTGATCAATGAACTGACCCATTCATGAAGACATAATCCTCACAAACTGATGACTTTCTGAAAGTCTCACTAGAGTTTAGACCACAGCATTATCCTCCTGACCACCAAAGCCTTACGCTTGATACAAATGATACAAATTGCATTTAGTCCAACTCCAGGACTGAAACATCTTAAGAGTTCCAGCACTGGTCAAAATCTCCTCTGGAATTTAAGGTAACTGTTGTCTGTGAGTTCCTGTGAAATCTTGGATAAAGTCACATGTTTCATCACATGCTGAAAAAACATGGTACACACATGTTCTCATTCTAAAAAGAAATGAGCAGAAGAAGGAGGGATTGGATCACAGACTGAAATCATGAACACAACTGAGATAAAATGCTGCTGCTCCCTGTGTGGTAGCCAGGTTACACAGTGACTCAATAACGCCACAGGACTCAGGCAGCCCTGCCCATGTGTTTGCAACAATTGTAGCCTTTCTTTGGGCTGACTATGCTCATTGCTAGTAACTTTCTTTGGCAGATATATCATGCTCCTGGCATACCTAATGTCCTGAGGTCTCTGACCAGACTTGGCCCTCTTGTGCTCACACATAAAAAACGTGAACCAACTCGTGAGTTTGCATGCTATCTCTGTACAGGGGAATGCTAATCTTTGTATCACTCCAGTTTCAGTATATGTGGTGGTCATGTGACCATGGGAAAATGAATCTAGTAGTCCAATAAGAGCTGAGCCTTCTGGAGGACTCGAAGAGGTCTTGAGGTTCTTCAGATAAATTTACATCTTATACACTTGAACCTGGGCAGGACTGGGCTAATTCTTTTTTTTTTTCTCAAATAGGGAATCTTTTATTTATTCTTTGACAAGCTCATGCTTGTAAATACTGTACCTAAATTGTATCTTCAACATCCCTCTCCCTCAGACGTCTCCAACATATCTCCTCCCTGCTTTGTGTTCTCTTCTGCAATGGCCATATCATGTTCATAATATATCATTTGTCATCACATCTTCCCTCCTCTGGCTCTTACATTGCTTCAGGCCAGGGGTTACAGGCTCTGACCGGAGCTTCAAGTGATCCGATCTCCAACTCAAGTGGCTGGAGCTACAAGGGGCTGGGGCTACAAGTGGCTAGACCACTTGTGGGTTTAAAGACCCCTAGCTCAGGCATGAAATGGCTCAGGCTGGAGCACATGGCTGGACTTTAGCTTTTAGCTTTTTTTCTTCTCCTCCTGGTAGGTAGTAGTCTCTCTCTCTCTCTCTCTCTCTCTCTCTCTCTCTCTCTCTCTCTCTCTCTTTCTCTCTCTCTCTCTCTCCCCTTCTTGAACTGCAACCACACTAGGCAGCTGCTTTGAAATTCCCTCAGACTTCTATTGTTCTACACAGACTTGATAAGTCAATTAAGATATCAGATATCTTAGAGGGAAAAACTAATTGAAAGAAAAATTTTTCCCACATTAAAAAATGGGAAATATCTTTACAATGGAAGGAAACTAGTCTTTGTCTGATAACACATGAGATAGTCTGAAAATGGAACAATTACATGAGAGGATAATTAATGTTGATGGGATGTATGTAACATCAATTATACTTATTTGTTTAATTATCTTCATTTTATTATTTAAAAAGTTGGTCAATTTAAGTGCCAAGATAAAAGCTTTACAAAAAACCTGTTAAAATGAATTATAGAAAAATTCAGACCAAGACAGAAGAATTTAAAGGTGAAATTATTTCAGGATTGAATTATACAGTTACAAAAAGACAGCCTGTTTTCAAATAATCAAACTTAATTTTATCCAGTAGCCATACAGGAACTACCTGCTCAAGGGCATGTACAAGCTAATTGGACTCCAGTGGAAATGCTAGATTTAAGGAGATTTAAGGAAGCTATAGTATCCTATGGCATGCATTCTCCATTCATAAAGCAAATGTTAAACTCGTGGTCAACTTGTACTAGGATTATTTCTCAGGACTAAAAAAAGTTGGTAGCAGCTGTCCTGGAGCCTGGAGCACAATTACCTGGTTTAAGGATGAGGCTAAGGCAATAGAAAATCAATGTAGAGCTAGAGGTGTGGAAATTTCCCAGGATCAGCTTCTTGGAGAAGGGCAATACACTGATATACAAAGACAATATTTTTGATATGATATGATATATATGATAACCAAACCTTAATTTTATGCTGCATGGCAGCCATGAATGCTTGGGAAAACACTGAAAAAGCAGGAAAGAAAATTAAGTCATTCACAAAAGTTATACAGGGCTCCACGTTGGGCACCAATTGTAGATGAATTTCTAAACAGTCTTATTAAATAAGAAACACAGAGCCAAATACAGTGGTAAAAGCCGTAAAGATCAGAAAAATAAAAATAGCCACAGCTAACTTAGCTCACCACACTACTGTAGCTTCCCAGGTAAATGATCTACTTCCTGTCTAAACCTGTACCTTTATTGACTTGCTGTTCTGCCTTCTCATTGGCTATTAGCCCAGCTACCCCACTTCCTCATTATTGTCTGCCTGTACAGACCTCCAGGTCTCTATGGTTGGTACTGGGATTAAAGGTGTGTATCAGTACACTTGGCTGTGTCCTTGAACACACAGAGACTGTGCTTGCCAAGTGATCAGATTAAAGGCATGCGCTACCACTGCCTGACTTGTTTATGGCTGGCTATGTCCTCTGCTCTCCAGACAAGCTTTATTTATTAACATATAGATGAAATATCACCACAGACCACCACAATGTTCTTGGAGACTGTATTGATAAGAGACATTGATATAGATGTCCCATTTAGGTCTGATCACTCAATTCTCATTCATTGTTTACAATAGTTATGAGTCTCTTCAATAATTACTGACCATTCCAGAAAGAATCTTCTCTACCCAAGGTTGAGGGTAGTACCAAAACTATGTGTATAAACATAAACATTTAGAAGTCAGTTTGACAACATCTCCTTTTAGCAAGGTAACAGTATTAGGTTCTCCTATAGGTCTTGTGACATTCCTAGCCATGGGGTTTTGACCAGGTTTACAGTAAATTCCTTCCTGTGGAACAAGCTCCACCTCAAATCCAATTAAGAATGGTTGGTTACTCCCTAAACCTTTGTGCCATTATTGCACCACTGGGCACATCTTGCCTGCCAAGTTGGTACTATAGCATGAAGAATTTTCTGCTGAGTAATAGCATTAATGTCTTTTTCTCCAGCAGCCATATAGCACCGTGACAGCTATCCCACAATGAGGAACATTTCAGGTATGATCCAGTTCCATTTTTCTGAGTCTTACAACAAAAGTGGGTTGTGTCTTCAGCTAAATAACATCTTACCATCTAATTCTGATGGCTAACCAAGAACTATGGCAATAGCCTGCATTGTTTTGGAGGCTTTTGGGGCTTCCCTAATAACTCATAGGGAGATAACCCACTCCTTGGCCAGGTCAACTCGTGATTAGTCTAGTCATAGTGTCTTTCCTACCATCCTGGTGTGACCTGCATGGGTTCTTCTGAGTAGTACTAATCTTTCCATCAGTCAAAATTTTTCTCCATTTCTACAAAAGCTTCTCTTCTGTCCAAATTGAATGATTTCCAAAGCCTTATGCTCTGCTTTCCTGATTTTTACTGTAAATCTAGCTGAAAGCAACCAGGTTTAACCATGCCTGAATGCTGGGCTGCCTTGAAATTACCTCTGCCATGTTACTTGTTCATCACCTTTAAATTAATCCTTCTATAAAACTTCAGGCAATGGATAAGATGCAGATAAATTCCGTATGGATAACATTCAAAAAAGATCTTTGCCATGATATAAAAAGAATGGCCTCTGGCCAAATTCTCAGTAAATTCTAGAATTCCCTTTGAAGGTGCCCAAGTAGTCTTTACTGTCAACATTCCTACGGAACTTCTGACCTCACATCCACATACATTTTACCTTTAATGAGTGTTCATATGATTCTAGGTTTTTTTTATAACCTGCTTCTCAAAAATATCAAAATTCTTCCTAAAACAGTTCAAAGGGCTTCTGAATTACTACTCACATCAAAGACCATATGGGTCAACATCAAATTTCTGTGTAAGCCACCTTTTGTCCCTGTGACAAGATACCTGGGGGATGGGGTAGGGAACAACTTAAAGGTAGACAGATTTCTTCAGGTTCACAGTCTCTCAGGATTCAATGCCCGGGAACCTGACTCCTTGGCTTCAGGTCTATGGTGATTCAGAACATAATGGGGGTGACAATGTAGGATATAGTCACTGCTTAGCTCATGGTGACCAGGAATCAGAAAGCAAGAGACTGGATGCAAAGTAAATGCTTCAAAGGCATGACCCCCGTGACTTATTTTTCTTAACTAAGACCCTGCTTATAGCCAACTGAGCTATAAACTTAACTGTAGATTGATCTCCTGATGAAGTTAGCATCATCATGCTCTGATCACCTCTCAATAGTCCCACTATCAGGAGACCAAGACTTTAACACAGGAAACTTGGGATGGGGGGGTTGCATTCAAGCCCCCATGTGTCTACTCTATTTGAGACTTTAAATATTCCATGTTGGTCCATGTCTTAAATGTTTAGATCCCCCAGGGTAGGATCACTGTGAAATAGTATAACTTTTAGAAGGTTTAGCCTATTGGGAATCATTAGGCTGCTTAAGAAATGATTATGTTAATTATCTTTAATTATAAACTTTCACAACCTAGAATCAGCTGGGAAGAGTCTCAGTGGGGATTGTCTACATTGGGTTGGCCTGTGGAGATGTCTATGGGGGACTGTCTTGCTTAAATTAATTGATGTGGGAAGCTCCAGCCTACTATGGGTAGCACTATGCTCTAGGCATGTGCCCTGAGCTATATGAGTAAAGAAGTTGAACAAAGCACAAGCAAGCTAGTAGTATACACACATTCTTTCTCCTCTATTCTTGACTGTGGATCTGATGTGACTAGATATTTAAAATCCCTGCCTTGACTTCTCTGATATGATGGACTGAAACCTGGAATTGTAAGATAAAATAAACCTCTTTCTCTCCAAGTTGGTTTTTGTCAGGAATTTTTAATCATAGCAACAGAAATGAAACTGAAAAATGCCCTTGAAGAATGTGGGACTTGAGCTTACTCCTTGCCTTCTCTTTTGCTTCCTGGTAAAGAGATAAACAAAATTGCTCTATCATGTGTATGATCATGATATGTTACCTTATCACAGTTCCAAATAAAGGGACCACAGAACCACACATTGGAGCCTCTCAAATTATGAACCTACACAAATATTTTCTCTTTGTGAATTAGTGTTCATAATAGGACCATAAACTAACACACACACCCATGACACTTGAATAAGATAGTAAGAGTCAAAGTAATGTACACAATCCACTGGTCATTCCTTCAAAGGACCTATGACCTAAACCAATGGTTTTCAAATTTCCTAATGCTGTGACTGTTCAATACAGTTCCTCATGTTGTGGTGACCCCCAACCATAAAATTATTTTGTGGCTACTTCGTAATTATAATTTTGCTACTACTGTGAATTATAATGTAAATATCTGATATGCAGGATAACTGATATGCGACCCCAAATGGGTCATGACCCACAAGTTGAGAACCACTGACCTAAACTCTTACTATTGCAGACTATATATATTTATGAGTGTGAAACCCTGTGAATGATGTGACTTGAAGGAACCTTGTCTCTGGCACAGTATCATATCACCTTTTTATGGTCTTAGCATGTATAAATTCATGTAGAGAAAATAGTCCTGGTGCAGGCCACTGTTACTTTGTATATCTAACATTCAGCTAAATGAGTTTTCTAACCAACTCATAGTCTTGCCCCTCATGACTACTTTGTGGACCCCTCTTCAATGTTCATGAAATGTTGAATCATTAGAATTAGAGATGACCTCAAAAGCATTCATGTGTGGTCTTAATGAATAGATGGAGAAGTCCTATCACTCTTGCCATTATGCAGAATCCACCTTTTCTCGTCCCTACACCGGTTGCTATTTCCTCATGCTGGCTTTACATGCATTAGGTCTCCATCTGCCTAGGCTACCCTTCTCCCTCACAACAGCAAAAACAAAGACAGACAACAGAACAACCAAGTAACAATAAAATGGAACATTCCAAGGAAAGAGCAGTGGGAAGCATGTTGGCCAGTTCTATTATGATTAAGCATAAACTGATAAGCGTGGATACAAATTATCAATAACCAATGATTTCTTCCAGTTAAATTTCTGCTGGCTGGGCTGTTGAGATGGCTAAAGGAGCTTGCCACTAAGCCTGATGATCACAGTTCAATCCCTGGGTTAAAGAAAACTGACTCCTACAGGTAGTACTCCAGGTGCCCACTCCCAAACACACAGAGACATACATACACACACACACACACACACACACACACACCACAAAGAGAGGGAGAGAGGGAGAGACATAGAGAAGTAAAAAGTAAATAAATGTAATTAGAAAAAAAATCTATTTGCATTTCTGTTATAAAACTGAGGACTCCCTTCAACTCTGTCAGCCACAGCTAACTTTTCTCAGGTGACCCGTTCTGCTGGCCCTTCATCCAGAGTGATACTGTCCCCAGAACTCTATACCTTCAGGATTCCCATAGAAATACTGGAGACAGGCACAGGGCAACAATAACAGCCATTTGTCTCTTGCCAGTAAAGGATATTTTCTCTCATGGGACCCACACTCCAAGCACTTTCATGATACATGATTTTGGTTTTCTCTGGAAATTCGAACATAATATCAAGCACATGGTAGAAGCAGTCCCTATAAACTCTATTCTTGTCAGCCGCTCAAATGGCCTCATTATTTGGCAACCATAAACATGGCTTGAAGTCCCTGCTCCTGCCAAGCTGAAGTCTTCCAGTGCTGGGGCTGAGTGATTGAAAGTTCAAGATTATAGTAGAAGGGGACAAGGAAGTATTTTAGTTCTTGATGGTCTGCTAAAAGCCCCTGGCCAAAAACAGCTCTCTGTCTGAAAGACAGTAAATTTCTTCCACTGCTGAAAATAAATGTGTTTTGTGGGAAAGCCAGACAGGACTTGGGGCAGGAAAAGCGTGCCTGGCACATGTAGGGAAGGCAAGAGGTGGGATTACTAGTGGCCATTCTTCAAAACAGGGAGGTCCCTGTCTGATCACAAGCAGGCTGGGAGCCTGCTGATTCTGCCATGTGAGATGGGAATTGTTAAACCACTGCAGAAAATGCCTCTCTATATTGCTTCCCTTAATTGCCAATTACATCATCTGTGGATGTCAGGACCCTTATTTCCAATGTCACCTTTAACATGCCAGCCTCACAAGACTAGGCTTAGAAGTAGAATATTCTGGTTGGCTTCCCAAGGGCATGATGGCCTTAGCTGTGTGACTTCAACCTCTTTATTTTTGATTGTCCTCAATGTCAAACTCCTTTTGATATAGAGCTTTGGGTAAGAAAGAGAAATGTGAATGAACTTTCTCAATTGTCTTTATTTCATGTATGCATGCATGTGCATGTATGCAGAGGCACATATATGTGTGTGTGTGTGCACAGATGCATGTGTATTGGGGGGGGGTACATGTCTGTATGAAGGCCAGAGGCCAGCCTCAGATGTAGTTCCTCAGGCTGCTGTCTCTCTTTCATCTTGGAGCTTGGCAATTGACTATGCTGGCTGGCTAGTGAGCTCAAGGGAGCTGCCTCTCTCTGCCTCCCTAGCACTGGGACTTATTTTACACAGATTCTGGGGATTGAACTCAAGTCCTGACGCTTGCAAGATAAGCATTCTTCCTACTTGTCTCTCTCTAGCCTTTCTAGTTTTTTCTCTTCATAAATATTCAACATAAACACAGACATCCTTCATTGGATGATCAGGTATGCTGATTTGAGCTCTTTGTAACAACACAAGTGGGCAGCAAATTAGCTGAGGAAACTCAGCGGTGTGGTTCCAGGATCAACTGTGTCACTTTCCGCTGGGATGAAGCAGAGAATCATAACAGAAGCTGATGGACTTCTATAGTGTAGATGGACATGATGAGCTGTGGGATTTCCAACTACTGGTGTAAGGTAGCTTTGGACATGTGACAAAAGCAGAAATTACAGACATTCAGAAGCAAAACAAGCTTTGAAGCCTACGTGGGGGAAGAAGAGGTTGAATCAGCAAATACACTCATCTCAGATTAGTGGATAGATAGGTGTGATAATTAGATTTAATTGTCAACTTGACACAACCTGGAACCACTTAGGATGAAATTACCTTATGTTGGATTGTGTGCACATCTGTGGGGAACTGTCTTGGTGAAGTTAATTGACAGGAGAGGACCCAGTTTATGGTGAGTGGCACTGAACTATGTAAGAGCAGAGAAATCGAGCCGAGTGTGAGCGCAAGCAAGCAAGCAAATATGGGTGCACTCATGCTCTCTGCTCTGGCTGTGGAAGTGATATGACTGTTGGAAGCTCCTGTCTTGACTCCCCCACAGTGATGGGCTGTAACCTGTAATTGTGAGCTGAAATGAATTGACCTTTTCCCCTAAGTTGCTTTTTGTTGGGGTATTTCATGACAGAAACTGAAGTCAAAATACAACAATAGAAATTGGAAATGTATTTAATGGTGACTGGTTGTGCAAACAACAGATGTGAAGAAATTGCTTGACAGGTGTAAGGAAATCTATGAACTTTCTCCCTGAAAAAAAGCAACACTCACAAACACACTCAGATGTTTACACAGCATTCTAAGGTGCTCCCAGACGACTCTGTATCAGCTGCAGGTTCATAGTCTGCAGGGAAATGTAAGTCTGAATTTCCATGCTTCCTTTCGCTGCATTTCTTCAAGTTAAAGGTTCAAGTTTATATAACATCTACTCAAGGTGTTTAGCATGCAGATTTCTGGGGTACCAGGTCAGTTGACTCCAACTATTTTAGTTTGGTCCTGGTGCACTGAAGTCTTCGGAGCTCCAGGAAGATCCAGCTGTCCATACTCTACATTCAGGAACTTCATGGAATCTCTCTATGGGGTTTGCACACTTGCATCTACAGAGAGATACTAAGAACTTTTGGAGGAGAAAACCATTATAACTTTACAATTCCTTCCTGGGAGTGCCACACGGTGAACTTTCATCTTTGGTACATACTTCCTATGGGGTTGTCTTACCTCCTGGAGATGATTGGAAATATCTCACCTCATAGGGTTCTAACTCACTAGTCTGTATACCTCCATGGCTAGTGTGCACAGAATGTGTTTATAAGTACTTATGTTGGGATTATACGATCTAATATCCTTTCTCTCCCTTTACCAGCCAGTCAAATTCTTGTCCTTCCATCATTAGGATCCAGATGTTGTTTCTTCATCTTCCCAATTACTTTTTGCATTTTATTTCCTGTTTGTCATGTATGCTCTTCTGTCTGCATCATCTGGCCTATTTTTATCAAGAAATGTTTTGTTGGGTTTATCCTCGGTTTTGCCGCTCTCTCTCTCCCCCGCTCCCCTATGGTTCTTTCACAGAAAGCCCTTTGTGTTGAGCAAACAGACTCTAATCTGCACATCTCACTCCAAACTCCAACAGGGATGCCAGGTGAGCATCCTAACACCAGCCAGAAACAGCTGTTCAAGTGGTCCAGAGCAGCAAACAGGGACTGTGTGTGCAGTTCTCTTGCCTTATGGGCCTCTGGTCCAGCAAGCTCGGGGATGAAGCCATGAGCACAAATGTTTGCCTTGCTGGCTGGAAGTCCTAAGAGCAGCTGCCTGCTGATTGATGATAACTTGCATAATGACACCACGCATTCAGATGCTGCCAGGCATGAGGGAAGTCTGGGAGCTCCCCATGCCATCCCTTGCTGGTTGGCGGAATCCTTATCTTCCAGCATGCAGGCAACAAAGACAGCGAGAGCCAGAAAGTGTCTGATCCAAAGATGCCTATTATAACCCCAGCAATTTTAACACTCAGGAGGGAGACAGGAGAGTTTCATGTGCTCACTAGCAAATTTACCAAGAAAACTATACACAGATGCCCAGCATGCTCACTAAACCCATATATTAGAGTATCAAAGTTGGATGCAGTTAATAAAACCATGGCTTATGGGTAAAATGGACGAGGATATAAAGCTGGTGGAACCACCTTCTAGAAAGAATTTCTTAAAGCAGATTTGCTTTCCGATGAGGCCAGATTTCATTCAAGCACAATACTTTGTATACTGTCAGCCCATAAGATTTGTCCTACTGATGTTTAAAAAGGAACTTTGAGTTAAAGTAGCCTGTCAAAATGACTAAAATATCAATGTCAAACGAAAGATTATATATGCTTTATACATGTAAACACATAACTTTTAAAAATATTTTATTTTATGTTTATACAAGTATATGATGTGTTTGGATCAAATCCATGATCACATTTCTTCCCCTCCAGTTCCTCTCACCACTTCTTCCTAGTGTCACGTGTTACACTCACCCCCTCCCTCTCCCCTCTCTCCCTAGCCTTATGTCTCTCATTTAATGCTCACTGAGTCAACTTAGAGCTGCCTGTATGTGCATGAGTGTAAGACAATGTTGTGCCAAACATGGGCAGCCTTTGAGGGTCTACATCCCTGAAAAAAACTGACCCTCACTTCTCCAACAGCCATCAGTTGCCAATAACTCATCTGACAATTGTGGAACTCTTGAGCCTCTCTCCCATTTATACTGAGATTTGCCTGGCTTGATTTTGTACAGGTCTTATGCATGCAGCCACAGCTCCCATGAGTGAGTTCATATGTGCAACTGCACTTTCAGGTCCAGTAAACACTTTTCACAGATAGCTACTCTCTCTGACTCTTGCAGTCTTTCTGGGTCCCTTTCCAATATGCTCCGTGAGCCTTGATGGGGGATTGGGGTGTGTGATGCAGAATGTGGATGCTCCATTTAGAACTGAGTACTCTTTAGTTTCTTATTCTCTGCACATTGTTCAGTGGTAGGTGTCTATATTATATAACTCTTTGTATTTATGTCCCTAAACTCAGGCACTTTCCTCCTGTGTGTTGATCCATTCCACTAGAAGATTCCTAGTTCCCCTGTCTATTCTGTTTGCTTTCATCCTTCTCCCCATTCTTCACACAACAGGATTTTCCAAACTCATAATAGATCTACTCACTCATCTCATTAATATTCTTCCATTCAAAACAATTGTCCAAACTCTGTTAAAAATGGGGAGTCTATCATAAATTCCTACTTCCTTCTAAATACAAATAAGCCTACTTAATAAAAGAAGCTGACAACATATTTGAGTTTCTGTCCATACCACCACATTGTAAGAGAACCCCCTTTCCTGTATCTTCCACTGTGGACTGCCTTTGGAACCATGGACAACTAAATTTTTCACATTCTGCAGAACACCAAACATGAAGGATGTTATCAGGAACTCCTATAATAAAGACACATAATTTGCTTATTTTTACCCAGTCATTTCCCAAATGTAGCCAAACTCAGACTGAATATTTGGACACTCATCTCTGTTCAGTTGTTTCATGATTCAACAATCTGGAAAACTTACTTGAATCCCTCTGTTTTCTCATGGCATATGCTCATTTCCTGTAGCAGAGTGTGCTCATCTTTGTGACTCTGGGCAAGCGATTTCCTTTTTTTTTTTTTTTTTCTATTAGATAAGATTCTTGAGTTGCAACTTTAAAAAATTCAGTCAAGTTATGAAAGTGGGGTGATTACATGGCTCATGTGATCAGCAAACAGAGTAGTAAATGACACAGTTGGTTATAACTCTGGTGTTCTCACTGGAAATGATTGCTCCTTCTCCTGACCCATCAAGAGATCATTGACAATATCTGTAGAGCCCTGCACTATCAATGATGTAGAAGAGTGAGTCAACTAGCAATTGTTGGGATTTGTTGGGCAGTGATCAGTTCAGGCAGTCTCCTAGTCCCCTCACAGTGAAGAAATGTTGAGCTAAAATTTCATTTGTCCTATAAATAAAATGTCTTCATTACAATGATATCACAGTCATTAGGACTAGAGTTTTTTATTTGTTTGTTTTTTGTTATTTTTATCTAATTTCTATGGGCAATGCTTGATTTTTACTTTTATATGGTTAGGAAATCTGGCTACTGTCTATATTAAATTCATACATCTGCAGGTCTATAACCTAAGAATAGATGGCTTCCTTACCCAAATTAAGTTATAAAACAATGCAAGAGAATTTATTTAAATAATCTAAATTTGAAAATGTGTCTACTGTAAAACCACTCCTTACAGATGTTACAATTGTTCCAGCATAGGCTGCCTCTTTATCTTTGGGCATAAGGAGTAAGATCTGGGCATATGGAACACAACTTAGACAAAAGCAGGGTTTATTACACTTTTTGAAACAGTTCTTTATATTAAAGTTAAAAAGACCATTTATATCATTGAAATACACTGTGATGTTCATTTTGTGCATGTTTGGAAATGGACCATGGGCTGCAAAGATGGCTCTGTGGATAAATGCTCTTCCAAATGACCCAGCCTTGGGCCCCAGCACCCACAAGGTGACTCACAGTCACCTCAAGTTCCAGGGAATTCATCTCCCTCTTCTGGTCTCCTCAGGTACTGCATACAATGTGATGCTCATACAGACAAAACACTCAAACCCACAAAATAAAAATAACTCATTTTAAAGTTTAAGAGCATGAGAAAATAACTGAAACAAAAGTTTAAAGCATGGGTGGTGTTTAATAAGTGGTTGATGTAGATATCTGATGTTGTATACTAATTGAAAGACAGAGAAGAAAGCCATTGAGAGCCTCAATCTCTGACATAAAAAATATTATTGTCATGTGTGGTCTAGACAGAGTAGAAAGTACACTGCTTTATGTTTAGTTTTAATTTTCATTTCCAAATATCAGCCATGGAACTCTAAAAGTCATTTGCTTACAGAAGCATCGCATCAACTGATTAAATATATCTCCTATCTGTGGTCTCAGGAGTTGCTTTAAAGCAGCAAGATATGCACAGTTTGAAATGTTTGGTGTCAGGGCAACATTTAAATCCTCAGAGCAATTAAGTCTAATTACTGAGTGAATGGTAATACTTTTCCTCAACAATTCGAAGGTTAAATTAAAATTCGTTTTCAAATTAGAAGGAAACACCTACTAACTGTCAATCATCCCAATATTTATTTGAGGCTCTGCTTTAGAAAACTATGGAGAAAGAAAAGCATTATCTCTGAATCAGTCTTTTCTAGTATTCTGAGTATTATATTTAGAGCCTACAAAAATTTTCTTTTTAAACCAGCACTACAGCAAACTTAAAGCACACCTTTTTAAAGTTTGTGAACAAGATCTAGCAAAGGCTCCAAGGACACTTCAATTGATGCTGAATCATGGCTTTAAAAGCTTAGGAATTTCTGATCAATTGTTGAGCACCTAATGCCAAGTTTCACTGTCCTCCGTAGCTTTATTAAAAATAGATAGTATTGTCCCTGCTTGACACAAGATATTGGGAAAGCTACAAAAGACAAAGAGATAGGTAAATACCCAGCTACAGAGATTAGTGAAGGAGAAAAGTCTTACAAGAACAGTTAACAAAATGCCCATCTTGTAGGGTATAAAAATGAATGAGTAGTTGCATTCCAAGACCTAGATATGAAGGACAGTCTGAGTTTTGCCCACTCTGCTACAGAAACACATCCACTGAACTGAACGTTTGTTCACTGAAGGAACAAATGAAGTAAAGGGGACTACACCATATGAAAACAAAAATGCAACACAAGGCCAATGTCGACTTCATCTGCTGATTCTCAATTTGATGCCGCCGACATTTTAAACAAACCCATATGATATACACTGTAGAACCCACTGTCTCATTTTGTTGCCTATATGGTTAAAACACCCTAAATTGCCCTCCCCAGTGTGGCAGTTAGTATACATTACTGTCCTGGCAGGATCTAGAATCATCTAGAAGACAAGATCCTAGGCAAGGCTAGGAGGTATTTTCTGCATTGAGTTTTGTGAGGTATGCAAACTGCCACAGATGTTGGTAATGCTGTTCTGTGGGCATGAGCTCTAGGCTACTATGTAAAACAGAAAAGGAGGGCTTGACGCCAGCTTTCACCTCTGCTTCCTGACTACAGAAGCAATGGAAGCCGCTGTTTGTCTCACCTTCCTGCTCCTGTGACTGTTGTCATGTGGACTAGATCCCCATGAGCTATAATCTAAAACAAATCACAAAGTCCATCATAACAAACTTACCACACAAAGTGAGTGGAGAATCAGAACTGCCACTGACTGTTTCACGCTATGAAATATCAAAATTGTTTATTCTGTCAGCACTCCACTAAGTGAATGGCTTTTACAAATATGTACAAGTTCATAATTAAATGGGCTTCCTTGCCACTGTGTTACTTGGCTTTCTATAGCTGTGGCTGGAGTAACTAAGAGATGAACCCAAAGAGAGGAATCACTTATTTTGACTCATAGTTTCATGACTTTGCCTCCATCATAACAGGCACCACACAGTGGAGTCGAGTAGCACACATCATGGTGGCCAAGAAATAAAGAGAATACCCACCCATGTGAGATTTCTTCTTTGTCCCATTTCCTCTAGCTGGGCCCCTGGCCTATGGGTGGTGCCACCCACACTCAGTACAGTCTTTCCTCTTTAATTAATAATTCTTGGAAACAGCCTAGTAAATATAGGCATGAGCTAATATGCTAAGTACATCTGAAGCTAATCAAGTTGACAGTCATAATTAACCATCATCAGCATTAATAGAAAATAATATTTTATTTGACACAGGAGAAGGTGATATAGGGATTTCTCCCATAGTCAAGCAGATTTCACAACTGAATTTCACGGGTAAAGTCCCACAGTCAGGCAATCACTGTCTAACTGCTCACCTGCTTCCAAGACATAAAACAGGCTACATTGTCAAAACCCTGATTAACTGAATGAAAGCATATTTTAGAGATTTTGACACAGTTTTATTTGGGTTTGTATTAGTATTTTCTTCTTATCCCTTCCACTGCTCTCCATCCAGATTCACTTTGGTCTTGATACTTATGGATGCTTGCATTGGCAAATGGTGCATGTCTGGCCCTATATGAATTGGTAGACATGCTTATGTAGTTGGGTGAGTGACTGTGAAATGTTTTCAAAACCTTCTGTGTTCAACCCCCACTGTCCAGCTAGCTTAGACAACATGCATTTCCAAGCATATGTGAAATTGCTTACTTGTCTTCATAAAAAGAGAAATTTGAAACATTGATTTTACATCCAGGTCAATACTTGTATTTTCTTGGAAGTAAATTTCCAAACCAATTACATCAAGAAAGAAAAATATGAACTTAAATCAGCTTTCTCTGCTATGAGACTCAACACAGCCTATCATTGTTTTCAAGCAATGTCCTCAAAACCATAAACATAATCTAGGGGACTGACTTTAATCAAATGATGAGTACCCAGGTAAGCAGTCCTTTGGTATCATCCTGCCCATTTACCTGCCCTTATCTGTTCTTTGATATGAGGGTATCTTCTTGCAGTTCTTATTTTTACCTAAATACCACTAATTTATACTATTTTATTTAAAAATTAATTTTCTGTGTATGAGTATATGTACATGAGAATGTAATACATTCATATGGTATATTGTGTGGGTGTGCAGATAAGCAAATTCGTGTAAGTGTGCAAGTCTGTGAGAGCACACAGAGGCCAGAGGAGGGCATTGATTGGCTGTGCTACACTGTCATTGTCTGAATTATTCTCTTGAGATCTCTCACTGACCCTGGATCTAGGCTGGTAGCCAGTAACACCCCAGCAATCCTATCTCCACATCCTGTTTCACAGAGGGCAAAGGTCCAGGAGCCATGTGTGGTTTGCTACATGGGAGTTGGGAATTTGAACTCAGGTCTTCATGCTTTCTTGGCAAGCAGTCTTACTGTTGAGATATGTCCAATGCTCAAGTTTGGTTTCTAACTTGGAAACCTCTACTCTTCAGAAAGTGGACAAAGCTATGGTTGAGAGTTAACATTCTTAGCAAAGTACTTACTCAAACATATTGAGACTTCTCTATGTGAAATCTAATTTATAAATGTATTTACTGAATAACGGTAGTATATCTATTGCCTCCAAGCTAAACCACAATTCAGCAGCTTAGCACTACTGACATCTTATATCAGATTTTTTTTGTATTATACAAATTTGCATTGTACCTGTAGAGTGTTGTGGAGTTCCATGCTCTCTGCCCATCAGATGCCTGTAGCATACTTGCAACCTTCCATCCAATCTATCTCCCCAGCCTCTAATCGACAGATAGCAGTCCACTGGGGATTTATTGTTCCTCTAAGGAAAAGCAAATCAACTGACAATCATCAAAGTAAAGTTGTCCTAGCAAACGTGGAACTGAATATTTCCTGTTGAGCAAGAGATCTGTCTATATTATTCATAACATGTACCAAGCACTCAGCACTGTGTCTGCCATATAGCATGTAACCAGCCCAATATTCTGAAGTGAATGGAGGGTTGAAATGCCTTAAGCAATGACCCTCCACTCATGAAAATACTATATAGCTGTTAATATGCTTATCAAAATAAGTGCTCAAGAAATGTTAACTGAAAGAGCCAAGTAGAATTATAAAATATGTGTATTATTTATTATTTGTCTTGTTGTATGATGAGTTATTTCCTGAAGTACATGCAAAAATCGTTGCTGTGTAAAGTTGTAGGATGATTGGTTTTTACCATTTTCATATGCTACATATAAGTTGTGACATAAAATTTTATTAAACATAGTTTCATTGTATTATCACAGAGGCATAATGAAGTATGGCAGGCCTAGATCCCTAGATAAAGCCTCCTCTCACTCTCCACACTGAATGACACTGTGGTCTAAACACCGCAGACTCTCCCCACACTGAATGACACTGCGGTCTAGACGCAGAACACTCTCCACACTGAATGACACTGCGGTCTAGACACCGCAGACTCCCCACACTGAATGACACTGTGGTCTAGACACCGCAGACTCTCCCCACACTGAATGACACTGTGGTCTAGACACAGCAGACTCTCCCCACACTGAATGACACTGTGGTCTAGACACAGCAGACTCTCCACACTGAATGACACTGCGGTCTAGACACCGCAGACTCTCCACACTGAATGACACTGCGGTCTAGACACCGCAGACTCTCCCCACACTGAATGACACTGCGGTCTAGACTCCGCAGACTCCCCACACTGAATGACACTGTGGTCTAGACGCAGCACACTCTCCACACTGAATGACACTGTGGTCTAGACTCCGCAGACTCTCCACACTGAATGACACTGCGGTCTAGACACCACACACTCTCCACACTGAATGACACTGTGGTCTAGACACAGCAGACTCTCCACACTGAATGACACTGTGGTCTAGACACCGCAGACTCTCCACACTGAATGACACTGTGGTCTAGACTCCGCAGACTCTGCACACTGAATGACACTGCGGTCTAGACACCGCAGACTTCCACACTGAATGACACTGTGGTCTAGACACCGCAGACTTCCACCTTTAGAGCATTTGTGGCTCTGTGCAGAAGCTACTCTAGACCTTGTGACTATGCAGAACTCAGTGCCTTGTACCCAGTGCATCATGGGTACCATGGAGGTCTGCAGAAAAAACTAGATGTCCCAGTCCTCTACATGTACAGAGTCTAATTAGGAAAGCAAGAGCTGCATGCACAGCACCATCAGAACAACAGGAAGCGCTCAGGTGTGACTTCCACTTCCATAAGAGGGAAACGTCAAGGAGTCGCTTGAGGTCAGCTGTCAAGATTTAGACATGGAAAGAAGGGAAAGAACATATCTGAGAAACAAAAGGCAAATATTGTCAATAAAATCATGAGGACAGTAGGTGAGAACCCATGGGATCATCAAAGATGACCTTGTCTCTGAAACAGAGAGAGATGAAGGGACCATCTCCCAACAGACAGACAAACATCCTCTTGAAAAGGTCAATCCTTTGATAAGTAGTCATGTCCCAGGCATGAATAACCAAGCATGTAGTACCTTTGCTTGACAGTATCAAATGGCAGAACCACAAGTCTTTAACAAAAAATAATTACTTATGTGCTGGAGAGGTGGCTCAATGCTTAAGAGCACTGGCTGCTCTTCAGAAGGACATTGGTTCAAGATCCATAACCCACATGCATTTATAACTATCTGAAACTCCAGTTCCAGGGTATCTGAAGCCATCTTCTTACTTTGATGGGTACCAGGCATGCATGTTATAAGTAGATATAAATACAGACAAAACACTCATATGCATATGAAGTAAAATAATAATTATAATTACACACAGACCCTTTTAGCAATAGAGAGCTTGAGTTACTTCTCCAGTTTATTCCAATTCTCATTGATCCACACGGCTTATTCCCAAGAGATTCTGCAGGAAAATTCCCATACAGTGGACATCAGCCAAGGTCTGTTGTCTAGTGCTGAGGCTGCTACTTTACCCCAATTTTGTTCAATTTCTACATAAATGGGTGGCCTCACTGTGGGAGAGCAGACTCCACCGTCAAACAGATAGTATTCACATTTAGACATCCTCCTTTTCTGTGTATGAAATTTTAGATAAGTTATTCTACCATCCAAGTCTTACTTGTGAGAAAGGAATGCTGATGGATGAGTGTGTGATGGGTTGTATTTGGCCCAATAAAATCTACTGAGATTCCCATCCCTGGGTGGCCTGGGAATATGTCCTGTTAAGAAATGGGAGTTTGGGGGCTGGAGAGATTTCACAGTGGTTAGAGCACTTTAGATACTTGTAGAAGACCAAGGTTCAGTTCCCAGCACTGACATAGCAATCCACACCCATTAGTGATTCCAGTTCCAAGAGATCCAATGCCCTCGTTGGCCTTCTCCAGCATTGCACACATATGGTACATATCCTTAAATACAGACAAACATATCCATAAAAATCAAATCGATCTTTAATGGAGAGAGAGAGAAGGGGGAGTCTTTTCAGACAGTAGAGGTGAGAATGGGATTAACCCATCTAACTGCTGTCATTTAAGAGGACATTTATAGACAGACATACGTGTGAAGGACATTTCATGATAACAGACACATGTACTGGAGTTAGGTTGTAATAAGCCAAGGCAAGTCAGAGCATGCCGGCAAATCTCAGAAGCAATGAAGAACTCCTGTGAAGGGCTCAGGGCCTGGTTCTCATACCTTGATTTTGGAGTTCTAAACTTCTAACAGTTAGACAATAAACTTCTATTGTTTTCAGTCTCACAGTTTGGGGTGTACTGTCACAGTGGTCCTCAGAAATTAGTGCATCCTAAATGAATATGCTGCTATAAATTCAGTGAGAGCAGTAGTTAATTGATTACTTTGTGTCTATCTATATAATCCTGTATGTTTATGTAAGATATCATTATTGAAGGAAGCTGGTAATGAGTACCAGACTTCTCTGTCCTGATTTTGCAACTTTGTATGAATCTATAATTATTTCAAAATTAAAAAAATAGAGCTTTGAAGAAAATCAATGAGACAATTCATGTAAAATGCTTTGTTTATCAAAGTATTCAAGCAATATTTCTGGGATTATTTTTTAAATCAATAGGTTTATAGCATGCTAGAGAATCCTGATTGACTTAAAAGACTGAAGTTGTGTAATCATATGGGATATTGACTAAAGATCAACTATGAATTACCTTGTGCTTTTGACCTTCAGATCTGAAACAGTGCATACCATTGATACATTGCAGCTGGTTTTCCAGAATTGCAGAAGTGCTGATGTTCTTTTCTGTGTCTTCTACTGAGTCTCGGGAAGTTGTTCTCCCATGAAGTATGCAGTGGGTTCTTTGGACCCTGCCTGCTGTGCTGAATACTTAAATGTATATGTGCTGGCTCTCCCAACTTGTGATTTGTTTCCTTATCTCCATAGTAACAAGTTAGCCATGATAAAACCAACATAGCACCTGAGGGGCCATCCTTGAGAGTTGGCATTCTCACCCACACAAACACTCTTAGGACTCACATCCCTTAAGGTAAGAATTGTAGAGATCAGCTTATGCAAATGCACAAAATATTTGCTTTTGCTTTTTCTGCTTATTATTTGAGAATTTCACACACACACACACACACACACACACACACACACACACACACACACACATGATTATATCCACTCCTCTAATTCCTCTCTACAATTTACCCATCCACGGTACCCCATGTCCCCCGATAACTTCATGTCATCTTTAAAAAAATAAGCCTCAAATTCCAATCAGTGCTATTTGTGTATACATGGATCTGGGGTTGGTTGCTGGAGTATGGGCCACCTACCAGTGGCTGCATCCCCAAAGGAGAATGCGTTTCCCTCTCCCAGCAACTCTCAACTTCCAACAGCTCTTCTCTCAGGGTTGGAGAATCATGAACACCTCCCTCATCCCTGGTGGACTTTTGTCTGGCTTGGTCATGTGCACGTCTTGTACTACCACAGCAGCTGTGAGTTTATGAATACAGTAGTCAGGTTGTGTCCTGAAGGTAGCATTTCACAGTGTCCTTCTCCATGTTCTTGTTCTTATGTCATTTCTGCCATCGCTTCACTGATGTTCCCAGAGCTTTGGCAGGGGGAACAGAAACCCAGCACAAGGCCTGTGTCCTAGGGTGTAACCTGCTATTGCTGTTTTAATGAATGTTCATGTCAAACTTCTTTTTAAATATTTGTGTTTATACCAATAGATACAGACTGTTCTCAATTTGGATCAGAAAAGATTTTTGAGAGCAGCAATCAATGCAGAGACTCAAAACTGATCCAAGTGCTAAGAATCAGACTATAAGTACTTAGCCCTAAAAGGAACACATTTGTTCAAATGTACAAAGTTTTGGGGGTGTTATGACAACCCCAGCATCTAAAAAACAAATCCTATAGTATTGTTAGCTTCTGGTTCCAGGCTTCCTTTTGCTTTGAGTATTTCAGAAGTTGCAGACAGAGATCTGCCCATCGTGGACACGATATCTACCTGTTTTGCTATAAGGAATAAAGGCAATCTAGGATCAGGACAGAACAGGCAGGGAAGTTACAGTAGTCACCCACGGTGTTGTTTATTCTTCAGATAGTCTGATTAAAGAATGCATAGCAAGGTCGACAGGGGAGACAGCTCAGCTGGTGAAGAACTTGCCCTGCAAACACGAGAACCTGAGTTTGCTTTCCAAGCACTCACATAAAAACGCCAGGGGCAGCAATGCACTCTTGTGATTCCAGAGATAGAGAGGTGCAGACAGGTAGAAGCCTAGGGCCTGCTGGCACAGCAGTCTAGCTGAACTGGTGAGTTCCAGATTCAGTAAGAGAGCATGTCTCAAAAACCAAGAAAGCCACTGAAGAAGACAACAATCGTTGGTCTACACACAAACACACACTACACCACTAATGCACACATAAACATACATAGAGAGAAATAATATATACAAAGCATATTTCCAACTGGTGTTGTCACTATGACTGAAGTAGCCACAGTCCCTGTTGCCACGAAACTTATTCCTAACAGAGACAAAAGAAACAGTCAAGAAAGCAAATAGGTACCAAGTCATTCTAGAGGGCAAGGAACAAGGAAAACAGACCAAGTTACGTGATCGCTGATAAGAGGACACACGATGAGTGGATGAAGGACTGGCAGGCACACTCACCACATAGTTGGCTCTCTGTAGAGCTGAGGAGGAACTAGCCAGGCTGCAAGGAAGAAGCCCAATAACTCAGGCGGGAAACATGCAAAGACTAGCAGAAAGAAATCTTCTACATTAGGAGGATAAATACAAGGGCCCCAGGACACACATTCTAGGAGCAAAAGTCATGATGTGATCAATTCAGAGTCCAGGGCATTAGCCTATGAAAGGCTTAGTGGTGATTTTTATGCAGCAAAAAGCTTAAGGATGATTTTAAGATGAAGGATGCAGGAGAAGGGGAAATATCAAAATTCTATGAAGAGAAGTCTCTCTAGGGTTATTTCCACTTATAATCATCATAAAAACATTTTTTTTAAAAGAAAACATATTCATTTGCCTACTAGGTTCCAATAGATCACTTTCAAAAGTCCTAAGGTATAATTTAAAAGGTCAGAACCTCAAACTGTCCAAGAGTAGCCACGAATGTCAGTTCCTCTGTCACATGGTATAGCATTCACAAGCTTCAGGTATTTAAGCGCAGGTCTCTAAAGGATGCTTTATGCATCTATGTCAGAGTACAGAACCATAAACCAACTAAACACACATAAACATTTTGATATGATGAACATCACTATTATCAACAACATGGTAGACTCCCATGGAGAGAAATTTGTTTATGATACTCACAAGATATAAGTTATTTTGGATATAATGGCTGTGTTTAGCAATTGATAAAGGAAGGTGGGTTTGTTTTGGATCATGGCTTGAGGGAATGTGGTCCATGGTAGTATGGCGGTAGGAGATGATTCTGGCTGTGGCAGTGGAAACATGAGGTAACTGATTTTATCATGCCAGCAGTCAGGAAGCATAAAGAGATGGAGCTGAAGTAACAGTTGGGCTATGAGCCTCCGAGTTTCTGTGCAGGAAGCCACCTCCTCCTCGAAGTTGGGGAAGTTCCCCATTCAAACCACTCTGGCTATGTAGCTCATATATCCTGTGCCCTTTTATATCCATGTTCAGTCATATGTAGTATTTTAAAGGCCATTGGAGGTAAACCACAATTGTTTGTAGCAGGTGTGAAAATTTTTGTAGATAAGAAGCTGCGGGGTGAAAGGGATGCTGCAGTCACTTGTCACACCCAGATTTGTATCTACTGGAGGAGACAGTATCTTCTTGATAGAATGCATCTACTTATACAGAACCATGGCTGAGCTGTGGATAAAATCCCATACATATTTCATTTTATCCAGAAGCCAAGGCCCTGAGATGAAAAATGAAGGTGGGGCTGACAAATTCAGAACTTGAGCAGACATTTTGACACAAGGTCTGTCTGCAACAAGAATTAATGGTGCCAGAGGCAAGGGGACGTGATGGTCTCAGAGAATCTTCTGAAACAAAGGTCACATTCCTCAAGGGGAAATGATTGAGTAGTTGGAGAAAGAGAGCCTCACATGGCTCAACAAAGCCTTCCTCATGGTAGGCGGCCGCTAAAGTTTGCCAAATAGTCCAGACAACTATGGTCAGCATCCATAGACATGCACAGAGCTTTGTAGACAAAGATAGCCAAAATGTCATATTATCATGTAATATTAAAACAAACTTGTTTGGGAGCTAATTACTCCAATTCTGGCTATTCTACTCTTGAGTTGTGTTTCTTCAAGTACAATACTCATTCTCCAAATAATGTGTGAGTAAACCTCTTTCAAAGGATCTAATGATATTTGCCTTTCATGGCTATTATCATAACTGATAGTATGGCTAAGTATAGAAAAGGTCCTGAGTATGTACTGGTTGATTCTGCCTTTTAATTGTTTCATTGCTATATATTCAGTAACTCATTATCAGCATGATATTTCTTGCCAAAAAAATGGCTATGGGATTTCTAATTCAAACCATGGCAGAATAATATATGACATTTCAGTTATCTCCTCATAGCACGAATGTGTGAAGCAGTCAATCTAATTCATTTAATAAAACGAGAAATGGAAAATCATGGAGCTATAATAATTGATGAGAAAGACCCTCAACAAGATTGGAGGTTTCTTCTGAAATTTACAAAGTTGTGGGAGACACAAGTTCCCTATAAGGGTGAGAAGAAGGTAGATGTGTCTGTTCTAATTAATCCTATTCAATATTAAATCAAGGGCATGAGCCAAGGAAACATAAGATACATAAAGTATGATTTTTAAAAAATACAGTTATGGTGAGCGTGGTTGTGCACACCTTAGCTCCAGGACTCTGGAGGCAGAAACAAGGGACTTTCTATGAGTTTGAAACCAGATTTATTTACATAATGAGTTCCAGGCCAGGTAGGATACATAGTGAGATGATATCAAAACAAATAAACCAAAGAAACACAGCTATACACTTTTAAAGCAAATATTTGTTTGCGGAGCTCCTTCTAAAACACCTAAATCTAATGAAGAAATCTAGCAAATTCTAAGAACAAATGTCAGTCTAAGAAAGAAATTGTGTTCATGATACTTCAACTTTTGTTTCCCCTGTATTTTAATGTAACTTAGCTTAGCAATTGATACAAGGTCTCACTCTGTATATCATGCTGGCCTGGAACTCACTATTAATTTGGCTAGACTTAAACTCACTGATTAAACTCAGCTACTTGAGGGCAGGGGTTATAGGCATGAGTTGTCACATCCAGTTTTGCTTACAGTTTAAAATGTATATTACAAATAAATATATGTGTTATAAATAAATATATTTTAAAAATAAATTATATATGTATATGTCAATTATAGTAGCTTCAGTATAAATTAATAATCGGGGCAAGTTTTATGAAAGATATGCAAGACTACTCTATTAGTTATTATAGCAAAATACCTAAGACAATTAAGCTATACAGAGAAACATTTGTTTTTGGTACATAGCTGGTTTGGGCCCATTACTTTAGATATGTAGCAATGGAATGCATCATGGCTGGAGCCTGTAGTGGGGCAAAACCATGCATCTAATGGCAAAAGGAGAATAAAAGAGAGGAACCTGTCAAGTCCCACAATCTCCTTCCTATAACCTATAGCCTGAAGACCTCTACCAAGGACTTACATCCTAATAGTGTCACTCTGACACCTTGCCTTTATATCTGAGCCTTTGGAGGACATTGAAAATTCAAATTATAGCAAAGCTTTATACAAACAATTACACATTGGGGAAAAGAAGGACTGAATAAATGGAGTAGTATACTACATTTATGACTTACAAGATGCAGAATTGAGGTATCAGGTCTGTAATAAAAAGATTTCCTCTTAATTAATCTATAGACTTAATACAATCCTAATACCAATCCCAGTGAGATGTGTGCTATTGGTTTGACATGGGGATCCTACAACATTTATATAGGAAAGCAAGGGGTCACAATTTTAACTGAAGCCTCAGGGGGCTAAAGTATTTTTAAATAGAGGAAGACTCTCCCTGCTCTGATCTTAATGCCTTGCAACACCACATGAATCAAGTCAGTATGGATTTAGCACAGAGTCAGGTGAGTGAATCAGTGGATTTGAATAGAGATTCAAAAAACAGATGTATATACATATGGGCAACTGGTTGTTTTGACAAGGATGCTGTCTTCGTCAGTGTTCTACTGCTGTAAAAGACATCATGATGAAAGCATCTCTTATAAAAGAAAATATGTAATTGGGACTTGCTTACAGTTTCAGAGGATTAGTCCACTATCATCACAGTGGGGAGCAGCAGTTAAGAGCCAAACCAGCTCCACAGGCCAAGAGAGAGAAAAGAGGGACTAGGCCTAGCATGGGCTTTTGACATTCCAAAGCCTGCCACCAGTTTGTATATTCATCCAACAAGATCACACCTCTTAATCCTTCTAATCCTTTCTTGTTTTTGTTTTTGTTGTTTTTGTTTTTTGTTTTGTTTTTTGTTTTTTGAGACAGGGTTTCTCTGTGTAGCTTTGCACCTTTTCCTGGAACTCACTTGGTAGCCCAGGCTGGTCTTGAACTCACAGAGATCTGCCTGCCTCTGCCTCCCGAGTGCTGGGATTAAAGGCGTGCGCCACCACCGCCTGGCTCTTCTAATCCTTTCAAAGGGTTTCATTCTCTGTTAACTGACTAAACACTCAAATATATGGCCCATGGAGGCCATTCTTATTCAAAAAAGCACATTCCCCTCCCTGGCTCCCATAGACTTATGGCCTTTCTTAGTGCAAAATGCATTCATTCCAACTCTGAAAGGCCCTATAGTCTTTTAGTCTTAAGGTTGTTTAAAAGTCCAAACCCTTTTCTGAGACTCAAGTCAATCTTTTAACTGTAATCCCCTGTAAAATCAAAATCAAAACGTAGATTGTATACTTTCAATATACAATGGCACAGAATAGCCGGGCGGTGGTGGCGCACGCTATCCAGCATCGAGCAGAGCCAGCGATCTCTGTGAGTTGAGCCAGCCTGTCTACCAAGTAAGTTCAGAAAGGCGCAAAGCTATACAGAGAAACCCTGTCAAAAAAAAAAAAAAAAAACAAACAAAAAAAACAATGGCACAGAATATATACTACCATTCCAAAAGAGAGGAAAGGGAGCATAGTGAGGACCTATTGGTCCAAAACAACACTAAAACAAAGAGAACAGACTCCAAATTCTGCATCTTTATGCCTGATGTCAAAGAGCTCTTCAAATCTCCAACTCCTTTCAGCTTTGTTGACTGCAACACACTTCCATTTCTTGAGCTGGTTCCATGCCCAGTCTATAGCTCTCCTTGTCAGGTATCCCACTACCCTGAGATCTCCAACATCTTGAGGTCTCCAACACAATGCATGTTTCACCTCCACAGTTTCACTTAATGGCCTCTCTGTGCCTCCATGCAGGGACAACTATGACACATGCCTGGCCTCAGTGGCTTTCCTTTGTCATAGAGGGAAATTCCATAACCTCTTTATCGTATCCTCGACTCTAAAGCCAGAACCAAGTGGCCAAAGCTCCCAAGTTCTTCTGTTTGCTAGTGCTGGACCATGGCCCCTCCTTCAGTTATATCAGCACACTCTTTATGCTTTCTGTTTTTGCTGTTTTTCTTCACTGCCTAAGCTTTTCTTTAATTCCTTTGTACAAGTTGGAAGCTTAGCTGGGTGGGGTCTTGCCCAGAAGTCAACACTCCCTTTATTTTATTTAGCATCAGGTTTTTCTTTAAACTTGTATTTTTAATAGTACAGGACTTGGCTCCATTACACTTCCTGATGCTTCTTTTCTTCTCTCAAACTGTACAATTTATAATTTTTCTTGTGTATGTAGCTCCTTTTCATTATATATCTCCATAAGACTGGCCACTAATAACCACAAGACACAGTGAATACTAGGCTGTCTTAAAATCTCAGTCAAGGCCATATTAATCCATAACTCTTCAGTTTAACATCAAGAAGATTTTTCAAACAATAGCAGAAAGTAGCCATGTTCTTTGCAAAAATATTGTAAGAATGGTATCCTGGCCACTTGCTAATATTTTTCTCTGAAACCTCTTGATTGAGACATCATAATCTATGTTGCTCCCAGCACCACTGTCTTCTATGTTCCTACTAGTAAGGCCCATTAAACCCTGATTAAAGCGTTCACTGTTTTCCTAATTCAAAGTCTCCAAATCCACATTTCGCCAACCAGCAGCATGGTCAGTCAGAGCCATAGCCCATTCCTGGTACCAGCTTCTATCTTAGTCACTGCTACATTGCTGTAAAGAGATGCAGTGACTAAGACAATTCTTACAAAAGAAAGCATTCAATTGGAGCTTTGCTTACATTTTCCTTAACTACAGTCCAAAGGAGAGAAAAGAGAGATGTGGCCTGGCATGGACTTTTGACACCTCAAAGCCCACCCCCAGTGACACACTTTCTCCAACAAGTCTATACCTCTAATCTTTTCAAAGAGTTCCACTTTCTGTTGACTAAGCACTCAAATATATGAGCCTACAGGGACCACTCTCATTCAGACTACCACAGAGGCAACAATGGTTCTATGAGGAAAAGAAAGTCTGTTCAACAAATAGCAGCTAAGCAATTAGATATCGACTTTTAAAATGGTGACCTTCTTTGTTCTCATTCTCAGGAAAAATTTAAGTCAGGATAAATGCAATCCTACATAGCATTAGAGATGATAAAGCTTCACAAACAGTAGAAGGTAAAATACGTTCAAATCTATCTTGAGAAAGATATTCTAAGATGCGGGAATAGTGAGCATACAATAAAGTTATTCATAAAGTTGACATGTGTTTATTAGATGTTATTAATAAAATCCATTGACAGACCTAGGAAAATATATGCAGAATATACAGCCGACTCTGATGACAGTGATAAAAGGATAAGCAATAATAAATACAGTCAACAGATATTTCACAAAAGGAGACACACAAAATAGCCAATATGCACAGGACGAAAACAGCAACATTGATCATTGGGGAAATGCAAATTGAAGCTACAAGGCTATATCATCACATAGTATTGGAATGACTAAAATGCATGTGCAGAAGTCCACAAATGCATCTGCAGAAATATCACAAGCACTGGCAATGATAGCAACAACAGAATATCACATACATTAATGGAAAGGATATAAAATCAGAGGACAAATACTATAAAAACAACTTGTTAGTTTCTTTTTCTTTTTTATTTTATTGGGTATTTCAGAACTTAAAAAAAAATCAAGCTGGAACTGACCTTTAAGCCTTACTCCCAAGGACTACCTCTAATAGTATACAAGCCATCAGGGGAGAAAAGCAACATTCCTACAGAGCTGGAAAGCCTACAAACCTTAACAATGATGAGACAGGCAAGATATCCCCAAAAGCACAATAGTGGCACTTATATCTTGGGATAGCCAACATCAACTTAATTGGGCTAAAGGCCTGCTCAGTAGGAGGGGATTCATGCCTGATACTATGAACTAGCCAATGACCCTTGGCTGTTGTGGGTGTAGACCCTGGAGGAAAACCCACTACTTCGATTTTCCCAAGTCATTATTTTACTTATAATGCAGACTATATATCTTGTCACCCAGCAGCTCTTAGCGATTTACCTAAATAAGCACAGTATCTGAGGAATCCCTTCTTCTTAGAAGTATTTCTAGAATGCTTAACCTGAGTTAGGTGCTCTTCCTCGGTGACACTGACATCTCATACTTTCCCACCTTTATCATGTTAGCACTCAGCACTGTACATGGCTCTTTACATGTCTATCAGCATGAAATGTTGAAATATCTTGTGACAACCTTGTCTAGTGTTCATTTGCATATATTTGTACTAAGAGACATTTAACACATGTTGGCTGCATTTATTAAATCAGGAGGCTTGGATATTTTGTGAGCTGTAAGAATGTTCACACCAAATGCCTGCCCTACAATGCCCAAACCCACTGAAATAAATACAGAGAAATAAGAAAATCTTCAAGTTTGAAGGTGATAACTTGGGGCAGTAGGTGACAGATTCTTCTCTCCTTCCTACAAAGTCTTCATTGTTTTTTTTTTTCCAAATTTCTGAATTTGGCAGTAAACCACTAGACATCCTTTTAATTTTGACTTGTTTTATGATCACATTCTTACTTGTAATTCCTTGTGAATTCTCACTTCCTTCCTGAGTTTGATGAAACTATTCTATCTCATAACATTATTATAAAGATTATCACTGCCTTTGGCTCAAAGATTTCCATAGAATTATTATATGAAGAGTTATGAATTACTGTTTATAGCAGATTTCCTTACATTAAAAGGAAAAGGGATAAAATTTCTCTTAAATTTATTTACATTTCAAAAGAAATATCCACATCTGTATGAAGAATAGTCATAATCATTTAATCTTGTTGCTAGTATATCAAAATCATTTTAATGTACACTTGAATTATTATTTCATCATGAATTGCCGATGATGATACAAACACAGTACCAAATTACATTTGAAAATGCAGGAAGAATTGTTCTCTGATGGTCCCAAAGGCAGTGGAACTATACTGTTAAATAAGTAGAAAGATTTCTATACTATGGCAACATTTTATGAACTAATTTTCAAAATACTCAGTTGTCTCTAAAGCTTTTTTGAAACAAAAGAGAATAGAAAGTACAGAGTTAGATACAAGCCATTACAGACTGATCTGATCAAGAATAGAAAATATTTTAAATGCAGAAAAGATTTTTTGTGGCAGTCTCCACATATTTAAAGGCATATATAGTAGTAGTTTTTCTACTCATATCCTTTTGGATTTTCTGTCTATTGAACAGAAAAATAAGAAAGAATAGCCTAAGACAACACAGAGCTTCTCACTGCATTTCCACTGTCCTCGAGGCCCCATTAATCTCTTTCTTGCTAAGTATGGCCCTCGAATAAGTGAAGACTTTCAAATAGAAATCCCTTTGTTCTGTTATCTTTATTCAGTATCTCCCCATGTCTATGATGTCTGAATTTGAGTCCTACAGAATTCTTTTATATCTTGGAAATGCACACCAATGATTCAATACTTATTTATCCCCTGACCTATTCAACCACCAATCCATCCACGCGTGCACTAATATCTCCTTCCTTTCTCCCTCCCTCCCTCCCTCCCTGCCTCCCTGCCTCCCTCCTCTCCCTCCCTCCCTCCCTCTCTTCCTTCTTTTCTTCCTCTCTTCCTTCTTTCTTTCTTCCTTCAGTTTCTAGCACAACATGCCATTATTCTGTTTTCTATGACCCTTAATTTCCCCATAATGAGTCACAGTTCACACCTGGAGAGCACAGGTAGGGTGATGTTTCTCTCCATCTGTTGTTTTTCATGTTAAATTTAGATATCTCTGGCAGTGCCAAGATTTGATAATGATAGGTGAGGGTGTGTTAGATATGTGCTAACAGAAAGACATTTTGTAATTCCTATGTGCAATGAGTAATTTTCAACCCACTGCAATCATTCTTGGTTGCCATAGACCTTAACTACAAAACACTGTGTTGGAATTGCTCACAGAGTAACCTTTTCAAGTGATTTCTATTTTCTTCCTAGTATCATTTGATGCATGATGCCCAGTGAGGTAGAACCTTAATGTGTATTTGTTCATTATTTATTTAAATAAGGTCAGTTGTACAGGAAACATGTTCACTTGTTTCCAGTTCTGAAGAAAGCATCATCCATTCATCTTGGTCTGAATAGTTCTGTTGTTGTTTTGTTTTGTTTTATGCCCAGAGTATAGTATGGGGAGAATGTGAATAATTTTGTTTTACAGAAAATCACCAACACACATACAATTGGAATTAGAGTGCATTGAGGTCTAGTGTGAGTTAAAACCCATCCCTGGGCCAGGCGGTGGTGGCACACACCTTTAATCCCAGCACTCGGGAGGAAGCGCCAAGCAAATCTCTGTGAGTTCGAGGCCAGCCTGGACTACAGAGCGAGATCCAGGACAGGCATCAAAACTACACAGAGTAACTCTGTCTCAAAAAAACCAAAGGGGGGAAAAAACTCATCCCTGGGCTACAAAGGGAATCTTAGCCACTCCAATTTCAGACTTCAATGAAGCAACTGAGAGTCCAGGAATGTCATGGCCACTTCAGGGATCAGGATGCTCATGCTTTCTGGTCAGGTGTGTAGTGTGCCATTCCAGCTGATCTGGAAGTTCCACCCCATGACTCTGCAACTGTCACGCCTACGAGCCCAGGCGCCCCCGAGGCGCCCTCTCGGTGCTCTCCGCAGACCTGACGGTGACTGTGCAAGCCCACACCCTGGACTTACCCTTCCCCCCTGCGACCCCATACTTTTTTGATTACGCATTTATATCTTTTCTGGAGTGCCAATGTGGTCATCAGCTCTGGGCATCAGATGTGATCCACTGACCCTCTGCCTCTGCATAAAGTAGAGGCAGTGTGGCCCAACACTCTGACCCCTTCACAACTGTACTTGAAAATGAATCAATTTCCTCTCAAGTTTAAAAGCCACACACTAAGAATATCCTTGTTGTTGGTGTGAAGGGAGCAGTTTCACATTTTACAAAATGACGCAATTCAGACAGGCGTTGCTTGGCACCTGATACCTGCAGGCTTCGGCACCTCTCCAAGTTCAAAACCAGCTGCCATGTCCCATTTTTAAACTCATGCAGACACCTTCCACTAATGAGAGTCATACTCATTCTTTTGATTCTTTACACGGTAAAATATGTGTGGAAATCAAGAGATTAAAGTAGATGAAGAAAGCCAGGGGCAGCCTGCCATGCGTAGACACAAGCTGGAAATAAAAAAACATTGCCACTTCTGGAATTAGAAATAGACAGAGGAAACAGAGCCCTGCCTCTATGGATCTGTCATTTAGAAAGTGACTTTGACAATTTACAGTCCCCATCACTTGCTGACTGTGTTACCCTAGACTCAATGCCCTGCCTGGGCGCCAGTTCACTGATCTTTAAAAATTAGAATCTGATCACAGGGATCTCTTGGCCCTGCATTAGGATTAAAGGAGAAAATAGGGACTGAAGAGATGGCTCCAGTGGTGACGTGCTTGCCTTGCAAGTATAAGGACCCAAATCCACTTTAAAAGCTGGACCTCACAGCATATGTGCTAAGCACAGTTCTGAGGCAGCAGACATAGGAGGGTTCCTGGTGCTTATGTGCCTGCCAGTCTGGCTAAATCCGTGAGCTCCTGGTTCAGGGAAAGGCACTGTCCCCACAAGTAAGGTGAGGGGGCTGGTGATGCGTCAGTGGTTAAAAGCGCTTGCTGCCCCTGAAGAACCCACAGTGATTCCCAGTTCCATGGGATCTGATGCTCTCCTCTGGCCTTTGCAGTCACCACTTACAACACTTACAAGCATAGAGGCAACACTCATACACTTGGTTAAAAGCAGCAAGTGGTTTAAAGGACTTGCTGCCCCTGAAGAACCCACAGTGATTCCCAGTTCCATGGGATCTGATGCTGTCCTCTGGCCTTTGCAGGCACCAAACACTCACAAACATAGAGGCAACACTTGTACGCATGAAATTAAAAATAAATAAATATTTTTTAAGAAGACTTTGTTTCCTTGGTGTGCTCCATCTCCTCTGGCTGTTACAATCTTTCTACCTCTAATTCTGCGAAGTTCCCTGAGCCATGGGTGGAGGGAACTGATGGAGATATCCCAGTTAGGACTCTCTGCACATTGTCCCTCTGTGAATCTCTATTTTTATTTCCATCTACTGCAGGAGGAAGTTCTGGTGATGGCTGAGCCAGACACTAATCTATGAGTATAGCAGAATATAGATAGGCCCCTGGCCTACCTAGTATCAGGTTCTTGGCCACTTGAGCAGAGTCAGGGATAGATTCCATCTCATAGAGTGGGCCTTAAATCCAATCTGACATTGGTTGGTTACTCCCACAAGCTTTATGCCACAATTGCACTAGTGCATCTCAGTCACCGTTGTAGATCGAATATTTTGCAGCTCAGTTTGTGTTTATGTTTCTCCTTTGGTGATGTGCAGAGTACCTTCCAGTACTATGAACATCAGGACTGATGCACATATGAACTCACAGAGACTGTGGCAGCATGCTCAGAGCCTGCACAGGCATGGGCCTGATAGGATACCAGTGCTGAGAGTGTAAGTGGATACAAGCCCATATCCCTAACACAGAAAAAATCTTCAATTGACAACCACTGGCAGATTAAAAATTAGTTTTCTCTGACAGAGTCTCATTGTCCATAAAATCCACACTTAAGGGCAGACCCCCATGCCCAGCAGTAGATAGCCAACACAAAATGAACTCCATGGTATTTTTGGAGGGTTTTGTGGTTGTTGTGTTTGCTTATTGTTTCATAATACATTTTCTGGGCATTAATTTTTCTTTCCTCTTTTCTGTACTCTATAGGTATTTTGCTTACATATTATGATTTCCAATGTTTTTTTGATTGGATTTCTGTGTTCACCAATGTGTATATTTCCTTTGGCTCTTGTGATTTTCTTCTGTCTCTTCATTTTTCTGTTCATTTTTATTGTCCTATCTTGATTTGCTAATTTTTATTTCACCTTATTTTATTATTTTTTTTAGATGCCCATTTGTTTTCTAATGAAAGTCAACAAGAAGAAAGTGGATTTGGGTACGTGAAAAGGTAGGGATAATTGGGAGAATTTGGAGTGGGGAAGCCATAATCAAAATATATTCTATTTAAAAATCTATTCTTACTGTGTCCTTTGGCTTACAGAAGCTTCTCAGTTTCAGGAGGTCTCATTTATTAATTTTTGCTCTCAGGGTCTATGCTACTGGTGTTATATTCAGGAAGTTGTCTCCTGTGCCAATGCATTCAAGAGTACTTCCTACTTTCTCTTCTATCACATTCAGTGTAACTGGTTTTATATTGAGGTCTTTGATCCACTTGGACTTGAGTTTTGTGCATGGCGATAGATATGGATCTATTTGCAATCGTCTACATATTGATGTCCAGTTATGCCAGCACCATTTGTTGAAGATGCTTTCTTTTTTTCATTGTATGGTTTTGGCTTCTTTGTCAAAAATCAGGTGTTCATAGGTATTTGGGTTAATGTCAGGGTTTTTAATTCGATTCCATTGGTCCACATGTTGGTTTTTATGTCAATACCAAGCTGTTTTTATTGCTGTAGCTCTATAGTAGAGCTTGAGGTCAGGGATCGTGATGCCTCCAGAGAGGCTTTGTTGTACAGGATTCTTTCAGCTACCCTGGGTTTTCTGTTTTTTCCATTTGAAGTTGAGTATTGTTCTTTCCATGTCTGTAAAGAATTGTGTTGGGATTTTGATGGGGATTGCACTGAATCTGTAGATTGCTTTTGGTAAGATTGCCATTTTTACTATGTTAATTTTACCTATCTATGAGCATGAAAGATCTTTCCATTTTCTGATATCTTCTTCAATTTCTTTCTTCAGGGACTTAAAGTTCTTGTCATATAGATCTTTCACTTGCTTAGTTAAAGTTACCCCAAGGTATTTTATATTATTTGTGGCTATTGTAAATGGTGATGTTTCTCTGATTTCTGTCTCAGCCTGTTTATCATTTGTATATAGGAGGGCTACTGATTTTTTTTAGTTAATCTTGTATTCAGCCACATTACTGAAGGTGTTTATGAGCTATAGGAGTTCCCTATAGAATTTTGGTAGAATTTTGAGGGTCACTTATAAATATACTATCATCTGCAAATAGTGAAAGTTTGACTTCTTCCTTTTCAATTTCTATCCCCTTGATCTCCTTTTGTTGTCTTCTTGCTCTAGCTAGTACTTCAAGTACTACAATGAATAAATATGGGGAGAGCGGACAGCCTTGTCTTGTTCCTGATTTTAGTAGAATTACTTTGAGTTTCTCTCCATTTAATTTGATGTTGGCTGTCTGCTTGATATAAATTGCCTTTATTATATTTAGGCATGTTCCTTGTATTCCTGATCTCTCCAAGACCTTCATCATGAAGGAGTGTTGGATTTTGTCAAAGGCCTTTTCAGCATCTAATAAAATGATCACGTGTTTTTTTTCTTTTAGTTTGTTTATATGGTGTATTACATTGACACAGTAAATAAGACAAAACAACATCCTACACATTGGGAAAAGATCTTCACCAACCGCATATCTGACAGAAGGCTGATCTCCAAAATCTATAAAGACCTCAAGAAACTAGACATCAAAATAATGAACAATCCAATTAAAAAATGGGCTATAGAGCTAAACAGAGAATTCTCAAAGGAAGAATTTCAAATGGCCAAAAGACATTTAAGGAATTGCTCAGCATTCATAGTAATCAGGGAGATGCAAATCAAAACAACTCTGAGATACCATCTTACACCTGTCAGAATGGCTAAGATCAAAACCACTGCAGACAGCTTATGTTGTAGAGGATGTGGAGCAAGGGGAACACTCTTGGTGGGAGTACAAACTTGTACAGTCACTTTGAAAATCAGTGTGGCGGTTTCTCAGAAAATTGGGAATCAATTTTCCTCAAGACCCAGCTATACCACTCTTGGGCATATACCCAAGGAATGCTCAATCATACCAGAGATATATGCTCAACTACGTTCATAGCAGCATTATTCACTGTATCATGAATTGTTAGATCTTATTAATAAAAACAAACCCAGAGCCAGGTATTGGGGTGAATCCTGGAAGATCAGAGAAACAGAACAGGCCACAGTTAACCTCACCTTGACAATTCCTCAGCTTATCTCATTTCTTCAAACTGTAAGCCTCTGTGTTCTCATCTGAATGGACCTCAGCTGAACTGCTGCTCCAAAGCCTAAAAGCTTAACTAGGTTCTAGTTCCTGGTCCTCATGCCTTATACACCTTTCTGTTTCTTGCCATCACTTCCTGGGATTAAAGATATGTGTCACCATGCCTGGTTGTTTCCAGTGTGACTTTGAACTCACAGAGATCCAGATGAATCTCTGCCTCTGGAATACTAGGATTAAAGGTGTGTGTGCTACCACTGACTAAACTCTGTTTAATATTGTGGCTGTTCTGTTCTCTGACCCCAAGATAAGCTTATTAGGGTGCACTATATTAGGGAACACAATATCACTACAATTCATAATAGCCAGAACCTGGAAACAACCTAGATGCTCCTCAACTGAAGAATGGATTAAGAAAATGTGGTCCATATACACAATGGAGTACTACACAGCAGAGAAAAACAGTGACATCATGAAATGTGCAGGCAAATGGGTGAAACTAGAAAATATCATCCTGAGTGAGGTAACTCAGACTCAGAAGGACAAGCATGGTATGTACCCACTCATAAGTGGATACTAGATGTAAAGCAAAGGATAACCAGACAACAACCCACAACTCCAGAGAAGCTAGCTGACAAGGAAGATCCAAAGAGTGACACATGGATAGCCCTGCAAAGGGGAAATAGATAAAATCTCCATGAGCGAAATGGGGTTGAGGGGTGAGCAATGGAGGTTAGGGCATGGGGATGAGAACATAAGGGAATGGGATGGTCGAGCTGGAACAGGGATGGAATGAGAAAGCCATGAGAAAGATAACATGATGAAGGGAGATATCGTGTGGACAGAGAAACCCAGTGCTAGGGAAGTTGCCAGGAATACCCAAGGGTGACCCCATCTTTAACTACTAGAAATAGTGGAGAGGGTGCCTGAACTGAACTGGCTTACCCCAGTGATCAGACCAGTGAATACCCTAACTGTCTTCACAGAACTTTTCTCCAATGACTGATGGAGTCAGCTGCAGAAATCCACAGCCAAACACCAGGCAGAGCTCCAGGAGTCCAGTAGGAGAGAGAGAGGAGGGGTTCTATGAGCAAATATATCAGGATCATGATGGGGAAACCTTCAGAGACGACCAAACCAAACTAGTAGAAACTCATGAACGCTGGATCAGTGGCTATGGAGCCTGCATGGAACTGGACTAGGCCCTCTGTGTGGTGAGACAATTTTGTAGCTTGATCTGCTTGGGGGGCCTCCTGGTGGTAGAATCAGAATCCATCCCTGGTGTGTGAGGGGGCTTTTTGGAGCCCATTACCTATGATGGGACACCTCATGCAGCCTCGAGGCAGGGGGAAGGCCTTGGACTTGCCTCTACTGGGTGTGCCTCCCCATGGGAGGCCTTGCCTTCTTGTTGGAGGGAGCGGGGGTGGTTTGGGGGGGGATGCTGAGGGGTGGGAGGAGGAAAGAGGGGGATCTTTGGTGTGTAAAATGAATGAAAAAAATTTCTCAATAAAAAAATCTGTTTTTAATTAAAAATAAGTAAATCTTTTAAAAATATCTTTAATTGGAATAGAATTACAAGAACCTCCTCAATGTTGACCTCTGTCTGGCCTCTACATAAATCTATATACACATGCATGCACACCTGTGTACACACATACAAGGGCACATACAAGCAAAAAAAAAAAAAAAAAAAAAAAAGATTAAATGAGAAAATAAGTAAAAGTACCAGGAAGTTTTTAAATGCAGCAAGAAGGACCCTAGCTCTTGGGCTATTTGCTAAGTATGTTCATACAGTTCTCTGGAACCACTGCCAGGAGGGTGTGTGACAGCAACAATGGAAGGCTGGACATCCAAATGAATTGTGGTGGTCAGACTGATGGAGGGTACACGCTGCTTGGCACCATGGTTAAAAGCTCTGTAGCTAATTGATTTAGGGCAAAAGCCTGCCTCTCACATTTACTCGACACCTGATTCTGTACAAGTTTTCAACCTCTTCCTTGGCCTTGTAGGAAGAATTTGCACATAAATATTTGCAAAGTGTTTGAACAGGGCCAAGCACACTTGACGTATTGGCTGAGCATTACCTGTTACTCATGTGGAATGAAGCCCTGATTTTTGTTTATTCTCACCCTGTTTTGTTTACCCAACTTGTACAACCCTAACTAGGTGAATCCACAAAAAGCCAGGATTTGGAGGCAGAGAGGTGGCATGGTCAATAGCTTACCTGGCAAGTGTTAGGACATGAGTTCAATCCCCAGAACCCAACTAAAAAAGCCCAGCATGGTGCTTTGGGCTTGTAATCTCCGTGCTATGGATGGGGAGACAGTTCCCTGGGGATTGCTGGCCAGCCAGCCTAGCCTACTTGAGGAATTCAAGGTCAGTGAGAGCACTGTCTCAAAACAACAAAAAAGATGGACTCCATTTGAAGAATGACCTATGAGGTCATTATCTGTCTTCCACATGCACATGCATGCATATGCATGCACACACAAGTGCACAAGCGGACGCAGACACACTCAACACACAGACACACACAAGCTCACACAACCGAGGTCCAAGGATTCCATCAGAAATAGAGATCATATGGTGATGTCTCTCCCACAACTTCCCACAAATCTGAAGTACCTAGAGGACATCTTGATGTAGAAGAATTCCATGGTGATTCAATATTTTGCATGTCTCCTGAGATGGTCTATAAAGAGCGTGCATGCTTCAAATTCTGGATATCATATGTATCTAGATTTTTTTTATGCTTCAAAGCATTGTTCTTTCTTTTGTTCAGTTGAGCCCTGGGTATTTACTCTGTAGAAGTACAGAACAAAATAAAAAATACATTTGTAGTCTTTCCAGGGAAAGACTTTAGACATCTTGGCCCCATTTTGAACTGAAAATATTTTTAAGTTTTTAGAACTTTAAATGTATACTCTTTTTCTAGCACCCACGTCAGCAGCTTACAACTGCCTGTAACTAACTCCAGGAGATGGGACACCATCTAGTTTTCATGTTCACTCACACACATATCATGCACATACACAAATACAAATAAATCTTAAAGATACAGAATAACAAGAGCAAATCCTGCATGTGTCTCTAGTACCTAGAAATACATGAAATTTGAAATAATTTCAAAATGATATACATAAGGTGAATGAATATTCCATATAACTCTTGGCTTGCAGGCCCATTTAACCATTTCTAGTTTTCCTGCTGATGCTCTTTCAAGAAAAGGGAGGTGTGCAGTATCAATCATGACCAGTAGTCATTCATTCACTGATTCTCTAATCTCCAATCTAAATCAGAGAGTGTATATTTGTGTATGGTTATTTTGCCTTCGTGTAGATCTATGTACCACCTACATGCTTGATACTCCAGGAGGGCCAAAGATGGTATCAGATCCCCTGGAACTGGAGTTACAGACAGTTATAAACCGTGATGTGGGTTTTGGGAATTGAACCCAGGTCCTCTGTAAAAGAAGCCAGTGTTCTTAACTTCTGAACTATTTATCCAGCCCCAGAGTATGTATGTTTAACCTACTATCAAAGACATGATGTTTATCTTCTATTTGGCTTAGACCCCAAGGCTTATGATGCAGATTTTCCTATTGCTGAGCATGTGGACTCCACCCAATTGTTCAGTTCAGATGGTATCTCCCTGGTACCTTACCTGAAAGGTACCCCACCACTGCACTTGGGAAGAGGACTCTGAAACCCAGTACCTTCCCATCCTCTTGTCCCTTCCCACCCCTTTCCACTTGCACCATGGACATGTTCTGCCCAAATTAATGACTACTGCTATTAGATTTAGGTTTTGCAATTTGATCATTTCTTTTACATTTATGAACTTGCATCCTACTGTATAGAAGTGCCCTTTCCATTTCATTTACATATCTTTTTATATTTGTATGGATTTGCTGGTTTCTGACTAATGAATTGTAATCTTTATTGTTACTTATTTTGACATTCAGATTGTCCCCAACTTTGGCTGCCAGGAGCTCCTTCAAACTGTCATCCTTCTGATGTGTGTTCATCACTCTGTTAGTGTACATTTACTGTTGGTACAATAAAGTGCTCCAAGCTGGCCTATTGTTTTCCTAGACTTGATATGGGAATCAGCCATTTCCGTGGTAAGACCTTATTCTATTCAACAGAGAAATGGTCTTTAGCAACCAAGACCCAGACACAGCTGTGCTCATCAGTCTTGGGTGTTAGTGACCTTAGACCGGAAGTCAAGAGGAGGATCTCATCAACACCTCTGACTCTAGTCAAACATACCATGTTTATTTCTTGACATTAGTTCCTCTAATTTTTAAGTAGAGAATAATAACATATGATCGCAATTTCCCACAGACTAACTACAATAAAAAGGAAAGAAAAAGAAAAGCTTGGAGGGCAGCATGTGTCTTCTTCTTCCTCCAGCACTAAAGACTGGACCCAGGGCTTTGTGTTTACTGAGTGAGAGCTCTACCACTGAGCGGCAGCCCTGACTGCTCTTCTCATTTGAATGAGTACATTTAGTATACTATACTCTCAGTGAGATTCTGTCCCAGTGATTCTCTCCTCAAGACCACTCTGCTTTAAAACCACATCCAACATCTTTTCATCAAAAATTTCTACTCAGCAAATGAGGTTCCTTCTGGGGATCTTTTGGACATTACTGGTATTTCATCCTAAACTAGCCAATGCCTACATGAATCTTCAGTCCAGAAAATCCTACACTAAGTATGCTCTTAATTGTATAAGGCACAAGTACTATAGGAATTGTCAGAAAAAGTAGGTCAGATTCTCAACCAAATCCAAAAGTCTGAGCCTATTATGAAAGCCAAGTCAATGACTGCATCTTATCATATATTTCAGCACATGTGCTTGGAAAGGATGGACAGACACCATCAAAACTGTGAAGGAGGAACCAGTTTTCACTCAGCCCATAAGCATCATTCTCCATGGGACCCAACTTGCAATTGACTTTAATTGTAGATAGCAAAGTTTACCTAAGGAAAGATAAAATTTCTCAATTTAATAGAATTTCCCTAAGGCCATAAACAAAATACATCTAACAAAAAATTTTCATAATGGAAATGTCAATATCCTTAGAAATCTATCTTATTATATATTTTGATTCCAGCAACAAAATCCAAGTTATACTATGGGAGATGAGAAGCACTTGTCTAAGACATTGACATTGGCTTCACAACAGATTTTAAAATGTTGTTTGCGGGAGTGCCTAAAAGAGGAAATTTGGAGTTCTTGTATAAGTGTGTCTGCCTTGATGAGCCATCCTCTCAAGGCTTTTGTGTTTCTTAATGCAAACTCTGATCCAGAAATCTATGTTATTAATATGGCCAGCCTTGTTATGAGTCCCTGTCTTGTTTTTATTTTACTCAGAGAAATCATCAATCCATCCATTCACACAGTCATCAAATACTAGTGTGTTTATGTTTTTCCATCCTATCAGAGTGGATTGGAAAGATTAAGGGGGTCACATTTGTATTCAACAGTCTTCATTGAACACTTTCTGCATTATAGGAATTGTCTCGGCACTGGGGATTAAAAATCTGAGTCGGATTTTTGTTCTTACAAAGATGCTGGGAGCTTGACCTATAAATTAATTATTATTTTTCATAAAATATTAGATGTAGAATTGTAAGGAAAGTATTTTCAATTTGGTGATCATAAAAAGAAAAAAAGTGATTCTGGATCAAAATAACTCCAAGGTGCTCAGTCTGGAAAATAACTGAAGAAGCATAAAGACAATAACAGCCCATTTGCTTTACAGATACGCTACCACATAAATGGGAAACTACACTGTAGGCTTGCATAGGCTTAGCCAAGAGAGGCAGTGAGCATATTAAGGAAGCCTAGGATCGGTAATGGCTCACAGAGGGCTTCCCAAGTCGAGGGGAAACACCAAAGCTTCTCCAGCAGACAAGAAAGAGAAAGACACTTTAGAAAACTGCATCATCATGACAAAAGCTGGACCCACAGATACAATCAGAAAATAAATGGATGGATGTGCCTAAAACAAGAGTATCAGTATGGACAAACACAAAAATGAAGACAGAGAGGGGATTTCTGTTTTTTTCCTTAAGTTCTGCAATGAGAATTTAATCCTTAATTGAGCTGCAGTTTGATGACTTAGATTGCTTTTTAAATATATGAGCAATTATCATAAGTGACTTCTGGCTGTGATATCCAATGTGTTTCTTAGTGTGTAAAAAATTCAAGAAGAGTCCAGTTTGATTCTATTCCATTATTAGAAGGAACTCCAATTTTATTGGGCCTGGTTTGTTGAAGTGCAGTGTCAAATCTCTGTCCACAACCATGTCCTCCCTCCCATAATTTTATTTAGCAATCACCCTCTTGGGGATCACAGTTTCTTCTTCAAGAAATGTTGACCCAAATGCCTAGCATGAGGATTGCTCAGTTATCTTCATTTTGGTCTCTGCTCTTAGTATGGATTTACAGGCTATAGTGTCCTTCCTCTTGCTCATATTTTCCTTCGACTTTTGTCCTCTTCTTGAAGGTGCACAGTGACATGCAAACATTTAAAGTTACTGAGAAAATACAGTACACCAGAGAGATCACCAGTGTGTATATCAAGAAGACAGTATCAAGAGTCTGGAACATGCTCCTTACCCAATGTCCTTCCAAGTTAAATAAAAGTGAATAGAGCAGAAACTGAGCCAGAAAGGGAATCAGTCCATCTTAACCAAGCAACCTCTTCATGGAACTGGGCCTTTATGACATACAATGATCACATCTGTATGCATCAAAACATGCCTACACCTGCACAGGGTCCTTTCAGGATAATCAGTAGATGATCCACCATAATTCTCTCACATCACACACCTTGAGGAAGAAGATTTGAAGATGTCAGTTGTGAAGCTATAACCTTTGGAGTAAAACCTGTTAGAGAGCATACTGTGAGAGATTAATTTCTAATAACCACCACCTCTTTTTATTTATCTTGAGTCATAAATGAAAAAGCTCTAGTAGTTGCTGTCCATCCAGAAGGGTTAGTGTATCCTGGTCCTGTTCTCTTTAACCTATGCTGTAGCTTGTGAGAACTACATTCAATGCTCAGGTTCTGGTTCTGTGTCAATAAAGATACCATCAACTTTCTCAACTCATATTTTCTCTACATCACCTATCTCAGAGGTCATGAGGTTACTTAGACATAAAGTGGAATACTACATGGACATATGCTATATGAGTGTGTATAAGGCCCTGTTTTCAGATCTATTGTTGATAAATAAATTACTTCAAATATTAAAGTGAACACTTTATAGACACAGCTAGAGGCAGAAGTATTACATGTGAAAATAGCACCCAAGAGCCCATGGTATGCATATTACTTTGCTGTGGTGATATTGTGTTCCCCAATATATTGTGAACATTAATAAACTTATCTGGGGTCAGAGAACAGAACAGCCACTAGATATAGAGGCCAGAAAATGGTGGCACACACACCTTTAATCCTAGCATTCCAAAGGCAGAGATCCATCTGGATCTTTGTGAGTTCAAAGCCACACTGGAAACAGCCAGGCATGGTGACACATGTCTTTAATCTCAGGAAGTGATAGCAGAAAGATATATAAGGCATGAGGACCAAGAACTAGCCTGGTTAAGCTTTTAGGCTTTTGAGCAGCAGTTCAGCTGAGATCCATTTGGGTAAGGACTCAGAGGTTCCAGTCTGAGGAAACAGGATCATCTGAGGAATTGGTGAGGTGAGGAAGCTGTGGCTTGTTCTGTTTCTCTGATCTTTCAGAATTCACTCCAATACCTGGCTCTGGGTTTGATTTTATTAATAAGACCTTTTAAGATTCATGCTAAGCTTTGCATCAGTCTTTTGGCGTACATCTGCCATGTAATCAACTCATTGATTCTAGGTGTGGCATTCCACGACCGAGTGGAATTAAAACAAGAAATGAAAACAAGTGAGTCTAGGAATATCTGTATTTGCATCATTTGAACAACAGTTGCAGCAGAACTGTTGCTTAGGTAATCACTAGGTGAAATAAAGGATCTAGTGGGTCATGTAGGTCAGGTTTGCCATGACAGTTCTGGTATTTCATCAGTTTATGCACAGGAGCACTGATTGTGAAGTAGCAATAGCCATAGTGTCCTTCTATGTAAGAGTGATGGCCACAACATGGAAGATGAAGATGGGAGCTGCTGACATTAGCGGAGGCTCCTTCATGATCTCTGGAAAGTTGTCTCATGTAGGAAGTGTCCCTCCAGATCCCTAAAGAATGCACAGTCCCAAGAGGCTGCAGAGCCTCTTTTTAGTTGTAAATTGTGAGCCCAGGGTTCAAGGTCCTGATTAATAGGGCAGAGTGGTAGATAAGGACTTATACAGTCTTTTCCAGTGGGGCTCCAGGGCAGGCATGCTCTGATGCTATTTCAGGTAGATACAGTCTCAGCTTCTGGGTGGTGAAGAGTTAAGTTGTCCTAGGTCTATGGTCATGTGAAACTCCTTTCATCTTCTGAAGTCACTCTGGAATAATGCACTAACATCTCGTGGCATTGAGACAGAACAGAATTCAAGGATGAGACCCAGGCCTTCCAGTGTCTCCAGCGGGACAGTGAGTCCTCTTGTGTCTCCAGTGACTCTTCAGCTAACTTTTCCCAGTGTCATTACATTGGAAATAACTTACTCAAAGAAACAAGAACTTCTTTTGCTGAAAAATTCCAAGAGTACCATCTATAGGTTAAATGCACCTTCTCATAACCTTTTATCTATGTTAAAGAATAAGCATATGCTGTATGTCTTAGGTTCTTTCTCCATTGCTGTGATAAAATACTCTGGCAAAAACAATTTAAGGGGTAAAGGGCTTTTATTAGCTCACAGTTCAAAGATCAGTCCATTGTGGTAAATTCAAGGTATCAGGAGCTTGAAGCAGCTAGTCACATTACATCTTCAGTCAGAAGAAGAAAGCAATGAATGTGTGCATGCCTGTGCTTTTCGTTCTCTCCACTCATACAGCCCACCATCCACTGTAGCATGAATCTTAAAGAGTTTTGTTAATTAAATCAAACCTAAGGCCAGTTATTGTGGTGATGCTGGAAGATCAGAGAAGCAGAACAAGCCACAGCTACTGCACCTCACCAGTTTCTCAGCTGATCCTGTTTCCTCAGACTGGAAACCTCTGAGTCCTCATCCAGGATGAATCTCAGCTGAACTGCTGCTCCAAAGCCTGAAAGCTTAACCAGCTAAAAGCTACTAGTTTCTGGTCCTCACACCTTATATATCTTTCTGCTTTCTGCCATCACTCCCTGGGATTAAAGGCTCACTTTCTGGGATTAAAGGTGTGAGTCACCATGCCTGGCTGTTTCCAGTGTGGCCTTGAACTCACAGAGATCCAGAGGGATTTCTGCCTCTGGAATGCTAGGATTAAAGGTGTGTGCTACCACTGCCTAACTTCTATGTTTAATATTGTGGTTGTTCTCTTCTCTGACCCCAGATAAGTTTATTAGTGTGTACAATATTTTGGGGAATACAATACCACCACAATCCACTGCTTAGGGAATGGTGTCACCCACAGTAGGCATATCTCCCCACACCAGTTAATACCTTTTATATACTATGAAGCCCATCTCCCATGTGATTCTAGATTTTTGTCAAGTTGACAGCTGACATTAACCATCACACTCTATCACTGAGATCAGCTTCAACCTAGAGCGTTCTATCCAACTAACAAATACATATTAAAAATGATTTGAGAAAGGGCGATTGGGGGAGGGGCAGAATTAGAATAATGTATTATGAAACATGTGACTTTGTAGACTAACTTTAAAGTTAGTTTTTAAGAAGGTGAAAGAAAGAAAACAGCAGATGAAAGAAATCTTTCTCTGGGTCGTAATTTTGAAACTGTCATCAAGCTTGTGTATTTTCTATCATTTTTATCCACTCCACAATGAATTATGGAATGAAAATCTTTACTACTGGAAAGTTAAGGGCTCGGGAAATCACACTGTCTCCACAAGCCCATATTTAACACTGATGTACACCCTTTTAAATACTGATTGTGTTCTTCTGAGTCAGATAGAAAAGAAAAGCAACATCACACAGCTCCGAGTTTTACTTCCACCTCTGGCACAACAGCACCTGTCAGATCTCTCTCAGGACACAATTATCATGTATGGGAAAAGTCCTTGGGAACCACAAACAAGTGGCCAAAATTACTAGAACTTAAATAGTGACTGGTATTGTTAAATATTCATTGGTTGGGCTTTTCTCCTTCCTCTGAGTTCCTATGTGAGAGTTATGAAAGACATTCTGACCTTTCAGAAGTAGTAGGAGAAACTGTCTCTGGTCATTCATAGGAGTGATGCCACTGGATCTAGGAATGGCATCTTTTCTCTCTGGGCTGCTCTGTTTGGCTCATCTCTGTTTCTATGTTACAAACACCTTTGGTAAAGGACTAGGTTGGGTTGTGCCCACTGCCACCACCTGAGAACATAGGAGAGTGTCTCTTAGTATCTGCATTACTACTCCTCTTGTCTGGAGTCCCTGTGAGCCATCTCAAGCTTAGGCTCTGAACTTTGCAACTTACCCATGGCTTCCAACTGAAGTGAATCTCTCTAAACAGAAGCCTGTTAGTATAAAGCTAATAAAAGAGCTAGGATTCTGATTTCCAGCTGTCCTTACTCTTTTTTTTTTTTTTAATTTTGCAGTCAATGTAGAACTCAGAGGGGAGGAAATGAGTCATGAGCCATTATATCTCAAATCTCAATGTACAAGCCAAATCAATAATAATTGGTGCTGTAGTGCCGCAAGGAGAAATTCCAGCCTAAATAGTCCCTCACCCTCTGCCTTGCATCTCCTACTTCTGTGACACACCCTGGAAATCTGGGTTATCCTACAGAGTTCATTTCAACCATTTTTATTGAGTCCTTTCAATTGGCCATGTCCTGCCCTGGGTGATACTGAGACATAAAAACATTCAAGTTGGTAAGATTAAAGCTGGGTGTGAGCTATAATCCATGCTGTCTGCCCTCAAAATTACTTCCTTACTCTTTGCTTCAAATGCCTCAGCTCTGATCTTACTCCACATCCACCCATTTGCTACCTGTCATATGCTTATTCTAGTTATTTACTGAAATGACCAGAGACTGTTACATCATGTATTTAAGTGTTAATAGTGAGCTTGCTGGTCTGAAGTGTAGGCTCATGGCACTGCCTGCTACTAACCCCAGTCTGTTCTCTGTCGTGACTTAAATGAGAAATGTCCCCCAGTTCAAATATTTGAACACGTGGTCCCTAAGTGGTGGCACTCTTTTGGGGGAGACTTAGGAGGGAATATGCCATTAGGGGTGGGAATGAGAACTTATAGCCTCACATTAACTCCAGCTGTCTTTCTGCTTCACTCTTGCCTTTGAACACATGCACTCTCAGCTTCATGCTTCTGACACCAAGCCTGATGCTTGCTGCCATACTTTCCCACCATGACAGCTTCCTGTCCTTCTGGAAACATAAGCCCAAACAAACTCTTCTATGAGATGCCTTGGTCAGAGTGCTTTACCACAGCAACTGACAAGCTACTGATACACTGATATGCTCCATAATGCCAATATGTTAACTGTCCAGTGAGTGTGTTGAGAGAATGGATTCACAATGGATTAATGGAGCAAGTCCCTTTGGAAGCATGCCAGTGGTTAGGTATGGAGACATCTGTATTTTTCCTTTGGAAAACCAGGAGTGGTCCCAAAGCATGAGCACCACTGGCCTGGCTAGTTAGAGCAGATATCGGATTGGGGGATATGTTAGCGTTATGAAGACAACTGTGTGTGAATAGCCTTGATGCCACAAGACCCGTTTTGACTCCAGGAATGCTAGACTATGTTCCTTTCAATCTTGATGACTTGTTTATATTCTCAGTGGCATTCATTTTACTAGCTCTTCTTGGCCATACAGAGACATTTCCAAACGTGGGCAAATTCTCTCTTCGTTTGTGCAGAGAAAGGACACTATGCCAAAGGTTTATTTTTCCTCTTTTTTGTCTACAAAAGTTTCTGCCTGACATTGAAGCCAGAGCTTACCCCAGCTGTGAGATTGTGGGTCAAGTTTTAGCAACAGTTCACTGAACAATGATTTTCTTCAATTGAATCTCTTTCTTGCTGGGGATGTTCCCTCTATGCTGTCAATCCTGAGAGCTCAGAGGACGGTTTATCTACCTTGTATTCGCCAAATGGACTCTGCTGTCACCAGCGAAGTCATTCATTAAATACTTAATCATCTATATTTGGCCCTAGCTCTGTCTCTGCACAAAACAAAATAAATGGCCACTCCTTTTCTTTATAGTACCCATGAACACATTAGATCATGTTGTCCTTAGCACTTTATCACCTATAATTCATTTTTATGTCTGACTTCCCCTTGTGATAATGCATCTTGTGGGTGTGGGCTTGTCTTATTCCTGCTTGGTACCCACAGTGCGTGGCGTGCAGAATAGCCTCAAATATTTGCTGAACAAATGAGTTTTGTAAATAGTAACATGCATAAACATAAGACTATGTAAATTGCCATAAATATTGAGCATACAAAGTATATTGTGTACATATTTGTATGCTTTCTCAAGATTAAATAAAAATGCTAATGTCCATCATCAAGATACCTATTAAAACTTTTGTTTGGCTTGACACTGCAAAACAAATCCTATACTAGAAGAACTACCATACAGTATAACAGCTGGAGACCTCAGCGGTTGGGGGATAGGGCAGAGATGTGACCACAAATACAGACATTATATTTTGGTAGCCATTGAAGCTTTGGATTTATTCTGTGGAAAATTTCATGCATGTGTGCAATGATTTCCATCATATCTGGTCTCCCTCCAGCTCCTCCTAGGCTATCCCTAACATATTTTCCTTCTAGCTTTATGTCCTTGATGCAGTTTTATTTTATTAGTAATCCACTAAGTGCAATTATTTCTCCCTGTACATGCATAGATGTGGGGTCATCTGGGCCAATGGCAGCCTACCAAAACTCACTGCACAAAGAGAAGTGACTCTCTCAGTCCCAGCAGCTATCACCTGCTATGAGTGAGAGCTCAGGAGACCCTCCTCTTGCATGCTAGAATTTTTAACTTGCTTGATCATATTTTTGTTAACTGATATTAAATATGAATCCAGTAAGAACTAGAGAGACATTTTAATTTAATTTCATGTATTGTCTTAACAGCTTCAAATTTTTACACAAATGATATTGCCTTTGGTGTGTGTGTGTGTGTGTGTGTGTGTGTGTGTGTGTGTGTGTGTGTTGTAATAACCATACTATGCTAAGAGTTTTTGTTTAAAAGCTATTAAGTATTTACTGCTTGGTGAGTGCTATTCTGATAGCTGGTGAAATAAGCTGGATAAGTGTGCTTATCAAGACAGAACTCAGTCAAATCTGAAGACATGTATTAAGCATCAGTGTGGTGCTCAAATAAGTAATGCAAATAGCAGGCACTAGACAAAAAGCATCAGACTTGAACTTTCCTTCTGCATCGAGTCACTAGAAATACACATTTTACGTTAACTCCCCAAAAGTGTATTGAACTTATAGAATTGTTATTCAAGCAACCTAGTCAATTATTAAGGGGTGCATCTGTCAGGAGGCCTTTGCTGTTGGAGCTTGTCTGGGGCTGCATCGGCATGATGACTGCCCAGAGGCATGGTTATTTCTCATGGGATGTGGACCAGAGCTTTCCTAAGAGGCTATTCAAAGCACAGGCAGAGGATGCCCACACTCAAGCCTTTCTCTTCTCACTTGACTGAGCTGAGCATTGCTATGTTAAGGTCAACAGCAGCCTTAGTTTCCTTGAGGGCTAGAAACAATAGATGTCACTAAGATTAGAAAGAAATGTGTCTACGGCACCAAGAAAAGCGTCTGAGTTAGATGGAACATCAGAGGAGATACTGCTGCAAACCATGTGATCCTCAAGGTTGGAAAAACAGCTGGGGATCACAGAAGTGACAAAGCCAAGATGGAGCCAAGAAAGAAAGTTTCCTTTCCCCATCACTTGTTAACCCTTTGTCATTTGTCTTCATCCTTCTGTTTCCATCCCTGCTCCACAGGCAGGTTGAGTGCGTGCTTGGCATCGATGGGTTGCTCCTCAGATCTCATGGGTCTTCTGCCCCCCACCCTCACCCCATGCCTATGACTGACTCGGAGCACATGGCTGACTGATGTGTTTACTTGAACCATCTCTGCTGCAGCCATGGACATTCTGTCAAATGCAGCTGAAGAAGAAACAAGGGTGATTTGTAAGACACCTTCTGAGAGAAAACACATGATCAGAACCTCACTATTTCTCATCCTCTCAAGTGCAGACTTGACAGCTACAAGCAGAGAACTGCAGACTATGGATGAAGATGGTAAGAAATAAGAAGTGAAGGCGAGGTAGGCCATAAGCAAGACACAGCCTTGGAACTTGACGATTCTTAAGCCAATAACTGGAACTTGGAGTTCAGCTCAATATTTTAAATACTCAACCTAGAGGGTAGACATACATTGTCTTTTTCTCCATCCCTTCAGTCTCTGGAATTGTTCCCACCCCTCACTGTGTTCAAATGCCTTGAGAGAGATTCTTGAACTTGATCCCACTGACTCTTCACAAAGCTCCTTCAGGTTAGAGTCAAATGTGTGTCCCTTCAGCCTCCACTAAGAGAACCAATTAAGGCTTTTCTTGAGGTGGGTCTCTCAAAGAGCTGGGAGGGGCAGACAGGGAGCCTGAGGATGGGGAGGGCTTTTAACATGTTGCCTGGCAAGGAGAACTTCTGCAGCCTATAATGGATGTTCTATGAGAGAGAACAAGTCCATTTCTCCACAAGGACATTACACTTAGAGAACCCATCACCCTGTGAAGTCAAATTTCCTCCAGGGCCAATAAGGTCAGAAACTGTTTAGGGATCATTCAAAAGGAATGACCATAAGGTCTTCTTGTGTTTCATCTTTCACATTTGCCTGACATCCAAAGGCCGAAGACTTAGGCAAGGGCGATATTTAAATTCCTACCACTGTTTCTAAGGACAAGGAAAACCTGGGAAGTGATTGTCTTACTGGGCATATCTTCAGAAATTCAAAGTCAAAATACTTCAAACAAAGCATGTGGTGAATGAAGACCAGTGGGCAGGCAGAAAGTCAAGATTGTTGATAGAGAAATCCATTGTAGCGCTCCTATACCTAACATGGCCAGAAGGGGGCGCAACCACCTGGGCTTTCATTGCGTTATTCGATCAGTCCTTACTCTCCATCCATCAGACACCTTTCCCTATATCTTCTTTATTGAAGATGGTTTCTTTGGTTCACTGATAATTGGAATTCTAGCCTTCTTTGCTGGTCTATAAATTTGGCAGTTACTGCGTTTATGGCCATGTCAGTCTGACACAATATTTTAGCCATGAGAACTGCAAGGCACACCTGCTATGTTGAGGGAAGGCAAACACTGTGGGATACCTGCAGGCCTGATTGAAAGCTAGAACAGATCTCTACTGTAGCATTTCCCCCAACATGTCTGTTAGAGGCGTAGGATGATACGCAGAGAAAAACATTTCTTATCTAAGGAACATTATTTTACAAATCTCTGGAGAAACAAATACATGGATCACTAAAGTTAGGAACTTCAGGTTAAATTCTGCATCTGAATATGCATACTGCTTACTTGGTAGGTTACTGACCATGTGTAACTTATTTCCTTGTTTCCTATTATCTGAGTTCCTGGCAAAATTTTTGAAGTTTCTCTTTCTTCCCTCCTTTTAAATCGCTAATAAATTGGCCAATATTCAGAGAAGCGAGTAAGGTCAATGAGTTTTGGAAATCCAAACAGATTAATGTCCAGTTCCAACTCCTGTAGATAAATATCTTGGACAAGAGGTGATAGTTCTCAGAATGATGATTTCTTCTCTACAAGATGGTATCGACAGCAGGACCAGCCTGAGAGGTCTGCCAGGGGGATTAACTGAGATCAGCACTCTTTGAAGTTGAACAATTGTGTCACCATTACAGACAGTAACTACAGCATGGCTGGCCAATCTGTGGTGCCTGGTGACCATCCAGGAGGGTGATCATTGCTTAGCTGTCTAGAACCAGACCACAGACTCCTGAGAGAGCATGAACCCCTCAATGGCTTGCCACATCCAACTGGCATGGCTTTAAATACTTGATTAAAGTGGCTTTGAAGCTGTAATGGGCAAATCACATTCATATTGGGTTGAAGACTCAGTACTTCATCTCCTAGGGCAATCAATCCCCATGTTTTAATAGGGCATTGAGTATTGTAATGGAGCGGAAGATGGTTCAAAATTGATAGGTGTAAATGTGAGATATAAATATGCTGTTATCTTTAGTGGGCACACCCATGTGTCATCATATATATTTTAATCTCTATTGAATCCCTGGCCTCATAAGAAAAAAGTCATTGCTGAAGAAATTCAAATAATTTACCTGTAATACAGGACTTCTTCTTTACTTTTTACAAATTGAATTAAATTTGAATTAAATTCATATTTATCAACCTCCTATGTGCTAGATATGATAATGGGAACTGGAAGTAAAAGTTAAATATCCTTATAGGTCTATTAACATAGATTAGCAGCATATAGTCACTATGATAAATGTAATATCATATTTGAATATTTGAATGCTTCAAAATAGAGCTTAGGGTAATGGGTACAGATTTGTGGAGGAGGGCAAAGGTGAACATGGGTGCCAAGGATGAAACTAAAGAGGGGCAAATTAATGGGAGGAAAGGGGATGAGGACTCTGCTTGGGAAAGAACTTATATGTACCAAAATTTCATGGAATCAGACATTCTGTAGGTGGTGCTGATTCAAAAACTATGAATAATCAGGTCACAAATTTAAAGTTGGCAACATCTTGCTAATCCCATATACATGCTTCCAGGGATAGTGGGTAAGCAAGAAAAACAGCCTCATGAAAGGCCTGGGGAAAATGAAACCATGCTTCACAGACACAAAAGCCAACAGTGAGTACCAAAACAAGAGTGTGCTCCAAGTTGAAAACCATGAACCCTTACTATGAATATGAATTAGTGTCATTACTCAAATTCCCAGTCAGGATCAGTATTGCAGATAACTTTGTCCATAGTGATGGGTCTCTCTCACACATCCTCTACAGCTTCTGCAGTTTCCGTGTGAAAAATAGTATACTCCAGTGTGAGCACAATGTGGTGGGTTTGAAGTTTATATGAATGGAGATTGTGATGGCAGGAGAGTAGGATGCATCTGAGAATTAAAGAGAACTTACAGCCAGACCTGGTGACAAGGGCTCTCCTTCCTAGCTATTTGGGAATCTAAGGAGGATGATTACAACTTCAAAGCCAGTGAGACCCTGTCTCAAAATAACTACTAAAAAGAGAGCTGAAGATATAGCTCAGTGGAAGAGTACTTGGAATGGATGAGTTCTTAAGCTCAGTCCTCAGTAAAGAGGAGGTAAGATAAGGAGGAGGAGAAGGAGAAGGAAGAAAGAGGAGAGGATTGGAGAGACTGCTCAAGGATTAGTAGTGGTACCCATTTTTTTCAAAATGTCAGCTTATGTATATGTTATAAGTACTATGAAACATGGATCAAAGGAACTACACTTACATGAAACAATTACTCCAAAGTGAAATAATAATGAGTGTATTTATTGACCAAAATGGAATTAAACTAGAAATTACATGCTATACATACATATATGTATATCTAGAGAGAAATTTTACATATCAGAGAAATTATATAGAGAGGAATCTTATATATATATAATATATATATAATATCAAATATATATATTATATATATAAATATCAGAAAATCTTCCCTCTAAATAATCCATGGAGGACCCAATAGACAAATCACACTGCTATTAAAGGAGAATGACAGTGAAAGAATGTTACAATGAGTTCTGCACACAATTTGTGAACTTAGATGAAAAGGATCAGTTCCAAAAAGAAGAAGAAGAAGAAGAAGAAGAAGAAGAAGAAAAAAGAAGAAGAAGAAGAAGAAGAAGAAGAAGAAGAAGAAGAAGAAGAAGAAGAAAAGAAAAAGTTTTATGAAACAGAAAGGCTGAATGACCATAGAACTACTAAGCAACCGAATTTTTTAAAGATTTATTTGTATATTCTGTGTCTGCCTGCATGAATGCATGTATACCACACAAGAGTAACTGAGTGTTTGCTTCTTGTATGTATGTGCACCACATGAGTGAAGTACCTGTAAAGGCTGGAAGAGGGAGGTAGACCCTTGGGTATGTGCTGCAATGTGTGGCGTGCAGGGATCTGAACCTGGGTCCTCTGCAAGAGCAGTGAGTGTTCTTAACTGCTGGATCACCTGTCCTGTCCCCTAAATTAACTTCTTAAAAAATATCTTGAGACCCAACTTACTTTACTCTTCTCAAACATTCACAGGTGAATCAACAGAAATTCTCCATAATCTCTTGCAGAATACAGAAGTAGAATTATCCCCATTCCATTTGATGAAGCTTCAATTACACAAATCATAAAAACAGTCAAAGTTAGAGCAAGAATGAAAAGTGTGGATGAATAGCCTTCATGAATACAAATGCAAAAATCCCTAAAAATATTTACAGGTAGAATTCAGCAATATATAAACATAATTACATACCATGACCAAATAAGTCTTACTTCAAGGCTGGGAAGCTATCTCAGTGTTCAAACATCAATCAATGCCACTCATTTGGCAGACTCAAGAAGACGAACACAGTGATCCAATCAATTGGTGTGAAAAAATGATTTTGGCAAAATTCAAAAGCTGTTTATGATTTAAAAAAAAAAGGAAACCCACAAAATAGGAGTAACAGACATTTCCTCCACTAGATAAAAATTATCTTCTTAAAACCTTCAGGTAACATAATATTAGCAGGGAAAGACTAAGAGCTTTGTTTTCTATGACTGAAAACAAGACAACAGGGTCTGCTGGAGCCACACATATTCATCCCAAGAGAGACAAGAAGAGTCAATAAAGGAGTGTGCCTGTGGGGAGCAGAATAAATGATTATAAATGGGGAAAACTGAAACTGCAATGAATTAAGGAGGAAGAGAGGGAATGGAAGAAAGAAATGAATTAAGAGAAAGAGAAATGGGAGAGAAGGAAGAAAAAAATGAAGAAACAAGGAAGGAAAGGGGGAGAGGAAGGAAGGGAAAAAGAAAGAGGTCCTAAAACATAGAAGTTTAGGAAAGCCATAGGATATAAGATAAACATCTGAACTGTTTCACGTGTATGTGGACAGCAGAAATGTGGTGTCACTTAAAAATAAAACAAAGTGTAAATATAACGAAACATGTAGGTTGGATGCTGAACATACAAAGATTAAGATGAAGAGACACTGTACATGTTTTGAAGGCTCTAAACAGAAATGACCTCATTGTCCTACAGTAAGATCCACAATAAGGTTCCGTGTCTTTCCCACTCAAGCCTAGAAATGTTTTTGGAGACAGAGACAATGTTATTCTAAATAAAGTGTGATTAAAGGAATTAGAATGCTAAAAATGATTCTGAGAACAGAATAAGTCCTAATGAGTTACACAGTGAGAGAAGTTGGCTGTGTGGATTAGAAGAGAGAGACATACATATATCCATGGAACCGGAGTCCAGCAAGAGACTCACACGCATGTGCCCACATGACTTCAGGGGGAAGTACAAATCAGTTCAATGGAAGAAAGATAGCTTTTATAAGTAAATGGCCCTGAGGTATTGAGTATCAAGAGGTAATAAATGAGAAAATGAATAATAAAATAAATTGTTTAAGTGAGCTTATGTCAGTCAAATATCTTATACAAAATTATCTTAAAACACATTTTTAAATTTGATTTTGTTTTTAATTTTTATGTATGCCCATGTGTGAGTCTCTCACAGTCTACACTGGCAACTGAACTAGGTCTTCTGCAGGAGTAGTACATGCTCTTCACCACTGAGCTGTTTTTCAGACCCAACTTAAAACCCTTAAGTATAGCAAAAATAGAAAAAAAATTAAAGGTCATACAGAGATAATAATGAAGTTCATAGGTTTGACATTTAAAGTACAATACCTAAAAGGGAAATAAGCAAATTGGACATCATCAAAATAGTTTATTTTCTTTTGATCTCTGTTAAGAAGAAAAGAAAATTTCCATACTGGCAGTAAATACTTTCAAACCATTTATCTCACAAAGGAAAAACAATGATCAATAAAAGCACAACTTAATATTTTCATATGGCATTTATAGAAATTCCTTAAGAAGTTCATATGTATATACATACAGTGTATTTTGATTGTATGCGCCCCTCAGTCCTTTCAGATCCACCTATCATCTCCAACCCACTCTCCCAACTTCATGCACTCTTTTTTGTATTATTGCAAATAACCTACCATATCCAGTTTGGGCTGCCCACACACTTCTAGGTGGGGAGACATCCTCTGGAGCATGGCCAGCCTACCAGGGATCACATGCCACTAGAAAACTGACTCTATCCCCCAGAAGTTAATAATTGTCAACAGATCATTGACTAGGGGTATGGGGTCATGACAATTTAATATTTTTAAATAAAATCCCTTTAGGAAGTGACCTAAATATATAAAAATACATTTTAGCAAAAGGACACACAAATGGAAAACAAACATCAAAAATATTTGATATCACCTTTAATAAGAACTGAAAATTAAAAACAGAATGTATTATCACTATATGTGTATGCATAGTGAATGATCAAAATAAATGACAAAGAAAATGATCAAAATAAAATGAATGACAAAACTAAATGCTGGCAGCAACATAGAGAAGCTTGGGAAATGCCGGTGGATGTTTCTTTGATAACTAACACAAAGCTGCCTGTGCAACAGCAGAGATTTTTCTGAGCATTCATAGAGATAAGTCAGTCTCTGTTCACAAAAAAAAAAAACCTGAGCAGTTTTATTCACAATAGCCCCCAAGTAGAAACAGCCCAGATACCCTTAAACAGGTATCTATGGTACATTCATAGCAGACAACTCAACAGATGAAAAGTAGTGATCCATTGGTTGCATACCACCTGGATGAGTCCCCAGATAAATAGGCTGAATGAAGATGTCCATTCTGCATGACTACATTCTGCATGACTCCCCTAGGTAACAATCTAGAAATGGCAAAATTATAGAGATGTACAATTGATTAACTATTGCCAGGAGTTCTGGAGCTATGGCAGACAAGTGGGTGGGCTACAAAAATTAATGAGAGGGTCCTTGTGAAGGAGGCTACCTATATGGTGACCAATACCCTATCTATATTGCAGGTGTGATGCTCACTATATTTCTACAAGGTGCAGTCATATTGGACACTTGTACAGTAATGCAGGAAGGTATTTTATGCAATTTCCTATAATTATACAGAAATCTTTAATCATCAAAAAAAATTAAAAATCAATTAATGATTATTCTAGTTTGTGTCTTAACATATGATTTATATATTTGAATTCACATCAAATGGTGTTTGTTGGCATTATTGACTATACAGTTGAGTACTGCCAGGTCCTGGTAGACTGTGTAAAGATCTGTCTGCTATATAGGTATTTGTCTACACAATTGAATGGACTCAATAATGACAAGGCTGGGGAAATGCTTGTCTTTTGTGTAAATTCAAGCACCAATTTTACAGGCAGAGGGACAGCTGGAGACCTGGATTAGCCATGTTGAGATCACGATATAAGGTGGAGGTGCCCTTATATAGTGACCCGGATTAGCTAAACCATGGATTAGCATGTTGAGATCACGATATAAGGTGGAGGTGCCCTTATATAGTGACCCGGATTAGCTAAACCATGGATTAGCATGTTGAGATCACGATATAAGGTGGAGGTGCCCTTATATAGTGACCCGGATTAGCTAAACCATGGATTAGCATGTTGAGATCACGATATAAGGTGGAGGTGCCCTTATATAGTGACCCGGATTAGCTAAACCATGGATTAGCATGTTGAGATCACGATATAAGGTGGAGGTGCCCTTTCCTTTGTGCTACTCTTTCATAACATGTACAGAGAGGGTTTCGGTGACAAAGTTCCACATTGGCTCACAGGTCTGAATACTTAGTCCACTGGGAGCAGTGCCATTTAGAGAGGTCACCAGGAGTGGGCACTGGAAGTTTGTAGCCTAGCTTTACTTCCAGGTGGTTGTCTCTGTTTCATGTTTGCAGTTGAAGATGTGATCTCTCAGCTTTCTGCTCCAACCACCTGCTGCAGTGCCTCAACTGATATTATGGACTCTCCCTCTGTCAGTGTAAGTCCAAATAAACTCCTTCTTCTGTGAGTTGACTTGGTCATGGTATGTTATTACAGCATCAAAAAAGTAACTAATACATACATACATGCATATATACATACAGAGAGACAGTGAGAAGGAGATAATAGATAGTAGACAACCAGATAGTTGAAGGATAGCTAATTGAGGATAGGTACAAGATAAATACATACACCCATATGTACATAGATTCTATACATATTTATAACACATATATAAATGTAACTATAATTACATATTGCCATATGTACATATATATGCATGCTTACAATTAGTAGTTGAATTATTCAGAATGTGTGGATGTTTGGTGTTTTGTTGAAACATACTCTTACAGCAGCATTGAAATTTGAATGAATAGAGTCCGCTGAGGAGTCATGATCAGAATGTTTTGTCTCTAGAAGATTAAATGGCCTTCTGAAGAAGTCTGTTTTATCTTAGTTTTCTTTCTATTGCTGTGATAAACCACCATGATCAAAAGCAGCTTGAGGAGGAAAGGGTTTATTTGGCCTATGGCTTATAGTCTATCAAGAAGGGAAGTTGGAGGCAGGAACAAAAGCAGAAACCATGGAGAAACATGGGCTTGTGTTCCAGGATCACAGTCAGCCTTTTTTTTTTCTTCTTGGGGCCTCCTGCCCAGGGATGGCACTGCCCACAGTAGTTGTATCTCCTCACATCAATCTTCAAACATAAAATGTCCCACAGATTTGTCCCATGACTATGCCATCTGATGCATTTTCTCATTGAGAATCCTCTTCCCAGAATTTTTTTAGTGTGTGTCAAGCTGAGAAAAAATTAGCCAGCATAGTGCTATTTGTGAAGATTCTGCAGCCTCTGTCTGGGTAAAGGAAGTAAGTCACTTGGGGTCAGTTCTTAGGGGCTTATATTAGCCCTGCACCCTCCCTACCTTCCTGCTGGTTTCTCAGCCTGTCATGTTCTGAATGCTGCCACCCCATTATGATCTCCTCATGGTGAGGGACTGAGCCCTCTGAAGCTGTGAGCAACATGAAATCCTTTTTACTTTAGTTGCTTTGATCAGACACTTTGGTCACAGTGACACCAAACACAACAAAGAAACATCTGAGACCACAGTGACTGTTTCCTAATTGACTAAGCACTCTGTTCCCTTCTTTCCTTGTATGAAAAATAAGAATAAGATTTACATTGGGAGATTGATGAGAAAAAAAGACTGAGTTTGTATTTGTAGAACACACAGAATGCTATGCTCTTGACCGAATTCTTTGAATAAGCTAGCACTTTGGCCTTGGCTCGCTTGCCTCTTCTTGTCCTAATTTAAGGGAGAAAATAGACAGTGAAAACAAATCCGTTCTGCTTTAAATAATTGCATCAAGGAACAGGTGTACATGCCCAGCTGCTAATGACCACAGAGAGTTCAAATGCTTTTATAAGGAAAAAATGAAGTTAAAATAATACCTCCTTTGTAGCATATGATAGGAATGCGTTGGTCTGCCAACATGGCCTTCATTCAAACACTTACCAATTGTGGGGTTTGTCTCTATTCCTGGTCTAGGACTCCAAGATGAAAATCCACATGCAGAAATGTTGTAATTATTTTGAGGAGTCAGGAGTATCAATAGTTGAACTTGGCCAATATTCTGGGCATTGCCTATTTACTAGGACCCCAATTTTGTATCACTTTTAGATCAATGAATTCCCTGGAATATATCAATAATAATATACACAGTGATTTATTTAACCTGAGAACTAGAATGTAAATATTTAAAAATAACAATAATATATGATGGTTATACTGGACTACAACAACATTTGTGTTGATTCAACAGCGCAGCTGGTAGCCAGAAAATCTGGATCCAGAACTTTCAAGTAGAATGGTCCCTTTCTCTGATGACAGCACAGCCATGTTGAACAACAGCAGGTCACTCATCCTGCCTTCCTAGTGCTCCAAGAACTATTGACATCTGAGTAGGTGATCCCAGAAGATATTCTCAGCTTTAAGTGCCTTGCACATGTGGAGACCAAAGGAGAGAGTGGGATGCCCTAGAACCGAGTCACAGATGTTTGTTAACCACCATGTGGGTTTGGGGAACTGAACTTGAGTCCTCTGAAATAGCAGCAAGTGCTCTTAACTCCTGAACCATCACTCCAGACCCACCCCAAAAACCACTTTTTTGAAATAACATGTATTGGTGTTTATTTGTGGCATACTGTGTGTGTGTGTGTGTGTGTGTGTGTGTGTGTGTGTGTGTCCTTGTCTCTGTCTCTCTGTGTATATGAGTATGTAAATACAGGACCCATGTATGAAATGACTAGAGAAGTAAAAAATTACAAGCAAAAAAGAAAGTTACAGTACAGGAAGAAGAACCTTTTGATTCATTAGGCTCCTTGTCCAGCCTCGTCCACAATCTCTTCATTGTTTTTAATTCCTGGAATGGGTTGGGTAACCAACATCCTTGATTTGATGCAGATATTTATTTATTTATTTATTTATTTACTTACTTACTTACTTACTTACTTACTTATTGTGCTGCATTGTAACTGTGCTGTATGGTTCAGTTGAGAACTTTGGTAGCCTCAGGCACTTGCTCTGGTTTCATCCATGTAGGATTCTCTTGCTTCATTTCGCTGGTGCCTCAAAGAAGGTCTGAACTCTGCTCACATTTCTTTTCCCACCTTGAAGAGTTTCCCCCTTCTTTTCCCAGATGTCTTCTTCTTTCCATGCACTGATTTCCATTCTTTGCTTCCCTTCTTCGCCTCGGGGAGCTTGACTTTACCCTCACTGCCGGAACAACAGCCACATTTCAGGGTAGGGTCACAAGGGGATTCTGCTTTCAGGTACTTGTTCAATGCTTCCCTGGCTTAATGTGGATAGTCACCCTTCAGATGACATCATGGTCAACGTATCTGTCCTAGGCATTATGTTCAACTCCTGGGCAGAAGCTCTTGTGCAATGAGACAGCGTATTTGATGGCTTTTCAGAGAATCAGCCTTGCCTTTGAAATGATACTTTAAAAGCTTGCATGTCTGGGTCCACTTTTCTTTGCCTGAGAAGAGAAGAAAAGGAAAGAAAGGGTGTGTTGGAATATCAAAGAGCCATACTCCTGTCTCCCTGCTGTTTGCCCCTTCCATATGTAAGGGCATTGTCCACAGGAGACAGGTGCAGCCCCGTGCTTTGAACAGGGGTGTCTAGGAAGAGGAGTAGGGAGCATGGTCCTATCTGCAGCCTGAGTTGTCAGCTGGTGCTAGCTAGGGGAGTCTGGGATATCAGAAAATTCCAAAGCTAGTGTGTGCTACCAAGGTAGTCAGTTTGCCCCAGCTGACTAAGCTCTTCCTGTGTGAAAGTCACCTGCCAAGATGAACCCTGACAGCCAGCGTCTGGGTCAGGATAACTATTGCTGTGATGAAACACCACAACAAAAACAACTCGGGCAGGAAAGGGTTTATTTGGCCAGGGCAAACTGACTACCTTGGTAACAGTCTGGGCCCTCCCTCATCAATCAGTAATTAAGAAAATGCCTACAGCCGTATCTTATGGAAGCATTTTCTCAATTGGGGTTCTCTATCCTCAGATGATTTTAGCCTTTGTCGTGTTGACATAAAACTAGCCAATACAGTTGGTCATGGTGCAAAATCAGTCATACTTACTTCTGAATACCTGTTCTGTGCTCTGTGTATCCCTTAAAGTGACTCTGGGCTAGCCAGCTAGTTTCAACCATGCAACCATTAGCATTTGTCTTCCTTACATTTACACAAGCTTGAACATTGCCCTTCCCTTAAAGACTTTACGCTGGAGCCTGACTTGGTTGTTCCAAATGTCTGACCCTCAGTTAATTTAATTTTATTCTCTGACACAACCTTGGACTTCCATAGGTCCAAAATGAAAACACTATTTGGAGTAATAGTGAGAATTGAGTGTGGGTGAATTCTGGGGAGGGCAATGACTCATAGAGGTTAGAAATAAAAATGCCAGGTAGGGATGTGGGACTGGGCCTGGCTACGGCTCCCGGTGTACCTGCAGGTTCACACAAATGCTGTTAAGATGTAAAAAGCAGGCATTGCTTTTTTCTTTAGTCTGGGCATCAAGCTAATATGGACATTCAGTCAAATCCCCCCAGGTGTTAGAACAGTGTGTGGTTTTAGGGTTTCAGAGACAATTGCCGCTGAATGCATTGTATGGCTGGTGTGCCTGCCAGGTAGAGTGTGCAGGGGTACCAAAAGAACTGAAGGATAATTTCTCCACCCCAAGATCCTTTAGGAAGTCTATTATGGCCATTAAAAGCCAGGTATGGAGTTGGGCAGATATAAACCTCAGCTATTCACAAGGTCTGACCTGTGCTCTAGGCAGAGACACATAGGTGCTGTGGCATCACCCATCCCCCAGGATCAGACTCATCTGCCTCGAGGAAAGGCCTGATGCTTACATCCTAACTTGGAGAAAGAAGAGAAATGTGTATTGTGTAGAGAGGGCGAAGAGTGAGATAGAGAAGACAGGATGGGAGGAGCAGAGAGAGGGAGAGAGAGGGAGAAATTTATTTTTCAATCTGGTCACAAAGGTATCCATATTATGTCTATGCAAAATTCCCAGACATTTCACTGGGTAATGAATAATGAAACTAGACAAAGTAGAGGAAATGACAGCAACAAATCCAGTGTTGCTGTCCTAATGATACTCAAGTGACTCAAGAGAGTCATAAATTAATGAAATTATCATCAACTTGAATACAAAGGCACAGGTGTAATGACGCCAGGAAAGGGCAGGTGGGCAGAACACCCCCTACTGTCAATACTCTCAGGGGAACTTTTCACTGCTATCCGTAATCCTAGACCAGACGATGAAGGGTGCCTGGCTCACTCCCCTTGTGTCCCTCTCACAATCCCTTTGCGAGTCTAAGTCCTGCAAAGAGGAATGATGCAGGGACTAACCAAATGAAGTCACTGACTCTCACCACGAAGGAGTTAACACCGTCAACCTGAGAATCTTAGCGGTAAGCTGGGGGCCTGCATAGAGGAAGCAGCAGGGTCCTGGTGAGGACCTTGATGAAGGGGAGGTAGCTGTGTTCTGATCTCTGGGCGCAGTCTGTGCTTGCCAGACACCGCAGGAGAGGAGAAGGTTGTGAAGGGAGTACTTGGGGGTTCTGTGCATATCTGCAGAAGCAGACCCCATGCCTCACACCTGCAGGGTAAGCCATAAACTGTCAGTCCCTGGCCTCATCAGTGACACAACCAGTCTTGCTGGAAACATTGCATTGAATGAGTCCAGTCCCCTGCCTGAGTGCTGAAATCTCCAATGTGGGACTGAATGTCACTGACAATTCTTGGAAAATCTTTGCTGAGCACCCTTTGAAAGACGAGGCTCTGAAAAGCAGCCCCTTCCAGGCACCAGCACAAAAGCTGGGAACCTGGAGGCTTCACTCACATGAAAGAAATAAAATGCTTTAAGTGACTCTGCAGTGACTTACAAAGTGCAATTTGCATAAAATTATGGTCTATGGAAAGGGAGTTGGGGGAGGGCTTTAATGTTTAAAAACTTTTCCTCCCTTAGTTGTAATAGCATGAGAGGCTTGGAAGAAGTAACTCCTTTTAATAAAGTCCATTTGTAAGTTTATTGAGACAGACTCCTACATGAGTGCCCAGGAGCAACTGTCCGTTAGTAGAGGAAGCTGTTCTCCATTGTACATGCTTCCTAATTCATACTGGAATTTTTCCTTTTTATGGCTACAAGTATTCCAAGAGGGTTTTCCTGAAGATCTAAGCAGTGATTACAGGGTTATTTTTAAACTTGATTTACCTTGATGAAAATGAATGCTGGGAGACTAAGATATCAACACACAGCAATCACACACACACACACTACATCATCATCATCATCATCAATATGGCACAGAAGGGTCAGAAGAGGTACAGGTGTGTAAGCACTGAGACACTGAACAGGAGAAAGAGGCTTGGAAGCTCAAGGGCCTGGGCTATCAGATGAGTTCAAGGCTAGCCTGGGCATCTGCATGAAAACCTGTCTCAAAATAAAGGTAGCCATGGAAACCAGAGGAGAAAGTGTGGTGGTATTGTGTTCCCCAAAATATTGTGTATCCTAATAAACTTATCTGGGGTCAGAGAACAGAAAAGCCACAATATTAAACATAGAGGATAGGCAGTGGTACTACACACCTTTAATCCTAGTACTCCAGAGGTAAAAATCCCTCTGGATCTCTGTGAAGTCAAGGCCACATTGGAAATGATCAGGCATGGTGACTCACGCCTTTAATCCCAGGGAGTGAGGCAGATAGCACAAAGATATATAAGGCATAAAGACCAGGAACTAGAAGCATTTGGCTGGTTAGGCTTTTAGCTGGTTAAGCTTTCAGGCTTTCGAGCAGCAGTTCAGCTGAGAGCCATTGGGATGAGGACACAGAAGCATCCAGTCTGAGGAAACAAGACCAGCTGAGAAGTTGGCCAGGTGAGGTTAGCTGTGGCTTGTTCTGTCTCTCTGATCTTCCAGTATTCACCCCAATACCTGGCTCGGGTTTGATTTTATTAATAAGAACTGTTAAAATTCATCCTACAAGAAGTACTACAGTTACTTTCCTAATCCTGGCTACTCTTTGACAGCATTCTAAATACTTATCCTTATGTCCACAGGTAAGCGTAGCTCTCACTTCTCCTCAAAGAAACTTTAGTTTGCAAAATATGAAAATCACAGAAAGCCACCATGGTCAGAACACAGAGGTCAGCTGAGTGTCCTGTAGCTGCCATGGTCAGAATGCAGAGATCAGCTAGGTGTGGGGTACCTGTGCCCAACACAACCTCTATTGTTACGGATAGGGAGCATCCATGAAGACATGGCAGAAAGCTGTAGAGCTAGAGGATCATGACATCTGCTAGGATCTCATCTCTTCAGAAGCAAAAACCAAAGCAAAGGTAGAGAAAGGGCAGAATGGAGGGAGGAGAAGTTGAGGGAGGAATGAGAAATAAATCAAGATATGAGATAAAAAATTCTCTAAGAATTAATAAAATATACTATTTAAAAAACAATTTTAACAAACTTAGAATATTCTAAGTGCTAGAATGTTTGCCTAGCACACACTAGCAGCATAAAATTACTGCTTCAATAGCGTTGTAAATATTTATTTACTTTATTCTCCTTGGCTCAGTCATAAATTTGAAAGAGGCGAAGATATGTGCCTATATTTGATATTTCAAACAGATTAATTTTCTTTTAAATTGGGGATCTTGGATCCTTTTCCTCACCCATGTCACTCAGATTTCGATTTATTCTCCAAAGATGTAATGACATGAATTTTCTCTGAATTCTCTCAGCAATTCATGATTTGCATTTAGATACATAATCCCCTACCCTTGGAGCGTGCTGTCTGCCTGTGGCAGCATCTTGGTTTCTCCTTAAACTGCCTTTGGGATGGTCCACTGTCAATGGCAGGTGTATCCATTCAAGTACATGACTGTTAATCTGACAGTCACCTAAATGCTTCTCAGTAGTCTTTACAGTAACCTCTGGAAAAGGCACTTGTTTCACCCTATTAAATACTAAAGAAAGGGGAATAGAGCCATTGAGTCCCTTGGACCTAGTAAAACAGGGGAAGTGAGTATGCCTTGAATCAATGTCTTGTAGACTGTTCCCAAAGCCATCAGCAGCATCCCCTCTCTGTGTGTCTCTTGGTTTGCCATGCCTTGTTCTTTTTACGATATGCATGATATTCCTTTACCCCATGTAGATGTGCCTATGCACTGATAGGGAAGTCTTTTTCTTTTCTTATAGTTTATGATGAGCAGTGTTTCAAACTTTTGCTATTACATGAGATGTATTTGTGCTCATGTTGTGTGCATCTTCTGGTAATATCAAGTTATCGGTCTGTAGTAGCAGAGTTACACATTTTATCACCCAAAACTTAGTGTCCTTTTAATGGAGAAGGCTAACTGCAACAGGACCCTTGGGTATATATCTACTCCAGCAGTAACTCTAAAATGCCCCATAGTTGTTTGTGGCTAAATGGTTGTTAAATACAGAAATGAGTATTCATATGTAGTGATGCCTACCTCTAATCGCAGCACTAACAAATATGCGATGGGAGGGTCACAAGTTCAATACGAGCTCCAGTTATATAGTCACAGGTCATACTTGGCTATATAGGGAGACCTTGTTTCAAAACCATAAGTAAAATAAATTAAAGTAACTATGCTTTAAATATATCACAATGTATAAGCTATTTTTATTTCTGAGGACTCACTAAACTTATACAAATGAAGCAACCAATGCTCTCCATTTTGTGGGCTGCTTCCTCAGCGTTTCACTTAGCTCCCTGAGCTCCACACACTCTCCCCTGATGTCTGACTCTAGCAAGGGATGGGCCCCTAGCCTTTCCACCGGCTTCCATTTGTAGACTAATGCTCATTTTCAGGAGAAAATACTGGATACAATAGTCAATAGAAAGGAAATGAGATGTGTTGGGCTTCAAGCACGTATTCTGTGGCCAATACTGAGAATGGCACGCCTTGCTTCCCTGTGTGCTGAGGGCGGTCGTCCCAGATGCCCATCGCCGGCTACTGCCAATCTACAGATCGGTAAAGAGAGCTGATGCTAACAAAGTTTAGCGACTTTCGTGATATTACAAGGGGAGGCAGACTCCTCTCCAGCTCTGACAGTCTCCAAATCCCAAAGCCTGCTGCTCCGTTTCTCCCCTGGATATTAAAAGAAATGGGACGGCGGCTGCTGTTTTAAGACTTCGGGGATGGTAGCATTGGTTGTGCCAATCCTGTATCCGTTTATATTTGCTGAGTGTTTCTGTCCTTTAAAAGCCTACAATATACTTCTCAGGCGTGGAATCAGTCTCGGCCTCTATTATTAAAAAAGACCTATAATCTAGTCAATATTCGGTTGTTTAATAAATAGCCACATCTTTTGTATTTAAAAAATGGCAAACTCACCAGCATTAGCCTTTGCTTAATAATCACCAGCACGGAGCTCATGAATATTTCATGCTCACTCATTCCTGCTGAGAGTGTGAACAGTCAGCATTTCTATGGCTCTGGATTATACAGGGAACAATGGAAAACATATGTTTTGTGTGTTTTCTTTAACAATTTGAGGAGGGAAGAACACCTGGCGGCATCAGAGATAATGAGGAAGCGGTTGCCTCCTGTTATCGGAGTGCTTGAAATAAAAATCTCAAATGGTAAATTGTAATCCGAACCACAGTAATTACGGGAGGCCATGTAAAAACAAGACAAAAAAGGTATGCGTTTTATATTCATAAATCGAACTGAGCTTATCTGCAAGTAAGTAAAACTTTATTCAGTTTTCTGCAGCTTCTAGCCTACCATCACCAGCTCCCCAAACCCTGACGACTTAGTACTACTCAGATGCAGGGATCTTACAGATTTTGGTTGACTATTCTTTCTTTGTTCTTGCCTTTATCTCTGTAGACAGTGGGCATCTGAGTGGTCATCAGGATGAGCAAGTTAGTGGATGTACAGAACTGGGAACCCAGTGGAGGCTTCGGGCCCAGCAAATCTCACTTGAGTTTGGACAGAGGCGTGAGTAAGGATTCACCAGTCAGCAGAGGCTCCACGCGTAACCTGCAGGAAAGAGTGGGGCACTCTCTGTCAGGACACTGGGAGGAGTCACCAGCACAGTGACAGGAGGAGTGGCAGCATGAGATGGGTGGAGGCTGGACCATACCGGAGTCCAATAAACCATAATAAAGAGTTGAGAGCTTCATTCAAGTCACAGAGCGCTGAAGGCTGTGAACACGGGTAGAGCTGGACCATATCAGAGTCCAATAAACCATAATAAAGAGTTGAGAGCTTTATTCAAGTGTAGCCACAGAGCACTGAAGGCTGTGAACACGGGTGGAGGCTGGACCATATCGGAGTCTAATAAACCATAATAAAAAGAGTTGAGAGCTTCATTCAAGTGTAGTCACAGAGAGCTGAAGGGTGTGAACATGGGAAGACGTGGTCAGAGTCTTGTCTACAAAGCTGACTCTGGATGTGAGCAGAGAGAAAGCCAAAGAGAGGGGGCCTGGGAACTGCAGCCTGAATGCAGACTTCTGGGAAAACATTGTGTCAGCCTGGAAACCTGTAGAGAAGAGTGGAAGGAGGTGGGCAGAATTGAGAATGAAACAGAAAAGACATAAAGGAGGGTGTGAAGACTGACAATTGATGTCAGGCTGCTCCAACCTTTGGCACTGTGAGACCCATTTCAGGATTTACAACTTTATTTTTAAATTGCCTATTATCTTTTCTGGGGGATTTAAGAGAAGAAAATACAAATATATGCATGAAGAACCACTTTTAGAATGTGCTTAGCAGTGCTCAGACTTTTACCCACATCTGTAGGGTGAGCAATGCTGAGAGCTGATTGCACTCTCCATCCTCAGACCCTGGACCAAGCACCAGTTCACACCAGCAGAGAAGAGGCACCCCTCATTGGATTCTAGAAATCTTTGAAGCGACACCATCCTTTCCTTCTCCTTCCTTCCCTTGCTCTCCTTCATCTTCTCAACTTATTCCTAAGTTTCTCAAGTGTGAGCAGTTACACTTACTCAAATAGACATTAAAGTTTATATAGAAATAATGAGCAAGGCACAGGTTTAGAGTTTATCAGGTCTGGAGTCAACAAGATGGCTCCATGGGTAAAGGCTCTTGTCATCAACACTGATGACAGGAATTTGATCTCTGGGACCCACGTGGCAAAAGGAGAGAAAAAGACTTCTATAAGTTGTCCTCTAACCTCCACAAGTGCACCATGGCATGTACATGTGTCAACACATGCACACACACGTGCACACACACACACACACACACACACACACACACACACACTAAACAAAAAAGTGCCAAAAATTAAGTTTATCAGGACTGAACCTGGCTGCCAGATGCTTTCTGAATATAAGACTTCCTACTTAAAATGCATCAAATTGGATTTTACATAGCAAGCATTCATATGCAAAGACAGCATAAAACCTGAGTATTAAAGCAGCTAGGTGTACCAAGAAATGAGAAAGGAAAGCAGGCTAAACTCAGAAAAAAAAATAAAACTATAAAATTGTAATTGTAACAAACTTTGGAGAGGAAATAAGCCATCTTCTCAGAAACTATAGTGGAGAGGAAAACCTGTAAATGAGATTTACAGGGAAAGTAACTTCAACAGAGACTAGCGTGAACAGAAAAATGCAGCCAAGCACCCTCTTACATAACCTTGAAGACATCAGCTCCTTGATGGAGTGCATAGCATAACAAGAGTACGTCTGTCTGGCAATGATTAAGTACTGAACAAAAAACATCAATTGATGTGAAGTTCAAGGTGCCCCTTTGCAAGAGCAACAGATGTTAAACCTTCCATAGGATAATGTTTTCATTGAAAGGTCAATTAGGAAGAAATTTCTCCTACTCCATGGAGTGCGCCAGGGTATTTTGAAATCATTAGGGTGCTTTTTGTTTTTTGTCTCTTTGTTGTTGTTTTCTCATTAAATACTTTGGAATTTATTCCTTGACAATTCTGTACATGAATGTTATGGATTTTGATCACACTCACTCCCCACTACCCTGCTTTAGTCCCTTGATTTACAACCCCCTGAGTTTAATTAGAGTTGTCTGCATGAGCATGATTATTCACCCAGCACAGGCAACTTGCCAGTGGCTAGGCTACTAAAGAAAAATGGCTCCCTTCCCTCAGCAGCCATCAACAGTCAATAGCTTGTAGGGGTGGAATCTTGTAATCCCCTCCCCACTCATGTTGGAATTTTGATTGGCTTAATCTTGTAGAGGTCTTGTGCAAGTAAGCACAGCTGTTGTGAGCTAATGAGTGCTATGGCATGTTAGGTCCAGAAGACAGCATCCTCCATCCTGACATTCTTTCCACAGACCTTCCTGAGCCTTAAGTATGGGAAGTTTGATACTGATGTCCCCATTTATTCTTAGTACTTTAACCCATTCCTAGTCATTGCATTGCCTACTGCCCTCTGCAAACTGAAGCTTCTCAGACCAAAGTTAAGAACAGCACAGATCTGTGGATATAAGCATTAACATTTAGGATTTTTGTCTTAAAATAAAAGAGAAGTTTTCAGTCAATTTTCAATTTAATGTTCATCTCCTTGTTTTATGCATGCAGGATATGATATGCTTATGATAATAACCATCATAAATAATTTTGTATCTTTGTTTTCATACTATATTGAAAGAAATCTTCAGTTACCGGATTGTCTTCATTATTCTCATTTTGACAACTAATCACCTACATCAACATTATATGATTATTGTACATTTTTCATTTCCTTGTTTTTCTTTACTAAAATATTATTAAACTTTTTTACTTTGTTTTTAAAAGGGGACATTTTAAATTACTGTTATATTATAGAATCTACTTTGAAATCATGTCAATATGAGAAGAAAATTGCTCACAAGTGCCATTTTGGATGCATCAACATTTTCAATTATTTATGTGCATCTTCAATTCCCTGTCAAAACAGAGCAAAGGGATCGTGGGTTCTACACAGTAATGCTCTTATGCCCGAGGTGTTGAGTTTTGCTTTAATGATTTTTTGGTTCTTTTCACCATTGTCTATAGTTATAGGTACTCACACTGCCCTCACTTGGAGCTGTGAGATTATTTATCAACCCTGAAATCAATGTTCCAATGAACTTGTGTCTTAGTGTGTTGTTTGTCTCACAGGAATGTAAGAGTCATGAAGGTCCAGGCGGCGGTGGCGGTGGCGGTGGCGGTGGCGGTGGCGGTGGTGGTGCACGCCTTTAATCCCAGCACTCAGGAGGCAGAGCCAGGTGGATCTCTGTGAGTTCGAGACCAGACTGGTCTACAGAGTAAGATCCAGGAAAGGCACCAAAACTACATAGAGATACCCTGTCTTGAAAAACCAAAAAAAAGGGGGGGGTCATGAAGGAGAGGATCTGCATGTCTTGCCCAATGTTGTCTGTTTAGAGCTTGGAAGAGAGCCATGCCATGATGAAGTTCTGACTCACTGAAAATGAATGGATTAACAAAACCCAGAGAAGCCACTGAGTAAGAGAGAGAGATCTCTGTTGATATTCTGCACAGATGTTGTCTGATGCAAAAGAATCAACTCAGGCATGACCTTCATTCCTGGCACCATTCCATGAGGCCAAAGGCTTTTTAAGAGGTTTTAACTCCATAAGTTTGCACACTTGATCACTTTGTACTTCTTCCAGAAACATAGAAAAAAAAAAAAAAAGAGAGGCAAAAAAGAGGGTATCAGATATCCCTGGAACTGTAGTTACAAGAGGATGCGAGGTGCTTGATGTGAGTACTGTGTCCTCTAGAACAGCAACAAATGTTCTTTACCATTTAGCCACCTCTACGGCCCCTCCTGCAAGGAATTTTTTACTTGTAAAATTTTGACATAAAATTAAAATATCCAGGTTGTAGTTTTTCTTTAAGAAGTAGAACATGCCAGCCCTTCCCCTCACTGGACTCCACAGCAGGAGAGCTGTCCCTGTGCCCCCCTCACTACTGGGAGAGCTGACCCCACCCTGTATTCAGGAGAGATGGCCCCACCCTTCACCACAGGAGTGGGAGAGCTGGCCCAGATGTCATGGGCCCAGGAGAGCTGGTTCTGATCCTTGCTGGAGGGAATGATCCCAGTGACCAAACCAGCCAGCTCAGTTACCATCCAGACCCACATCCTGGGCCTTGGGTTGGCCCACCCTAACATCTACGCCATATATGATCTGCTGGAGTGTGTGTCCTTCAGAATGATAAGGGAAGGATCTCCATTACTCAGGTCAACAGCAGCATATCTGAATGGAGTTTTCATGAGGGTTCAGTGATCATGGTGTGCCAGAGGTCTTGAAGCAGACCAAAGACTCATTGCAATGAACAATGAACATTTTATGGGTGAGGCTGAGTGGAGAAAATAGTATACTGTGTGACACACTGGGATGTGTGCCACTAGGATGAATGAAGAGGTGTTGGAGAGGCGGAAGAGAGAGGTGGGTTTTTTGTTTGTTTGTTCATTTGTTTTTGTTTGGTTTTTAATTAATTTATGGGGGGCACACTGCAGGGGTAAAGGTCAGATATGGAGGGACTGGGAGGTGAGTGGGATTGGGGTGCATAATGTTAAATTCCCAACGAATCAATAAAGAATTATGCTAAGAAAGAAAGGAAGGGAGGAAGGAAGGAAGGAAGGAAGGAAGGAAGGAAGGAAGGAAGGAAGGAAGGAAGGAAGGAAGGAAGAGAAGAGAAGAGAAGTAGGACATGTTCAAAGCTACAGGTATCTCTTTTACTAATCTGCATCCCAGTTAGCTTTCTGGTGTGCAAGCAAGAGGGCACAATGGCCAGTTTTGCTTGGAACAATACACAACTCTGGCTTTGAACATGCAGATGCATTGGTCCTTCATCATGCATACCCTGTACACTTGGAAAGAGGTGTTAGGAGCTGCTAGCTCAGGCCTTAAAGTCCCTGATTGAGCTTGGAAAATTACACTGACAATCAGTGGACATAATAACATGTTGTTGATGTTGTCATGAAGGCATTTAGGTTTCTGATAATGGCTTCTTTCTCCAGGAGATCCATACAGCAATAAAGCCTTCCCTTGAAGGTGAAGGAAATTTACATGTTTACCCAGGATTATAAATTAAGTGAAATTATCCTGAGTTGAAGAAAGGGTTCTTTCCCAGACACATGGAACCTCAGTTTGTATTACAATTTCTCCCTTATGTGTCACTCACTGGAAATCTTTCTGTAAGAAACATAACTTGAATGGCAGGGGCTCACAAGCATAAAGTACATTATAATGGTTGTTTTTTAAAAAGTACTTATGAGAACCAGATAGACGACTCATTGGTTACAGTGCTTGCAGCTTGAGCATGAAGACCTGACTTCAGATCCCCAGAACCCACATTTAAGAAAGCCAGGTGTGGCAGCACACTCCTGCAATCCCAGCTCCGGAAGTGGAAATCAAAGAATCCAGTGGCTCATTGGCCAGCCATTCCTGCTCATTATATGTCCTCCAGGTTCAATGAGAGACCCTCCCCCTAAAAAGCTTCCTGGGTTGTTCCTCATATCTTGCTTGGCATAATTTCTTATACTACCTACACTGACCCACCCAGGGTTGGCACCAGCCTCTGTGAGAAGGGCCCTCCCACATCCACTACCAATCTGGTGGGGAAATTTTTCTCAATTAAGATTCCTTCCTTCTAAATGATGTCAGCCTGTGTCAAGCTGGCATAAAAACTAGCTAGCAAGGTAATTACGATCACTACTAGACGTGGATGTAACTGAAACCATAGCTAAAAAGCAAGAGCCACAATAGTTTTATTGTGGACAGAACAAGCAAAATGGACCATACTATGCTACAGTAATACAAATTTTCAGCAACTTATGCATGAGAGTTCAATGTTTACTCATGCATTGCCTGTTCTAACTCTGTTCTTCTCAAAGCAGAAGTCATGTGCCAGCTTGGAGGTCTAGACTGTTTCTGTGTTTAGACCCCAGCATTTTACCATGCACCTTCCATGACTGCATGGGACACTGGGTGTGCAGAAGCCATACCTCTTCTACTCTGTTTCTATGTGCTTAAGACCATGGATCAAAGCCGGTCACAGATGCCTGCCTACCCATGAGCAGGATGGGAAAAGTTCATCATAGTAGAGTCTGAGCCACACTTGGGCTAGAAGGTACACTACAGAAAAAGCAAGAGCACATCATCCCATTAACTGAAATTTTGATGAATCCATGCCTAAAATTCTTTATGTGGACATTTTTCATTTCCTTAGCTTATTGTCACTTAGCAAAACTATGTCATCTAAAGGACAACAGGACCTCTCAGTGGGCAAAGGTGCTGGCCATACAAGCCTGGTGACTTGAGTTTGGTCCCTAGAACCACATAAGTGGGGAAGGAGAGAACCAATTCCACAAAGTTGTCTTCTGACCTCCACAAGTCCACTATGCCATGTATGAGTCCCCAAAACACACAAAATGATCATGATGATGATAATAATAATAAATAACATAAAAACATAGTTATGGTTATCATTTTTAATCTAGCCTGTGGCTTGTATGTTTATTGCTTTGTTTTCTTCTGTTGTGGACCTGACTTTCCATGGAATAATTACTTTTCTACACACTTATGAACTTTGTCTTTCACTGAGACCATATTGAGAAGAACTATCACATCAGGCTCTTTTGAAATTCTAAAAAGAGAACTCCAATGGCCACATCATAAATATTTATTGACAGAATATTAAATAAGTAAGGACTCACCTTACAGGCTCTGAGATAGATGCCCAAGGAAACAAATTTTCAGTAACTAAGACTCTATTCAGCAACTGCATTACAAGTCAGAAAACATAGACTCTAAAGCAAGCAACTGGTTTTGTTTGCTACCCATAGTTCCTGATATCTTTGTGCCTTTTTGCTAACATGAGTAGCTTTTTGAGTTCAGCAGTCCCGGCTCATCTGCCTGGGATTTCAGCACAGAATCACCAGCATGTTGGGCTCAGCATGCACAAGCCCTCCCTTGCTTCCTTCTACATGGGGAGTTAGAAATAGAAAGCAAATACCTATTGTTACAAAGAAAATCAAAATCAGACTTTATGCAGGCTTTGCTCTAGATGGCATCTCACACTGAAAACCTCACAGAGTCATTGTAGGGAGGCTGGGAAACTGACACAATGCTATGCCTATGTTCTAGCCAAGCCTGGAGCAGCAATCAGGCACTGGGACAATAGTGAAGGGTTTGCCTTGGGTGTACACAGTGGCTGGTTGTTGGCAAGCAAACCACAGATACGGGGAGGAGGCACAATATGGAAGCAATATGATTTGCTACCTAATTGTCTGCAATCCGGAAGGGTGGTCACACTGAATGATAATACACAGAGGAAAGATTAAATGTAATAACATAATGTTCATGCTCTGCTCTAGAAGTTATTACTTCTGGCACCATGGAGGCAGATGGCTGGCACTGGCCACTACCAAGCAGTGCTAAATGGGTAAGTGGTGCTGAGAACACAGTCATCTATGGGGAAAATTACAGTAATGAACTGCATCAACTGTGAAGACTCAGTGAATTTGGTTAAACACAGACTGTAATTCCATTTGCTGTAAGGCCATTGGACACACTCACTCCCCTGTGAAGGTCCTCACTCACAGCAATAAACCTGACAGGAAAAATTGCTGCTGTTTCTGCTGCTAGTGTGCTGCTCTTCTCCCTGAAAGGCTTGATCAAGAAAATAGGTGGAGCCCCTTCCTTCTACTGTGCCTAGGGTTAGCAAGTTCATACACACAGTCATCTAGAAGGGTCATGCAAATATGATAATAGTTACCTTGAGGCTGGGTAGGGACTTGGTTCCATTAAAAGAAATTTTTATAAGGTTGTTATTTGCTATTTGTCTTATTTTTAGGAAGTTTCCCACCTGCATTAGATTAAGGGCATGCAGTGTAGTTTATGCAATGTGGATGGAGGTGTGGCCACAGAGCAATGGCAGAGGCTTCATCTCTATAGGATTTGCAGGTTCATAACAAGGCTACATAAAGGGAAGGACTGGAGAGTCGCTGCAGCATGGGACATGCTGCTCCTCAGCCCTGCTAGTCAATCAGCCTTTTCAAATTTTTATTTTTCTGATGATCCATTTTTGTTATCCTCGATAAAAAGATAAAAAGTTTGTGATAGATTGGAAATTTAACAGACACAGTCTTTCATCACAGAGTATTTGGAAAACAATAAATTGGATTATAGAGGCAGGTTTAGTTTGCACGTCTTATAAGAGATAGGGCTTTAGGCAAATGACTAATCAATCTGTATTTTTGGTTCTCAGCATTTTTTAAGTGGTAAATTATAGCACAATTAAATAACTGTACATATCACAAACTGCACACAAGCTATTACAGGATTGCTAAAGTGTGAAGCCAGTGTACTCCCACTCTCTGAATAGCACAAGCAGAGCTGTGCATTCAGTATAGTGTCCTAGAAGGATGCGCACACCAGGTAGCAAGGACTTTTGTTCCACTACTTCAGTCAAACAACAAATATATACTGAGCAGTAGCTCTGTCCCAGACATAGTCTCCATGACTAGCCATGACCAAGTAGACAAACACTGTCAAAGACCCCAGGCCAAGTGGAGTCTGCGATTGAATTGGGGCTGGAGTCAATACAGAATAAATAACTAAATAGATAAATAATGAATAAATAAAACAAAAAATTGCAAGATTCTAGCAAGATTCTAGCAAGGAACTATATATTGCATGCTAGATATTATACAAGCTAAATATGTAGCTATGAGTAGGAACTAATTATTTCTACTAGTTGAAACTCACAAAATAATTTCCAGAACATTCTCCATGTGAGGAGCATACAATACGATTCAAGCGTCAAGTTGAGAAAGTGCCTAGTATTTGATGATGGTACTGACAATGGGACTGTTTGGTCTTTGGTCTAAGGCTGATTCCAGTTCCTGCTCCAGAACAATATTTTCCCACTCTTAATATTTTAAATTACTTGGATATTTACCATTTGCTATTCTAATAACTCGCTGCACTATCATATAAGTAAGAAAACAATACCTTGTGACCCAGACATTCAACTAATTGTGAATTAGTTGAATTCTAGCTGTAGGGTGCATTTTACAACCAGGATCTGATTTCCAGCATGACAAATTTAGTAAAACAAACAAACAAAAACAAAAAATAAAGAAACAAAATCTTTTTAAAATTGAAATTCAGAATCCCACGTATCAAAGATGAATTTTTCTTGGAGATTTGTTTTTATTTCTCCTCTTTGTTCTCCTGTAAATAGAATTCTAGATGATTTTAATCAGTATAGTCAAGACAAAGTAAATCAGGTATCAACAATGAATTCCTCTATTTATCTAGAAAATCCCATCCATTGTAGCAGTGAGTCTGGCCTCCAAAGGGAATGTCCATCCTTTATGTTGTGTTGGAAACAGCTGACATGACTAAACGTGGGTTTCATTCCTTGGATTCCAAGCATCCAAAAGTTTCTATGTCCACTGACTATGAGTGAAGATGTGATGTGTGCAATATGATTTCCTTTAAAGAAGAAAAAACCCACAAGGAAATGAATCCTGCCTCCCAAATAGTTAAGCATGAGGAGATAATCCAGGAGGCACCTGGGAAGGATGGTAGGTACATAGTGGCCATTGGAAGTCTTTAGAAGAAACAATTCATAGAAAGAAAACCTCCATTAAGAAAAGGCAAACATAAATTTAGTAACTTGATTTGAAGATAACCTAGAGGAACAGAAAGTGGAAATGTAGTGGGAGAGAAGTTAGAGTTGGAAATTAGACTTAAGAACATTTTGAAAGAGGGATTTTACTGGAGATCAGGCAGAAAAACAAGCTTAGATCCTCAAACATTGGAAGAACAAGAAACTGGAAGATTAAAAGGCCCAAATGTAGAGTTAATGTGTTGCTTTGGGGAAAGGTTCAGCCAAGAGCCTGATTAAGACTAAATGTTTAATAAGAAGGCCAGCTGTTTTTCAAGTAACTGATATTGAGCTAAGGGGAATAGATTGGACATTGACACAGTTGTTAATGGGTTTTGAGGGACCTGGGAATGCATCTGGTTTGTAGATTGTTATACTGAATTCACGGAGGTTTGGGGTTAATCCCCAGCAGAATTGTGCAAGGTGTCCAACACCTCAAATCCCACAATGCTGGAAGTAGTAGTGAGAAGATCATAAGTTCAAGGTCACCCTCTGCTGTGTAGCAAATTTGAGATCAGCTTCAAATAAAATAAAAAGATGAGTTTTTAATTATGGGTTGGATATAGCTGTCGTTTGAACAGTTCTAAATTTTAGATTAAATACAACAAATATTTGGACTATATTTGAGAAGAAAGAGAAATATAAGAAAAGAAATAAATAAAGTAGTGGGCTGACATCTGGTCCTGGCCTTATGGTTGTCACTGTTTTGAATTTATATCAATATGACAGTATAATAATTAAGAGCTAAATATTATCCATGACCTATTTCTTATAAAAACCCTGGTGCACAATGTTGGTGTTCATGTTTTATGTCCTCCAGGACCTGTGGCAACTTGAATTACAGTTTGAATCTTAGTAGACACTAAAAATAACACCCAACATGATAGCCTTTACTTATTTCCCACATCCACATCACACAGGGGAACTGACTGCTCCTGACTGGTATCCAGACAGTTAATTTATTCAGCAGACATTATATACTCTGAGACATTTTACGGATAATTTGATGTCACTGAAAGTTTATTCTCTACATCTCCTGTATGAGAAGTGGCACATTTTCACTTGCAGATGTAGAATTCAATTGATGAACCTCTAGAGAATGGCACATAGAAACCTTTTGTCATGTGCCCCACTTAAAGAAACCTGCACAAACAGCAAAGATACAGGATAGAACACGACATGCAGTTGGAGGGATAGGAGTGGGGTGGATCTGGGAGATGTTGAGAGGAGGGAGAGGGGTGAATGTGACCAAAATACAGTGTATGAGATGATCAAATAATTAATGCATTGCTCATTTAAATATACATGTATGAATCTAGGCTTTCCACATATTCAGTGAATCTCTTATCTTTGTTCTTGTCAAAGGCATAGTTTTATTAACACTCATTGTAAGTCCTGGTGGAACAGAATATTGGTTAGTTTTAGTTTGTCTAATCACTGGCTTATTTAACATGAAAATGTAAATGACATCCTGCCTTGTTTCATTTAGTTTTATATAGGGTTATTTTTCCCCTAAAATTATATGAGAAAGGAAGCCTTAGGTGTTATACTGTGCAAAAGTGGATGAATAGCAACAGGGAAGTACTCAGATAATCACCAAGAAAAATCAGCAGGAAGTTGAAGCAACCTTCTTTACAGTGGCTAGTAGAGACCAGGGGACATTTGAACATTGAATTCTCACATAAAATGATAAGATGCAAAATTGAGAAGTACTCTTTCCTTCCTAGATTTTAAAAGATAGCCTTGCCTTGATTTGCATGTGTCCTAAAAAGGGTCTTCTATGTTATGGAATCCTAGAGAATGCTTGACAGCTGTTTGCATGTTCATGACAAGTTTTTTTTTTATAGGTGGCTTTGTAAACAGTGTAAAGCACTCAGCTTGGAAACATAATAATTTACAGTCTAGAGTGAACAGTAGTTCATAAAGTGCTTTGAGTCCATTGTCTTGGTGTGGGTTCCCAGGCAGACAGGTCCTGAGATGGAAATACATGTAGGAAATATGTGCAGTGTATTATAAGGGAAGAAGCAAAGAGAAATTGGAATGGACAAAGGACACAATGAGCTATCATGTGGACCAGGAAGGACCCAGCTGACCCACAAGGAGCTTTGAAGCCATGGTAGTCCTTGAGGAGTGCTATTGGTTGGAGGTATAAGCCTTGGGTTTCATGATTCCTTGTCAGTCAGTCATTATATCTCTAGGCTACAGTAAGAATGGAGAATGGCCTTGAAAAACAGAAACCAGCCTTTAAACATTTGGGTATCCCATTATTCTCCAGGGCAGGTTTGCCTGAGCAAATAGCCATAGAGGACCTTGGGTGGCAAGCAGCCATCATCATGCGGTAATGCAAGACATTTCCTTCCAGAAACCTAGCCTCTCCTTAGGCAACAGGATCTTGATCTGAATACCAGCTGCACTGTATCAAAGGGATGAGAGATTAGATATCATCTCTCAAACCTCTGACTAGTCAACCTTTTGCCACAGATTTCTTCAGATTATGATCTCAAAACATACCCTTGGTGAGTGTTCTTGGTCAGTGTAGGACTAGGAACAAATTTTGCTCTCTCTCTCTATCTCTCCCCTCCCCCTTCATCTTCATCTTCTCCCTGACATAATGTATCTGGGTGAATCTGAGTCTGTGGAATCTTTTTCTTTTATGTATGGCTACTACTATTTACTATTACATCTTGTCTCATTCTCTTCATTTTATCTCCATCTCTAACATTCTAAGGCTCACTATGGGCCTTTCTAGGTCAGTTTCATGCAATGAATGGACCCAGATTTGTGGTCAATCAGTGAGGCTTCTGTTTCTTTCTGTGAATGAGAGGAACACACAGTCAGTCTTCAGAAGATTTTCAGTTCTGTCTCTACTGTATCCGTTCATAGCTCATAGGTGCATCTTTGCACCTGCATGTCCAAGTAGGAGTATGTGGCTGACTTGGACTTTCTCTGGGCCTTAAAGTATGTGTTCAGCCTCGACCTGGACTATTCTGCCATAATCCTGCAACCCTAACACATGTATTCATTCACTGTTCCCGGCAGGAAAACTTCTATGCACAGGGATGATAGAAATGGCAATTCTGGGTCTACAGTCACCATCAAGTGAGTTCATTTAACCAGGGCAGAGACACCATCAGGTGAGTACCTCTTCATCCTGACTCATGCTTGCAAAGCCTCCATTACACCTAGCTGGATAGCATGGGCAGGGCTGGTATGTCACCCATCCCTATATCTTCTTTCCCAGAATTCATCGTGTTTTCATAAACACATACTCTTGCTGGGTCCTAACAACTCCCTTGGGGGAGGGGTGAGAAGGCACAGCATCAATAACACAGACAATGGGAGTCAGGAGAAAGGCAAACAGACTCATTTATTCAGTAATGGAGAAGGTCTTATATATCCTTTTCCCAGCACCCAGGCTGTGTCCCAATCTGGTGACATTGCATGGCCATCCCTCATTGGCTGGGCAGAATCAGGAGTCCTAACAGATCTGGTGATGTTGTACAGTCATCTCTCATTGGCTGGGCATGATCAGGAGCTCTAACAGCACCCGTTGTAGGCCCTCAGGCAGAATTTGCAAGATCATGAACTCTGGACAGCATCTGTTGCTAGGCCCTCAGCCAGACTCTAGGTTGGTTCATAAGGAAGTATGTTTTGTGCATGCCTTGACAACTGGTTTAAACCAATTTCCTCAACCTTATGGGCCTGTCATACTAGAACATTCCACAGAGTCCTGTGATCCTGGTAAATCCCTATATTACTCAAATAGTTGTGGGCATTTTTACTTCTCCATCTCAAAAGTTATTTGAGGATAAGATTGACTGATATCTTTGCAGCTAATGGCTCAGCTTTCACAGGCTTCTTTTAGAATTCATGAGCACACTGATTATGGTGGTACCAAACTGTAATTCCAACTATTCTGGAGGCTGAGGCAGGAGGATCACAAATTCAAATCCAGTCAATGCCTCAAAGTATGATTAAGACCAACTTGAGAAATTCAGTGAGAACTTTTCTCAAATGTTAAAAAATTCAAAAGGGCTAAGGGCTAATAATAGATCACTTTTACAGCACACACAGGAGGCTGTGGATGCAGCACACACAGGAGGCTGTGGATGCAGCATACACAGGAGACTATGGATACAGCACACACAGGAGGCTATGGATGCAGCACACACAGGAGGCTGTGGATGCAGCACACACAGGAGGCCATGGATACAGCACACACAGGAGACTATGGATGCAGCACACACAGGAGGCCATAGATACAGCACACATATGAGAATATAGATGCAACACACACAAGAGACTATGGATGCAGTATATACAGGATGCTATGGATGCATTGGATCCTCAGTACCACAGGAGGAAATGTGATGGGTAGTATCCATGAACTGTTTCATATTCTTAAAAAATAAATTAGAATCTTAAGAGAGTTTGTTTGGAGATTCTTGCAGGGAGCACAGCTCTTATACACCCTTGGCTAAGGACTGATCTATCTTAATCAGGGAAGGATCCCTTCTTCAACTGACTATGTGGCTTCAGGAAGAATGCACATAGAACCAAGAGGGAAAAGGGAGTCTCACCTAGCTAGCCTAATCAGCCAAATCAGGCCTGGACCAGCAGGTCATTCTTTGGTAACAGGGTTCTGATAGGGATGTGCCAGGGGACGAGAAAGATAGAAAAGAAAGAAGATAGAAAGCTGGGGTTGGGACATCTTGCACAAGCTTTACCTTATGCCAGGCAAGTTTATTAAGAATTACAGCATATTATGTACTATTTGCAGGGTGAGGGGAATGGCCAAAGTCAGCAGAGAGCTAAGTCAGACAGTGATAGCACAGAAAGCATGGGATGCCTCAGACATAGCTGCCTGAGGACTGATAACCACAGTCCAGGGATAAGAGTCAAGTTCCTAGAAACTACAACCTTGACTCCGTCGAGGAGGAACTGACCAGCCTTGCCAAGTTCATTCCTGGACAAGAACAGAGAACTAAAGTTCCCCTCATCCGTCCTTTCATCGGGGCCTCTGAGTAAGTCTTGGGTTGGTGTGTGCCCCACATAAATCAACCCTGGCAAAAACAATGGCATGACAGATGTTATGCCTTCACATCCAAGTTAGAACCTTAACACCAACTATCACTGCCTACTTGATGGCTATGTTTTTCAGCAATGCACTTGCTTTGATCATTTCAGAGCTTCAGAGCTCTGTAATGAAGGAGTAAGGATGTGTTTTTTTAAACACATCTTATTTCCCCAGAAGATGAGTTCTTAACTAAAGGAACCAGAAATCAGGAATACCCAGAGGAAACTTCCAGTGAGCTGAAGCTCTTGCATCATTTAGTTCACAAGCTTATCTGACTTGGAGCTCCGTCTAAGAACTCACGGTTTGACAAATACAGTGGAAATTTCTTAGCATCCTCAGCACCTCAGCACCCGAAGGGGAAGTGAGCTCCAATTTGTGGCTCAAAGGAACACATAAGAGCCCAATTGGAAGGTAAACCTGTGAGAATGCTTAAAGTCAGAAACAAGGAACTAGCTGAAAGTTATCAGTAAAATCAACCTGGAAAGATGCCATGTTGACTTCCTTGCACCGTGGAATCAAGGGTCAAGGCTGATGTGAGACTCTTAAAGGCTCCCACTGTGTTGACAGCATATGTGCTCTGTTGCAGAAGAACGTGGCTGCTTGCACATCACAGCAAACCACTGTTCTTTTCTGTTGTGCTATCCAGTTGGGAGGCAGAGAGGCTTTGGAGTGAGTTTAGGCTCCCAGAGCCTTACATCAGAATTACATCTCATTTACCAAGGCATTCAGCAGGCAAGTTGAAATAATCTAAAATAATTTTGTCCAAGTCTCTTGTTTTCTATTAACAAATTAAACACATACTTAAAAACGTCTTTCTCTCTTGAGTTGTATTAAAGCCCTAATGCCCTAAAAGTCTACTAAAAGTTTCTTTTCTTTATAGGTAAGGTCAAGATGTGCACTTGGTGAATTTTTGGTTAATGATCATAATTGAAAAAAAAAGTACAGGGTTCTGCTTTGAAGCTAAATAGGATTTTTTAAAAGATATATTTATTTTCATTTTATCTGTGTGTTTGTTCATGTATGACTATGTGCACCACATTTGTACAGTGACCCCAGAGGCCAGAAGAGAGCATCAGATCCTCTAGGAATTGCAGTTATAGATAGTTATGAGCTACCATGTGGGTGCTGGAATCAAACCCAGGTCCTTTGGAAAAGTAATGAGTCCTCTCAGCTGCTGAGTCATCTCTCTAGCCTCCTGAAGATTTAGGATTCTTTTCTGAATAATAATTACCAAAAGAATTGCCCCCCTCAGCGATGGCTTAGAGGGGCTATTCTGCAAAACCCTCTCTCAGAAGCTGTAGGGCTTTTTTTTTTTCTTCCTCATTTCCAGATAATCAAGTCTAAGATACCTCAACATGCATCCAGTTTGGGAAGTAAAATTAGCTTTCTGAGCACAGTCATGTTCTAGGTCTTGGTAAATGGCTAGAGTTGAGGGTGGCAAGGTTTAGTGACTATAAGCAATGATTCTTTATCACTTTTCTATTCATTATCTTTTCTCCCGGATGTCAACTCCTTCCCATATGTTCATCACATCTTACGGTTGAACTTCCCCAGCCTCCCAGTTGTGCTTACAATAAGCAATACACCTTTGAATATTATTTTAAAAGAAGGAAAATATTTTTCCTTGAAAACCAGTCCTGAAAGGCACAATTGGTGTTGAATAGTGTGTGTGTGTGTGTGTGTGTGTGTGTGTGTGTGTGTGTGTGTGTGTGTTGGGGCAAGGGGAAGACCTACATTCTATTTAGCCAATGAAGAAACATCAGATACAATTAAAATTCAATTGGCAAAGCTTCTTCAGTGGAAGAACATTTCTTATGTCTCTGGTTGAACACCATATGAAATACCCAATTTGTATTTAGGGAAGTAATCAACCAACTTACTCATAAACCTTAGATTCCTTTTCTCTAAGTCCCAGTGAGACAGATCAGCAGGTAAAGGTGCTTGCCACCAAGCATTATGACCTTAGCTTGACCCCTAGTGATCTCCACCTTATGCACTGTGTCATGTGCATACCTCATGCCACCCCTCACACACACACACACACACACACACACACACACACACACACACACACACACACACAGAGGCACACGCAAAAATAAAAAAGAGTTTAAAAGAATCAACCTAGGTTTAACTATGTTTAAGACTTTAGGACCATCATATGCACACCACAAGAGAGATGCAAGATTGAGACAAGTTTGGGGAAAATAAAACAGGAAACATAATCCATTCCCTTTCCTGCTCACCTTAGGATGGCAAGAATGATGTCTTAGTCAGAGTTACTATTGCTATGATGAAACACCATGGCCAAAGAAATTTGGGGAGGAATGGGTTTATTTGGCTTAAATTTCCACATCATAGTTTATCATTAAAGGAAGCCAGACAGGAACTCAAGTATGTCAGAGACCTGGAGGCAGGATCTGAATCAGAGGCCATGGAGGGGTGCTGCTTACTGGCTTGCTCTTTCTTATAAAAGCAGGACCTCCATCCTAGGCATGATAACACCCACAATGGGCTGGGTCTTCCCACATCAATCACTAATTAAAGAAATGTCATATAGACTTGTCTACAGCCCAATCATATGGAGGCATTTTCTCAGTTGAGGCTTTCTCATTTCCAGTGACTCTAGCTCATGTCAAGTTGACATAAACTAGTCAGCACAGGTGAGGAAGCCGGTACTGTTAGACCTTCGTCTCACTTTGTTATTTTTCAATTAGTGCAAAGCACATGGAAATGAGCTGTATTGGTATAAATAATATGTGCCTGTGTCCTTGTGATATATGTACACACACTGAAAACACACTTTGGAATAGTGGTCAGTTTCTACGTATTCTCTACAATTTTCCTCTGCTCTGTCATAAGATTGACTGAAGGGAAAACCCCCAGTCACCATGCTACTAAATTCAGGACGAAAGTTCTCTCAAGATAGGTTCTATACCCATGAATAACAGTTCATTAATCAGATAGGTACACGAGGCAGTTAGGGACTGAGCTATCTAATGACTGGAATGGTTTATTTCCCGCAAGACTGATAATCACACATAAAAAGGGAAGACAGAAGACAAACACAGCCAGTGGGAGAAAGTCAGGAATGCTTTCAGTTGCCAAACAGGAAGCTGAGCTAGTGGCCCTGGAGTAATCAGCCTTGTTTGGAATACAATTGATCTTGTCAGGGCTAGAACCCTTCCGTTGTTTGTATCCTGCACAAAGAAAAAATAATTGGAAAATTTCTTAATTAGTGTTCCATGCATTGTTCCATTGTTAAGGTAAGCTCTTTGATTAAAGTAAGAGACAGTCTTAAGTACAAACCCATCTGAATTTACATAAACTTATTTAATGCTCCGAGCTTTCACCATCTCCACCCAAATTATCCCCTGTGACATTTGGAATAACAGTGCTGGACTTGAAGCTACATGAAAGAAATGTGTTTTGCAGGATCTGCCTCCTGAGGACACAGATGATCAGTCATCCTTTTCTTCCGGGGATGGGGACACTGGTCTTGGTGCATTTCAAAAAGGGTTACTATTCCCAGGGTCTGCCCATCAGGCTGCCCAGCTACTCTATGAGTAACAGGAGCTACTCAAGGCCCCAAGGAGGGTAAGGAAGAGTCTATTCCTAGTCCCTCTTGGAGATTTGTGTGCTATAATTTGGATAGCTGAGTTCTGTTTTGTTCTTCGTCAGCCTCCAAAGGGATTTTCTGAAGCAGAAACACTGCCCAGCCACTCTGCCCACAGCGCCCCCGCCATTGTATTCTCTTCCTATTACTCCTTGTTCTGTGTTGGCTCTGAGCTGGACACCTGAGGACTCAACTAGTCCTCCGCTGAAGCCAGTAACTGCGCAAAGTCCCCGATGTTGCCTTCAGTTTGCTTTCCGGCTTGGCTTCAGCCCACTCTTCAGTCCTTAATTCCCATATGCAGCCTGTCTTTCTTGAGCATCTATTGTGTGAGACAATCGGAGATAAAGAAGGAAAAACATACATATTACCAGGAGTTTGTATTTCAGTGAAAAGAATCAATAAAGAGCTTAGGCTAGTGAGCCAACAGACTCTAGAACAGTGATGGTGGGGATACCTGTTGAGAAAATTACAGCAGGGGCCAGTGAAAGGCCGGGGACTGGGGGTTTGCAGTAGGCGGCCATGGAGCTACCTGGAATTCTAGTTTCCTGACACCCCCCACTATTCCAAAAAAAAGCAACACAACAGAGAAGAAAACACAGCTGCAAACAAAAGAGGGGGACAGGGCACAAACGTGACCCTGAAAAACTCACTTTAGACCTTAGACCTGGCTGTGTGTGCTTCTTGGTAAGTCAAGAGGTCAAGAAGACATGAGGGCAGGCTGTAAAATGCAGCTCTCTACCTTGCTAGCAAGAGAAAATATTAAATTATCTTTTTACACTGTAAAGAATGCATTGTGTTTTCCCCTTGAAGCAAACAGTTCTAATGCATACTTTGATCGCGTTCGTTTAAAAATGGGATGCAGCTGAAGAATACTAGCAATGAATAGCTGCTGGGATGCAGTTCTCTTTAAGGGTGCAGCCCTTGGTCGGTTGACCACGCTCCCGTAGAAGGCCACACTCTCAAGAGCATAGAATAGGAAGCACAAGTCAGGACCCATGGATTAAAAATACATATATGACACAAAGCCGGGTGGGTAGGGAAAGGGGGTGGAGATATGGGAGGAGTTAGGGGTGAACATGATCAAAATACATTTTATGAACTTCTCAAAGAATTTACAAAAGAATAAAAATGGAATCTACTGGAGTTTTACTATATAAAAATATTATGGGAAATTCAGAATACACAAGAAGACGGAGGAAGTAAACAAATTGTAATGGCTTCATTCAGCATTCTGTAAGTGGATTTCATATTGAGCTGTACTATTGTGTTGTGTATTTAAATCATCACTGTTGGTTATAGACATCCCAGACTGTAACAAACATCCTGGAAACTGTTCACTGCTGTCCTATCATTTGTTAATCTGTTGCTCCAGGAGTGGAATTGCAAGCTGAATGGGAACATATACATTATAGCCTTTCAAAGGAGAGTACCTGTTTACCCACAATCAGGATTGAACTGGTTTTGCTGTCACTAGCATATAGAAGTATTTACTTATTTCTTATCATGGTCACTAGTACTAGCAAATACAAGAAAAGGCTTAATGTCCTTTCTCTTACTAGATAAACAAGTGTTTATTTTACATATATTTTGTTCTAAATAAGATTTAATAATTTTATCAAAAGGGTCCCATCTTTCTTAAGTCAGATAGGAAATTTTCTGTTCTGCCTTTGTTCTTTCTTCCTGTGTGTTGAAATTTCTCTTAAACATTTTTCATGTGTATGGATATTCATCTATATGTATGTCTGAGGAACATATGCATACACAGCCCACAGGAGCCATAAGAGGGTATCAGATCTCCTGGAACTGAAATTATAGATAGTTGTGAGCCAATATGTGGATGCTGTGAACTGAGCCTAGGTCCTAAGCAAAGCAGGAAGTCTTAGCCATGGAGCTGGCTCGTTAGTCTCCTCCTTTGTATTTAATAACGAGTGCTTAAGATCATTTAAGCAAAATAGCACAGAATGAGAGAACAGATTGTTTTTAATAAAGTCTAGGATTTTAGATAAAGTTCAATAGGACTTGTTAGGAATATTCACTTGCTTAATGAGCTAGTTCAAACAGGCTGCAAAGGTGGAACCTGGTGTCTATCAGACAGTAATACTAAGGTATTCTCATCTACCACATGGGGCATATGAAGAAACTGACCAACCCTCTCTACATCAAAAATATATTTTCTATAAGCTAGCAGTCTGGAGATATTGTCATCATACATAATTTCTTCTCGTATTTTAGGAGCCATATACAGAAGAAGAAATACCCAGAGAGGTCTCACTACAGGGGAAATATTAGAGGGAGGCACTCCACCTCATGACGTCAAGGAAGAAAAGCCTTGGCAACCAAATATAGGAAAAGACTAAGTTTTCTTTTGCAATTGTTAAATTGTTTCAGTTTAAAGTGTGGTGCTGTGATTTGAGTCACTCACAGTGTGACCAGGAAGAAGCTGTTTGAGTCATCAGCTCTTTATTCTCAAAGTGGTAATAATAGTAGCCCATAGCTCATGTTGTTACTGTGATAAAATTGTAGCAGGATGTCTGTAACACAGCGCATATTTAGTTATGGCACCCTGGAAGTAATGATGTGGTCTAGGAAGCTTCATAAGGGTTTTTCAAGTGTGCTCTAGATGGTCTTAAGCTATAGACAGTACTGGCGGGTGGCATTCATATATTGAATGAAAGGCAAGATTTTTCTGTTCTCCCATGTACAGTTTCGCCATTCTGCATGAAATGACATGTATTTGCATGTTTTCTGGTTTATTCATTAATATTAATGAATATTTATTGACTGTGCATTCTGTCCAGAATCATACTTGGTGCTGATCAAGTACTAGTTTAAAAAAAGGCAACAGAAAAAAATCATAAATCTTTGATTTCATAGTTTTTGTTCCATGGAGTAGGAAAAGAAAAAAAAAATGAACCTTAAGATAAAATGCTGCTGGATAGTGGTAAATGCTCTGCTTCAAATTCAAGGGTTCGGTGACTGGTTTTAACTGGGAAGAGCCTTTGAGGAGGTGATCCTAACCAAGAGTGATAGGTTACCTCTACAAAAACTATGGATGAAAGCATCCTTTCCAGATTGGGGCCTTTCAAGACATGCTTTTTGTTTGTGGGATACTCTCAGTTCCCTAATAAAGAGGAAGAGTGAGAAGATGCCAAGATAGAAGGAAACATTGTTATTCAGTGGCTCTGTTTACCATTCGAGAAAAGCCACCATGTACAACAAAACCCACTATAAGAGTTTATTAAGGGAATAGAGAGGGAGTGTACGTAGGCCTATGGACTAACTGTACAGGAAGAGAGGAAAGGAATAGGTGAAACTTGATTTTATAGGCACCCCCACACATGCGCATATGGGCTTACATAGCTATGCCATGCATTCACATGGGTTACATGATCATGCTGCTTGCAAATAATGTGATCATGCAGTGCATGGATTACATAGGACGTAAGTCCCTAGGATGACTAAGCATCTTGCCTGGCTAGTGAACAGCTCTCACTCATGTAGCTGGGGGAGTGGCTAAGATTTCTAGCAAACATTGACTGTTGTAAGAATAGAAAGAAGTCCCATAGGGTGATAGCATACAGCAGATGGGCTCTCACCTGGATCCACTTCTCCATTCTTTCCCGGCATCTAGAAAGAGCATGTCTCCTGGCTCTCTTGTAGTAAGACTGGGGTATCTGACTCTTCTGCCCAGTGAAATGTGTGTTCTCCATAGAGAAATGGAAATCCATGTGGGCTTTGCCAGTGTCTGTCTCCCTTTCCCGTGAGAGTGGACATGAGTCTTATGTCGGGAGAATTCATTCATCAGTCAGGGAACAGATATCTGAGAGCTTCCTATCTGAGATCAAAATGATAAACAAGAACTCAGCTTTCCTCGAGTAAAGCAACTGAGATGGTGGAGTCATTTGTTAGAACAGCACAACCCGACGTGTCCTATGGGAAATGAAGAATGACTATAAATAAGATGAGGTTAGGGATACAGACAATGACCAGCAATACAGGGTATTCTAGGCAGGAGAAAGTGACAGTCTCTGAGCAAACAAAATGAGGAGCCTGTGAACAGCAAGTGAGTCACACCTGTCAGAAGCTACTGTTTGCAACATCAAGGTTACTCTTAACCTCTCCAAGTCAAATCTCTTAAAATTCATGTTATGCCTAGTTCTAAGCTAATCGACCTACAGCTGTGAGGCCCCATTGTCCTTGCTGCATTATGACATGGAAATCAGCAACTTTCTTTACATATGTTTGATGACATGAAAGGAAAGAAAGAAATGGTAGGGGAGGGAGAGAGAGGGGAGAGGAAGGGAAGGGGAAAAAGGGAAGAGAAGAAAGGAGAGATGAGAGATGAAGAGGGGGGAAGAAGGAAGGAGGCAGGGAGGGAAAGAACATAGAAGGGAAGAGGAGGGAGGAAAGGGGAGAGTTAAATAGGGAAGAAGGAAAGTAAGAAATGAAGGAGGGGGAGGAAAAGAGGAAGGGAGGAGGAGGAGAGAGGGAGGGGTAATAAACTCTCCAAAGACATATTTCTATATAAGCTTCACCTCATTAATATTTTTTCTCCATTATAATCATTTTTTTCTTTTAATTTGTTTTACTTTCTGGCTTTGGGGAAATGTTTTTTCAAGAGTTAGTTGTCAAATAAAGAATAATTAATTTGTAATTATTTGTTGTGACTTCCCTTTTTCCTTATTTGAATTCTCTTTTAAAGAAGAAAATATCTCCTTGTTTCAAATTTAATTACATACAACCCTGTCTAAACCACAAATTGGAGTTACAATTAACAGTTTCTGAAAGAAAACTAACCAAATAGAATACTGTTTGTTTTTTTGACAAGCAAATCAAACCTCAGGCTGTGCACAGATGTCTGTACTCCGATGGCTCCACGTCCAATGTTTGTTCTTAAGTGTCTGTTAGGACCCACCACTGCCTCGCCTTCGCTGAGGACATAGTAATCCTGCATCGAGGCAGGCTGCTATGTAGTTTGTATACACACTCTCATTCAATACAACATTGCAAAGTAGATTTTATCGCTATTCCATTTCACAGACAGGCTGACTCAAGTAAGACAAGTTACCTGAGATCCCACTACTGTTATTAAGTGGCCATGGCTGAGCAGAGACTGAATCAAGATGAGTTGATAGGAATTGTATATTCATAATTATTATGAAATCTGTGTAATAATATAAGAAAGCCAGTGCAGATACAATGTATTAGAAATAAATCAAGTCATGCTGCCTGTGTGCTGGGGAAGATACAGAAAGACATCATGGTTGGTGTTGATTGCCAAGTTGAGAGGATTTGGAATCATCTAGAAGACAAACCTCAAGGCAAAGCTACAAAGGATTATGTTAATCAGGTTAGTTGAGGTGGAAGGAGCCACAGTGAGATAGGGAACACCATTCCCTGGCATGGGGCCTGAACTCACAAAAAGGAGGAAGTGAGCCAGCACCAGGGCTCATTGTCCTCTGCTTCCTGACTGCAGGGGCCTTCAGGCTGCTGCTGGTTTGACTTCCCCACCATGGTGGATTATTTGTAGAAACAGAAGACATGGAGTACAAGGAGCTTCAAGAACTCTCTTTGACTGGGCTAAAAGTACGTGGTCAACTGCATATGCCTGCCCTTTCTCTGATGAAAAGGAAACACATTCCCTCTCAAACAGACCCAGGCTGTTACTAGGAAGGGAAGTCAGCATTTGACATGCAGGAAACAAATACTTATGTTGTCTTTAGCCCAGATTCCCACTGATAATGTCCTCAACAAGTTAAGACAATGCTTCCAAAGTGGTAACGGAAGTTCTTGATGTTAAACAGCCTGTCCATGTTCACGGGGCTAGTTAGTAAGAGGCAAGACTGGAGGCCACATGCGCTCTCTTTGGCCATCCTCTCTAGTAGCCTTCCTATGCCATCCCTCTGAGAAGACACACACCTATTGTTCAGCTTCTTTCAGCTACAAATCACTTTATTTGCCCCTTTCATCTAAATCATCTTCCTGGACCACAAGCTGCAGAGGAAGGCTGTATGTCACTGCCAGATCACCTTTGGACAATGTCACCCTGCCATGAGTCTGTTGAAATGGATCTGTGACATTGATGGGGAGAAGAAATACACACACTTGTGTCCTCATTGTTCATTCAATGCTGGCCTCAGCTTGGGGAACCCTGGGAGGTGTAGTAACCGGTGCAGACTGGACACAATGGAAGAATGTTGGATGCCTCTCTGTGTTCCTAGGCACTTCTGGCCTCACTTAAAAGGCCTTTCTGGCTTTGTTTTGGTGATGCTTTTCATTCCATCCCTCTGGTTCACAGTCACAGTGAAGCCCGGACACAATTGCACATTGTCTCTGCAGACAGTGTCCATGACATTCTGACCTTGCTTATGATAGGAGAACCTGAGGATTTTCCTCCCATACATAGGGGAACAAGGCATGATGGGGTGTGCCAATGTTCAATGAAAGGACACTGGCAGCTGTTTTAAGTTCCCTGAAAATGAAGGGGGCATGAGGCTGGAGAGCTGTTTAAAATGAATTCTTTGAATTTACTGTTAGGACGCAGGCATTAGCAAAGCCTGCCTTCTAACGCCTGAGCACACAGCTGTGTCTTGGTGGGAAGGGAGGAAAGTCTACTCTCGTCCTCAGGTCTCTAATGAGGTTTCTGAGTTTGCACAGTTCCTAGGAGTGTGGCCGGTGGGGTACAGATGAGTACAGATGAGAACATGAGTACCCATTTTGATACCCATCCACTTGGGGCAGAAGTGGCTGCTGGCAGAGGGTTAGTGCCTTCCTGGGTGTTTATCTCAAATGCAAAGTCTCAGGGTTCCAGATGTCCAAGCAGCCCTCTTTGATAAAATACCACCAAGATCCTAGCACTGAGGTAAAGCTGGAGACAAAAGCTGTGTCTCCAGTAAAAACACATATATCACATGCACAAAAGAAGCTGGAGGCAGTGAGGCTGCTAACATGCCATTTACCTCCCAAGTGGCAGTCGCTACCTATGTGACATCACCCTGTCTATGGCCTCCAGCATGACACACACACACACACACACACACACACACACACACACACACACACACCCTATAGTTGGGGAACAACTGTATTGGTGAAATTATTAAGGCCACTCCACATAGTTAAAAGGAGATTTATTTAATGGCATAACTTACAAATGAAGGGATAGGTTGAGGGTTCTGGCAAGGATGCAGTGTAGTCCAGCGGTGTTCTCTGGAGAGCTCTGTTGGTCCACCTCTAGTGTCCAGGTTCCCAGCAGTAAGAGAGCACGGCACATCCCGATCTCAGGTCTTCAGGCCCTTCCTTGGCCCCACCTTGTAGGCGTGACAGTTACTGAAGCCTCAGTGGGGGTTGGAACTTCCAGACCAAAGCTGGAATGGCTACCCACTATATCTCACCCTTTTTGTCTAAATAAAAAGGTTCTAACTTAATACAAGACTATATACAAAGGAATGGTTATCAAATATTGTCCAGGAGTAATGAGGGATAATGACATAGATAAGATGGAACTACAACCAATGAGAACAATATCAAGCAAGAAATACATACTAAAATCCAGAGAAGTCTAGAGTGTAGGTAAATGGTATGTTACAAAGATCATTCCAAAGGGTGTCCTATCCTAAAGAACCTGAATGTTCTATCTAAGATTATATATATATATACTAATTTGTAACTATAACTGCTAGTCTTAAATCCCATCAAAGACCTGAGAAGGAATATAATGGTACCTGAGAAATGGAAGATGGATGCAAGCAACTTTCGGGAATCTTGCAAGAATAGACCGAGACAGCTGGCAGCCTGGACAGTCACCTAATGTTTCTCAGCATTGTTAGTGTATTCAAATTGGCTACAGACCTAGAGTATCTGACAGACCATTTTCAAAAGCAGGAATTCTGAAAGACCATCTTACCCTGTCTTGGCAGAGTACAGTGGTAGCTTTCCTTGTGTCCCACTTGTCCAGAAAGGACAGCATTGCATTCGTACTGTCAGCAGTTGAGGCAAGGGCAATTCTTTACTCAGTAGGCCATTTTGTGCCAAGAAGAAGACAAACTTCCAAATGGAAATGTCTTAGAAGCCTAACATTCTCTCGGGATCAAATTGGTGCTGCCAGGAGCAATTGTGTCTCACATCAACAGAGTTCTAAGCTATTTAAATGTCATATTCTCTAGGTCTGTGAAGTGTTTGAAGATTACCTGTCCATCTGACCTATGTATCTGTAAATCTGGTAACCTAACTAACGTAACTATAGAGATGACAAGTGTAGATGACTATAAATCTATAAGTCTTATCTACTGAAAAAATCTGAGGACTAAGGTTTCATGTAAACAAGGTAAACAGTCTATAAGCAAATGTATGGTAAAGAACGATGACTTCAAAATTGTGACAATACACAAGATATTTATAACAGAGGTAGGAATATATAGTGCAATATGCAATATGACAACAATCTTAAATATATATCAATATACAGAATATCCTAAACAGAAGTAGAACATACATACAGTATGACAGATAGAAATTTACATTTGCATCAATATACAAATATTTCAAATGAGTAGAAATATATGTACATTATAACAAATATAGTTCTGTATTTGTATCAATATACAAATTATCTTAAACAGGAATATAAAAATAGTTTACATTTGTATCAACATATAAGAATCCATAACAGTGCAAATTATTTAAGGCTGCTATTTTACTAAATTTGTTTACTAGTATATACAATGATCTACCATAATATCTTATACCTATCCATTCCATTTCTCCTTTTTCCTTTTTATTTTTTGGAGAATACTGAGTCTAATATTTTCTTCCACCCCCCAACCCTATAACCATCATCCATAACCCTGAGAAATATGAAACCTTAGGGAGAAGGGGTGTCATTTTCTTAGAATTGCTTTCTGCTGTTTAGGAGATGATGATATCTCTGTTGGGTACTGTGAGAAAGCTCAGATAGTTAAATCTCAGTTAGACTAACTGTACATTCTGCAGCAAGTCTTAGAGTAATGGGTAAGACTGTCTGAAATTCTGGCAAGAAGTGTAGTATGATGATGATTACCACGGCATCATTCTAGATTGGGTAGAGTTGTTGTTGTTGGGGCCCCATCTTCCTTCTGGAGACTTCAGAGATTGCTATTGGAAAAACTTATTTGTTATCAAAATGGAAAGTTTGGATTTAAAGAGGATATAACATGTAAGAAAAGATTCTGAGAAATCAAGAGTAAGCATGGAGAGAATTAGAATCTTGAAGACAATGGTCCCTTTGTATTGGCCCCACCTTGTAGGCGTGACAGTTACCGAAGCCTCAATGGGGGTTGGAACTTCCAGACCAAAGCTGGAATGGCTATCCACCACACAACTGCTACACAAAGGACCTCTAAGAATTTTAAGGACATTTGGTATTTTTGAAACTCAATGCAAAACATTTCTTGAGCTGTGAATATAGCTAGGGCTGTCATCATTTGGTACCTAGCCATGGGCAGGGGTCCTTATGGGCAAGTCCAGGCATAAAGGTCGATGGTAGGCACTTGTCACAATGTTGGAAAGCTATCCAGGAAAGATTTCTGATACAAGGGGCCACAAATTAAATCGATAATTACAGGAAGAGGGAACTTAGGGTGATCTGCTAAATATCTGTACTTCTGGGACCACCAAACTGTGTGTTGTCCCTTCCCCAAGAGACTTACCCCATCACATGCCAGACACACATGATGAAGTCTAGAAATCTAGTTAACAAAGTTCGTGGAACTGAAGGCCAAAGACAAGAGCCATGTAATGTCCTGTTGGTGTCATACAGAGCTTTACTGACACTTCACTTTATTGTTGACTTTTTTCATATTTATTTATTTTTATTGTATGTGGATGTCTGTGCACCCATGTCTACAGGGCCTGTGAAGGCCAGAAGAGGACAGTGGGTTCCCTGGAACTGGGATACAGTTGGTTGTGAGATACCATGTGGGTACTGGGAACTGAACCCCCATCCTATACAAAAGCAGTAAGTGCTCCTGATCACCGAACCATCTTTCCAGCTCCTGTTGGTTGACTTTTCAGCTGTACATAAAGTGACAGGGTTATGAAATGCAGACTCTACCTTTTGACCACACTGCCACCACCACAGTTGTGACACAGTGAACTCCCTTCGGAGGATGGGGAATGACTCAGTGGTTGAAGCCTGATCCAGCTTGTTTTCTGTTGCTGTGACAAGCAACAAGACCAAGAGCCACTTGAAGAGGGAAGTTTATTTGGCTTCCAGTTGCCGATCACAGTCTATTGGGGGAAGTCGGGGTGGATGCTCAGGCAGGGACTGGAGCAGAAACTATGGAGAATACTGCTTATCAATTTGTAGTCTGATTTATGTCCGCTAGCTTTCTTACACAGCCCAGGTTCTCTTGCCAGGGGATGATGTTGCTTACAATGAGCAGGCCCCCTCCCATATCAATTGCCAGTTACCAATCACTCACTGCACATGGCCACAGGCCAATCTGATGCAGACACTTTATCAGTTACAGCTCCCTCTTCCTGGGTGACTCTAGGCTGCATTGACATTATAGGTTGTTTCAAATCAACAAGGAAATTCAACTAGGACAGCGCTTATCCTGAAAGCACAAAGACCAGAGTTCAGAGCCCCACAAACTCATAAATGCCATGTGGGTATAGTGGCATGCCTGTAATTCCAGCCTAGGAAAGCAGAGAAGGGTTCCCCAGAACATGCCGGCTAATAAAACTATCCCTATGGGTGAACTCTGGGCTTGATTGATACTGTCTCAGTGAATAATATGGAAGTGAGATTGAGAGGATGATTCTTGACATCACCCTTGGACACACACACACACACACACACACACACACACACACACACACACACACACACACGGGGGGGGGGGCATAGAAAAACAAGAAAATCTCCACCACCTCCATATTTCCATTTCTCTTTTGCTCCTTTGCAGTCACCAGTGCCCCAGCCATCAACCTTTGAGCCTGGCTTCCTTCCCTTTCCTCAGCAGACAATGCATTTGCTGCATGTCCCAGGTGCTCCATGTGCCAACATGTGCTCTTCTCACTCTGGAACAGCTACATTGCATGGAGGACCACAGTTTCCCACACATTCCAACTGGACAATAGTGAGCACATCTAAAGAACACCAATAAAGCTTCCATAGGTATCAATATTTCTGAACAGGCGTGTACAACTGTTTTCATTTCACTTCAATAAAGTCCTAGGAAAGGAATGGCTGGGTCAAAGGGAAACACATTCAACATGTAAAAAGCTGTCAAAATATTGTCCAAAACAGACGCTGCTTTGCCACCTAATATTCTCACAATCAATCAATGAGTATCTAGCCGTTCCATACCTTGGAAGCCAGGCAAGGTTTGGGGTTGGGTTTTTGTTTGTTTGTTTGTTTTATTTTTTATGTTTTTCTTTTCTCCTGAAGCATTAGGTGTGGAGTGGTCTTTCACTGTGGATTTAATTTGCATCTTGCTGATTACTGACAATGCCAAGCAGCTCGCCAAGCTCAACATCCTTGTATCTTCTTTCACGAAACATCTATTCAAGCACTTGGTCTGTTTTTCAGCTGAGATGCTCACTCTTTTATTATTGGGTTTTGAGAGTCCTTCATACATTCTGTGTAAAAGTACGTTGCTGTTGTGAGTCCTCCAGCTCTGTCTTGTGATGTGCGTCTTGACTTTTTATTGATAGGCTTGTCTTCTGAGAAGAAGAAAACTTTTAATTCTGGTGAACTCTATCCAATTTTTAAATTACATTATGGGCCGTGCTTTTGAGTTATAGCCAAGAAATCTGTGTTTAACTCAAGGTCTGGAAAAGGTAGCCATGGTTTCTTGTTTTTTTTCCCCCCTAGAGTGGTTTGATTTGGGCTTTTATATTCAAACCTATAATCTACTTGGAGTTAGTGTTTGTGTAGAATATCAGATGCAGCTGAGAACCAGGTCATTTTATATATTCCACATTATTTTAACAGACCAACCTCTCTTCACCTAATTGCCATGGAGCCTTTTGGAAAATCAATCCACCTTAACATGTGGATCTATTTCTGCGCTTTCCAATCTCTCCTATTGATCTGTCCCTTTTCCAGTGCTAGACCCAGTTCCTTTATTATGTGAGACTTTTGTGCATGTATATTTGGATGTAATAGCACTACCTTGAATCTCTATTTCTTCCATCATTTTTAATGAAAATATTTATATATTTTTTTCTTGATCCATTCCTGATGCTCTAAGTTTTGCTTTCAAAATTCATAAACCAAGAATCCTGGAAAAGCTATGAACTATATAATCTCTTTTGTATGATACCCCGGAATAGGCAAACTATACAGGGGGATAGACAAGTGGTTGCCTTGCATTGTAGGGAGTATGGATGAAACAGGTGAAACAGTTGGATTTTCTTTGTAGGAAGCAAAATTGTTCTGTATGATGTCATAGTGGTGGATGCAAGACACTTATAGCACACAGAACAAACCTAAAGTTATGAAATTTGAAAATAAAACATGTACAATCTCATGGAATCTCAGGATGGAATATTGACTGTAATAAAATAAACTAACTATATTTAAAAATATGTGAAACAAACTGGAGTCCTCTAGCTCCACAACCCTCCAGCATAAAGTGTCTTCAGTGTTTTTGATCTACCATTCTGACAGCTAAGGTGGTATCTCAGAGTTGTTTTGATTGCATTTCCTGATGATTAGGATGTGAGCAGTTCCTTAAATGTCTTTCAGCCATTTGGTTTCCTCTGTGAGAATTCTCTGTTAATTCTAAAGCCCATTCTCATTGACTGTTGTCTTTTGATGTCTAATTTCTTGAGTTCCTTATATATTCTGGATATCATCCTCTGTCACCTGTGGGGGTGAGATCTTTTCCCATTCAGTAGGCTGTCGCTTTGCCTTGTGACCGTATCCTTTGCTCTACAAAGCTCTCAGTTTCAGGAGTCCATTGATTGATTGTTTGTCTCAGTGTCTGCGCTACTGTGTTATATTTAGAATGATCTCCATGCCAATGCGTCAAGATACTTCTACTTTCTCTCTAGCAGTAGAGTGGCTGGATTTATGTTGAGGTCTTTGATCCACTTGACTTAAGTTTTGTGCAGTGACAATATGGATCTATTTGGCAGTAACGTATGAGCAATGTGAAGAGTTATGAAGGCATAAAAGTAACACTTAAATTTTGGAAATAAGTAGAGTCTGTAAGATAAAAGGCAAAAGACACTACATATAAGCAGCCAGATCACCCTACTTCCCACAGGGATAGCGTGAGAAATAGCTGCTAATTAACGATGAAACTCTACAGGAACGTGCTATGACATGCATATATGAAGTTGAGTGATTACATGAATGGATGGCAGGTGGATAACCAGTTTTCTCATGGGCAGAACAGGAAGTTACAGGCAAACAGTGAAAGACACTAGACTGATCTATCCAGACTTGGTTTAAGATTATGAGCCAGCCAAATGCCTAATTTGTAACTGTGACCATGGGTGAATGTGTATATTCACATGTATTTTGGGATGCATATCTTCACGTGCAGGTATGTGCAAAGCTGTGCTCTGGTTCTATCTGCTGAAAAGACCTTGAACCAGCAAAGCTCAGGCTGCAGGGTGTATGTCCCCTGCTCAGAAGGTGGTTCCTACTTCCATCCTCTAACAAAAGGGTAAGGCAGCCAGGCCGAGCACTAGAACAAGAAACATGCAAAGTCATACTGGAAAGTACTGTAGTACCAGGCAACAAAGGAAGTTCTCTTGCTAAGAAAAAAAAAAAAAAAAAAAACAAAAAAAAAAAAAAAAAACACAACCAACCAACCATGCTTGACAGAGTAAGCCAAAGGGCCATTGGGCTGACTGAGAGAACACCCAATGGCCACAGCTGGGAAACTTCAGCATCAGAATCAATATGCCCACAGAGGATTATCACCTAATATATAAAATAAAAATAGACAGCATATGCTAATAGGGAAATGTTTGAAGAAATAAATATCCAAGGGGAAGTGGGCAAGTTCTTTGTGCTAAAATGTCCAAGTAATCCCGCCCCCTAAGAGGTTAAACCTAAGGGCAGAAATCCACCAAATGGCATCCTTCCACAGAACGTACTAGGACAGGGGTGAGAAAAGGCAGGCTTGAGAGTCTGACAAACAATGCCACAGTCAGGAGGTCACTCAATATCCACTGTGTAAGTCCTACAGATATTGTGCACTCTAGATATGGTGTGTTCAAAGGGGGTTCTGCTTCTGCCTCTTCCTCCTGGGAAACCTCTCCAGTCTAATCATGAAGCAAGCACCATGTGAATTTGATTTGTGATATATTCTAAACTCCCTTAACAGTAAACTTCAAAAATACCCCATTGTTATGTTGGGGTTACTAAAAAGCGGGGAGGGAATCTAAGACATGATGAAGAAATACTCTCAAATACTGTATATACTGTGGAAATCTGAGTGGGATTCTGGAAACTTGGACAAGCACAATATGGGTACATTCAAAGAAAGCAAGGATAATAATGGTTAATAAGATTTTATTAATGTTATTCATGGAACTGGAGAGATGGTTCACCAATTAAGAGTGTTTGCTGCTCTTCCAAAGGACCCAAGTTCCATTTCCAGTACCCATATTACTTATCTTACAGTTATCCAAGGGATCTAGTGCACTGTCTGGCCTCTGGGTGCACCTCTGCTCACATGCATAGACTCATAGAAACACACATAATTAAAAATGTCAAAATAAATAATTAACATTATTGCCTAATTGTAGCAGGTGACTTATACTGGTTTGTGATGTACCTGGGAGTTAGGTGTAGAATACCAGGGAACTGTCACCAAGTACCTATAAGTCTAAATCTATTCTGAAGCAAAAATGCATGGTAAAGTAAACACCCACAGCCCCCTCTGCTTCAGTCAGTAGTGTGAGATGCCAAGGAAGCTCTATCTCACATTTTTCACCAATCTAAATTTCCTAAAGTTTCTTGGAAGAGTCAGACATCCAGATCCAACCCCAGTGGAAATGGTATCAGATTTTCCACAAGCTCTTACAAAGGATAGTGAATGCTGTGACTGTGTATGCCCAGAACTTAAAATACAGTTGGCTACAAGTTCTTTACCACCCCTCCTTAGGAGGGATGAAATGTCCCCAACTCTTCAATGTGTACTATCTTTACTCACTTAGTTCACAGGAAGTATGTAACAGAAGTGATTTTGCACACCGGACCAGGCAAGTGTTTCAGTCTGAAAATCTCTTTAACAAGCCATAAAGGGCTATTCTCTTAAGGGGTTGAACTGCCTTGACACCAAAGTCCAAGACTTGTAGAAAGGCCAGCAAAGTACTCTGTTGACAGCTTAATGCAACTGCTCCCTAGTGCCAACCATCATGTGACCCACTGGGGACATCCATCCTAACCAAAGATGTCCCTTATAGAAGTCCCCACCTAATAGCAACTACCGAAGAGATCTATAAGAAAGCCATTCAATTGAGCCAGACCATCTACAGAACCACAAGTCATAAGAGGTGGTTGGAAACACTGAGATTTTCAACAGTCCTTATACAGCCATACTGATTTCAGTGGATTTTTGGTAGTGTTTTTTATTAATTCTCTGAGAATTTTATGCATGCCTATGTTGTGGAATATTGAAGATGTGTTACATTTTTAAAGATATGGAACACTTGCTTAATGATGCAAAGATGTGTTGCATTCTTTTATATTGCATTTGTTTAACTCTGTAAAGCTGTGTTACCTTGCAAATCTAAAACACTCAGTTGGTCTAATAAAGAGCTGAAAAGCCAATAGCTAGGAGTGAAAGAGAATTAGGCAGGGCTGGCAGGCAGAGAGAATAAATAGAAGGAGAAAAAGAAGAGAAGGAGGGGGGTCAAGAAAAGGAGGAGAGAGGACACCAGAGGCCAGCCACACAGCCACATAGTCAGACATAGAATAAGAAGAAAAGAAATGATATACAGAAACAGAAAAAGGTAAAAGCCCAGAGACATAAGGTAGACAGGATAATTTAAGTTAAGAAAAGCTGGCTAGAAATAAGCCAAGTTAGTGCTGGGCATTTATAAGTAATATAAATCTCTGTGCATTTATTTGGGAGCTGGGTAGCAGGCCCCCAAAGAGCAAAGAGTAAAAACAACCAACAACATGCCTACACTGTTTTGGGGTCAGGTTTACTCCTCACTTCTCTCCTCAGACTCAATTTTTTAAAAATATTTCATGTACAACAAGCCAACAGCAAACACTTATATGTGCCCCCTACTATCCAGGTTTGCCACCGAATCTGTGACTTTAAATCTTGGGAAAATCATTTATACTACAAAACATCTTCCAAGGAACCTCGGGAAAGATCTTCTAATGACCCACCAGCAATAACACTGATGCCTTGCATCTTTCAGAGGATAACCAATTACTTTTTCTCAATTATATTGGAATTGTGGCTGGTTAACCTATAACAGGAACCTCAGAAAGGATAAATATAAGAAATACATCTGAACTCAGGTTTATTGAAAGACCCCCAAAGTTATCTTTAGAAAATATGAATTGATTCATTTAGTAGATTACTGATAGTAAGCCTCTAAAGCAAAAAGGCATTTATAACACTTACTTTACAGGAAGGATGTTTTAAACCTGCTAAGACTCTGCAATGTTTTAAAATCTCCAGTAAAGGGGTAAAACCACAGCCAGTCATCATGTCTGGTCTCCCTGAGTCTGTTTCTATGAGATCACTCTGAAATTCAGTGGAAAGAGCATTGTCTAATGAGAATGGATCCACAGATAGTGTTCCTTCCTATTAAATGACTTGCCTTAGAGCTTCACCGGGAAGCAAATGTGGTTAAATTCAAAAGAGCATTGCAGAGTCTTTTGCCCTGAAAAACATCAGCTGATTCTAAGGGACACAAGGTGACTTGACCTGTCTCCCACTGACTGTACCCAGACTTCTCCACCTTCTTCACAAGAGACATCTGTGCTCACAGGTGCAAGTGCAGCTCATTAAAATGAAATTAATTCCTCTGGCCACCCCAAAGCAAGTCCCCAATCCTGTTAATAACAATATGGAACCTACAGTGATGATAAGCGCAACTATTAAATGGGTCCATTTACATAAAGAGCGTAATCAGGTACCTGGCCATGAGAAGCACCCACTTTGTCCCCATCTTGTTTAACGGTCTTTTATCCGTGTAAGGAATTCTCATTCGGCAGATGGCACATCCTCTGTTGCCCTCTGTATCCTAGTCAATATTCATTTCCCTGTCAGTTTGTTCAGGAGATAGCCCTGAGTGGAAAGCACATTGGCCTGGTAACTGCAGGCACTGTGCACACCTTAGAGATGTTGCTTCCTTTGGAACGTTATTTTAAAAGCCACGTTGGATACTGGGTGAAACAGCATTTGCCATTAGAAGATATCAAGCAACAAACGGTGATGTCTGGATGGAGAAGTTCCTTCAAAAGGAGCAGGGGGACATAACAAGCACTAGGATGGCAGAGAAGATGGTCACATTCTAAGAACCAGGTTTATTTCTGAACTCCTCTTCCACTGATCTCAATTCTACCCCGAGTAAGTCTGTCTTACTCACTGATAGGTTCGGTCTGCAAAATCTTCTGTGTGTGGATATTAAGCAAGTATTTATTGGAGATAGTAAGATGACTCACTGAGTGAAAGTGGTTGCTATGTAAGCATGAGGACCTGAACTTGGATCCCCAGCACCCACACAAAAGCCAGGTGTGGAGATGCACATCTGTAGTCTCCAGCCAAAACTGTGAACTCCAGATTCAGTGGGAGACCTTGTCTCAGAAAACACTATTTTCACCTTATTTTTTGAGGCAGGGTGTATCACTGAATCAGGTCCACAGTTTTAACTACATCAGTTGGTTCCTAGCACCAGCTCTTTTCAGCACCTAGCAGTACATTTATGCACATGAACTCACAGGAGTTGTGACAGCATGCATAAGACCTGTGCAAAAGCCAGACAAAATGCCAGCATGGAGAGTGCAGGGTAGTTATGAAGTCTTATCTCTAGCTGAGGAGCTACTGAAAACTGATGACTGATGGGAGAGGGAGAGTCCATTTGTTCCAATGATTCAGCCCTCGAGGCTACCCACGCTCCTGGTCCTATATAAATGCACACACTTCCAGCATTAAGTGAACTCAGTGGGTTAAGAAATAGAAATAGAGCACATGAAGTTAGGAGGGGACTGGAGCAGAAGGAATGGGGGTGGAATGATCAAAACATATCATGTGTGTAAAAAACTACCAAACAAAAAGTAGTAGTAATAATAGTAAAGCAGAGAAGCAAGAGATAGGAGGAATATGTTGAGTGGTAACCAGCCATTGTTTCATTTAAAGTTCTTAAACTCTGTGCACAATACCCTGTGCCAAGTATACAACTTTTCTGCCTTTGTGCACCTTTGATATTAGACAGTTTTAAGCCAAACCTACCATACGGCATATGGAATTAGTTCACTCAGCACCATGAACAGAGAGGCTGATTGGGGAACATCTTAGTGGAAGGTTGAAAAGCCAATCCATTTGCTGAAAGTCATCAAAGAACGTTTGAGAAAATACTTTTTGAGTGAAGAGCTAATGATAAGAAAGAATTTGACACAGGAGAAGGGCACAGGTAGACATAAGATTGATGGAATGAAGAAATGAGTGTTCTGGGTTAAGAGTATAAGCAAGAGTGCTGGGATCCATGAACAGATAAACGCCATTCTGTGAGCAATGGGAGTTTGTAGGATTTCAACAGAGATGTGACATGGTCTTCTTATTAAGAGTGCCTATTCTACCATGGACATGTGCATTTCTCCTCTGCTATTTCCTGTAACTGTCACCGCAGACCTAAAGTCAAAGCTTGAACACTGTCTCTTACAGAAATGCAACTGGTATTCTGGGGATGTCTGCCTGCTCTAAGAGTATGTGGGAGAAAGGAAAGGTGGAGGATTTTACAGAATCGTGAGCAAGCACGAGCTGCCTCTCAATTGGAGCCCTCTGTTTAATCATTAATGGAAGGGAAAAAAAGATACCATTCAATAATTGCTACTAAAGGATACAATGTTGCAGGGAGATTTCATTTTAATACTCTGCAAAGCAAGCTGTCCCTCACCCTTCAAAGAAGCAAGGGGTAGCAGATTTCCTGATTTTTTTCCCATCTGTCTGTTGTTGGTGTCTTTGCTGAGTCTGCACATTACTAGCCAGACGCTGTCTCACATATCAGCTCATGGTCTGCAATATGGGGGAAAGGTCAGGAGGGAGATTAAAGCTGAAGGAATATAGGACAGAGTGAAAAGTGGAATTAACTCAGCTGGTTTCAGACAGCCCAGCTCAACAACAACCTGGCTGTGCATAAGGTTTCTCTGAAGTTTTACTCCATATAATCAAGTTATAGAGCACTATGAAACAGCTGCTGCTTTTTAGAGATGGTCCAGTCGATATTTTTAAAGTTAGCTTCAATATGACTGACTTCTGCTTCTTGGTTTTGTGTAGACTGCGCTTCTGTGTTATTAGAGTGCCTATGTTTTAAATATTTCATTAACTTTTGTGCTGTGTTATGGAATTCTTAATGTAATGCTCTGAATTGTACATTAATGCTGAAAAGAACCCTTTATCTAATTTATTTTACAGAGCCTATTTGATCTTCTCTGCAGGTAAGGGATGATGAATTACTCCAAAATTCATATTGAAAGAAAGTCCAACAAACACACTCCTTAAATACTGGTAGCATTAAAAGCACTAAAGAGATTTTGATTTTAAAAAATCAGCTCATAAAAGTAACATTATACAGACTAAACAGGATATACTTAGGAATATACATGTATAACATATACATATATGCATGTAATGATGATTAATGAAAAAAGAAGCTATAAATTTGAAAGAGCAAGACAGGGTATATGGCAGGTTTTGGAGGGAGGAAAGGAAAGGGAGAAGTTATGTAATTATATCATAACCTCAAAATGCTTTAAATAACTCAGTTAACTAAATGGAGCAGAGCAGATCTAAATATCAGGAAAATATTGTGGCTGGGCAGTGGTGGTGCAAGCCTTTAATCCCAGCACTCAGGAGGCAGAGTCAGGCAGATCTCTGTGAGTTTGAGGTCAGCCTGGTCTACAGAGCAAGATTCAGGACAGGCACTAAAACTACACAGAGAAACCCTGACTTGAAAAAAAATAATAATAAAAGAAAATATTGTGTGCCTATTCCTCTCCTAAGACATTATTCAGTTTATTATCAGTGAACAAAAATGGTATGAAGCCATGTGCTAGGCGGTGTGTGCATACTCATGAGTAAAACTCTGACCCTACAGGCACAAGGGAGCAATGGATGACAATAAACAGAAGCATTTGTGCATAAATTGAGAAAATGGAAACATCTTTATGAGGGGCCAACATACACCATTGCACCATTTCCAATGTCTTCTCTCTCCCTAGCAATAAAACTACAGTGGTTCCTTTATTTTTGTGGGGAGGGAGTGGTGGCAATACAACCTCTAAAACTACACCTCCCAGAATGCTTTTCAACTAGGTGTGGTCTATAGAAGATCTGGCCTCTTGGAACACATTGCTGGCTGCTTAGAGGTCACAGTCTGCCATGGCCTGACAGCTTATCTTAATGGCTCTGCAACATGGAGCTCCCTTCCTCCAACAAAGCTCCTGCCCTTATCTGGAGGATGTCCCAGGCCTGGAGGACTGACCTTATCTAAAAGCTGTCTCTAAATCAGATGCCTGATTTATCTTAAGCTTGATCCTTTGCACAGATCCCTGCTAAGAAGACTTGTGCTAGGAGCTCTACTATAGGAATCTACTGCCACATACTAAGCCTTATGATAGGCGTTTGCCACATAATGAAAATTAGGGTTTGTCCCCAAGCTCTCTAATACTATATATTCCTTATACTATCAAATAAAGTTGAACTGATTCCCCGAAGAAGTCTATCTCCCAGAGTCCTCCCTCTGTCTGTGCTCATGGGCCACATCATGCAAAACTTTCTGTTATCCCTTCTGCCCCTTTCTGCTCTTGACCTGGTGAGCAACAGGCCGAGAGTGAAAGAGGACCCCCACATTGACCAATCAGAGAGAAGAAGATAGAAACATAGCTTCCAAACTAGACTACACACCCAGAAGTGATCTAACTTCGTGCAGAAGAGAACCAAAATACAGGGATGCAGACTTATAACCTATGGCATGAGCCAGACAGCCTGATACTTAATCTAAAGACCAAAGGGTTCTGGATCCTTACATCTGAGTATCTGGTTTTGTGTGTATTAGCCATACTTCAGCTACTCAGACACAAGTGCAATTCTTCATTAAGGGCAGAGGCTGCTGGAGCATGTTTCAGAAAAGAAGGAAAAAACTGGTATAGAAATAAGCACATAGTACTAGCAGACCTCTGTAGTGATTTGGTCGTGTCTAGATAACAAAGTAAATGCTTAAAAAATGAACTGAAATCAACACACATATGCGTACCCCTTGGATTTTTAAAAAGATTTATTTTATTTTTAATTGTGTGTGTGTGTGTGTGTGTGTGTGTGTATGTGTGTGTGTGCAAGCATGTGTACAAGACTGTAGTTGCCAATTGAGACAGGAAAGACCCCTGGAGCTTCATTTGCAGGAGGTTGCAAGTCACCCCAGACAGATGCTGGGAATCAAACTCAGGTCATGTGCCAGAGCAGTATTAGCTCTTAATGGCCGAACTGTTTCTGTAGCCCCACATTTTTAGATTTTTAATTAAAACTGACAAAATAAAGGGTACATACTTGTATTCACATAACAATCTTAGTAATCTTCTTCCTTTAGTGTGTATGGAACTGTACAGGCAATGGCAAAATGGAAATTTCCATTCCTTAAACTAAGATTTCACCTTTATCTTGGCATAAAGCTGTGGTTCCAATAGTGGGTTTGCAATAGGAAAGTATCCAGGGTGTGTTTTGAAATGATACCCAGCTCCAGGCCTCATCCCAAACCAAGTAAACCCCAGCAATTATAGATGAGTAAGTCTTGTTACCTGCGTAGGGATGGGGCTTCTGTTCTTAAGTGTCCTCCCCAAATGATTAATGCACAGCCAATGCTGAGGACCCTGATGTAATGGAATGAACATGGTAGCCAGCTGTATTTCTGGGTTGCCAACAGTAGAATAGAACAATGCAGCAACTAAGACCCCCTTACTTGATCAGGAAGTAGGCCTGTGCTCTGATTTTACATGAGCCAGTGCATGAATGGGCGGTCTTCAGGAAACCACGGGAACTATCTAAGCTCTGTTTCTTCACTGGAAATTAAATGAAACCATAGGTTGGCAAGTACTAAGATACAGCCATGACTGCATAAACAGGGCTTAATCCCCACTCATTATGGGTTGTTAGCACAGCCTCTAGTTATTAAGAATATGCTATATAGTTAAGATCCTTATGAGTTTGGTTCAGTATCTGTGCCGCACACAATTGTGCAAAATGACTGAATTATATGCTTCAGCAGATACATCCAGAGTATATATCTGCTTATACTGTGTACAATGAGATAGACAAAAGGAATTGTTTTTTTTAAAACAAGGAGATACTTAAAGAGAGCAACAACCAGGACATATGAAACAGAATAGTAGAAACCTTGGTTCCTACATTAGGAAGGTACACATTACATCTACCAGGATGACACAAAAAAATAAAAATCAGGTTTAAATAGAAATTTCAAATGTGGATCTCCAAAGGAAAAAAGTCCTTTGAGTAGGTCCACAAAGCTGCGGAATCTAAGTTGCAAGTAGGTGTTCTTTGCGAGACAAGTTTGTGTAGCTGCTTTACTGTGAGTCACAGTAGAATGTTGATCATACGACAAGGGTTCTAGTCAGACCCAAAGAAAGCAAGAGCAACAGCTTCTTCGCTGCAACTATAGAATTATGGGGTAAAAATGAAGACCACTTCCTGTCCCTGAGGGGCTCTTTTGAAAATCTGAAATTTGCTGCCTATAGTTTAAGCACTTTGATTAACATATTCTGGGGGTTTAATGGAGAATGGGGAGCAATTATAAAACACCATGTTTGCTAAGGTCAATTTTCTGACCACCCTTTCCTACTGGAATCTTGCTAGTAAACTTGGTAGCCCAAAGCTTACACTGTGTCTTGAACTCTTGAAATGTAGCTAAGTTGAGTTGGGATATGCTATATGTCATACACACTGAAAGACAAACAGAAAAAAGTAAGTGTTACCCCATTAGGTCTTATACCAACCATATATTGAAATGATAATATTCAGGATACATTGGATGACATAAAACCTATTATTGAATTGAATGAGCAATTTTCTTTCTTTTACCTGTTAAAAATGTATCTTAAAGAAAATTTAAAACTGCACCCCTACCTAAAATTTTGTTTCCACTGGACAGTGCTGACCCAGATTCTCTGTGCCAAGAATAGTTAAAGGAACCAGAAACAAAACGTGAAAGGTCACAATTATTTAAAAGGTTGGAAATTAAGGGAGCAAATGGGGATGGGCTAAGAGTTGAGATGGCACAGTTAGGTATGGATCCTAGCTGTGCTTTCAATTGGTGAAGCCAATTTCACTCCATGAAGAAAAGAAATTCTGGGGTGTGGGTTTCAGGCACAAATATGTCAACAGCGTGAGGCTACAGCTGTTATTCTGTCATCTCTTCCTGTGTCTGTAGAGGAAGTTACCTCTGTTATAACCATTGAATTGCAAGCCTCTGACAATCGTTGATAAGTAGCTTGCAAAGTGGCTTGTGTAAGAAAAGCTAAGACTAGTCAAATTTGAGGATGTTTACTTGAGGAAGGACGGGGGCTAGAACCTGGCAGTATTTCAAACCCCAGCCAACACTGATTCTATACACGTGACTGATCATGGAGCATCCAGAGCACCTTCTAATACAAACCCTCCACTCTGCTGGATTACCTGTGCTGTCCACCTCATTCATCTCTATCCCCTGGCAAAAATAAATGGGGGAAAAAAACACAAATTAGTATTCATGTGGATAATTTATGAAAATACAAAGACTGAGCTGTTGTAGAAATCTTAAAAGTTCTTATTAATAAAATCAAACCTGAGGCCAGTTACTGGGGTCCATGCTGGTTGATCAGAGAGACAGAACAAGCCACAGCTATCTCACCTCACCAGTTCCTCAGCTGGTCCTGTTTCCTCAGACTGGAAGCCTCTGAGTCCTCATCCAGAATGGGTCTCAGCTGAACTGTGTTGCTCCATAGCCTGAATCTTAACCAGGCCAAATTCTTAACCAGCCAAATCTTCTAGTTTCTGGTCCTCACGCCTTATATATCTTTTTGCTTTCTACCACCACTCCCTGGGATTAAAGGTTGGCTTTCTGGGATTAAAGGCGTGTCACCATGCTTGGCTGTTTGCAATGTGGCCTTGAACTCACAGAGATCCAGAGGGATTTCTATCTCTGGAATGCTAGGATTAAAGGTGTGAGTGCCACCATTTTCTAGCCTTTGTATCTAGTGGCTGTCTGTTCTCTGACCCCAGATAAATTTATTAAGGTACACAATATTTTGGGGAACACAATACCACCACACTGAGCCCATCACCTTACTACATGAACAAATTAGAGCCCAAAGTGAAAACGGAAGTGATACATTGATGGAAACAGCCTGCTTGCTAAAGTCAGTATCTGGCTTATGTGGTTTTTTTTCAACATGTCCCTGTGCCTGATTGGCTGGAGCTTCGCTACTGAGAATGGCTAAGATTCTGTTGCTTGTTTAGATTGGCTAAGATCTAGTTGTTTGGTTTCAAGAATATATCCTTAGTGTGGCTTATAATTTATTTACACATCAAACTAAAGTAAACTTCACTATATACTGAGTAAAATTCACTATATATTGACCCAAACTTATTCAAGCATGGAGGCCAGTTTTGCAAATTTATTTCAGTATAACAATGACAATTATACAGACAAAATTTCAAGAAAGCTATTTTGGTATAAAATCCTTGCTGGAACTGTACTTTTATTTTTAAATTTTCTCAAATTATTGAAAAATAAAATGGACTTTTTTATGTTTATAGCACCTGCTTTTGTCAGAAGTACTCGCAGACTCAGAGCATGTGATGCTGTTGATCTGATCACTCTTACTGTTGAGTTGTCTAAGTGGTTCTCAAATCAATCACTACGGAGATTGATTTCCATCAGGGTTAAGATGAAAGCGGCAACTTCCGATTACTCACTCAGTCTTACTATAAATAAGCTTCATATCCAGTGAAGTTTTAATTTCTTGGAGGAAATACATTCCTTGATGATTAATTCCATCTTTCCTTCCTTTTTTTATACTGTGAAAGATTTGCTTCAGAGACCGAGCATCAGGTATATTTCATTCTTTATTGAACAAGGAACCAAAGAAAATGCATTCATATTATTCAGGAAGCCATCATGGAGATAGTTTATGGCTCGTTTATATCAATATCAAACTAATTCCCTGACAAGTGAAACACAGTGCCCTTTAATCATGGGATGCTGTAAGGTATTTCAGGTGAATAAATTAAGGGCAATTAGCTGAAAAATGAGCTCCATATATGAAGCTCATTATTTTTAGGTCCTGGGATCTTTTCTATTTACTGAAATTGTTTCCTTTGATGTGCCAGATGCCTTTTTCTAGCCAGAAACATCTACATACTCCAAAACATGAGAGCGTGCTCCCCATGTATCATACAAGCTACACTTGATAACTAACATTAGACAGTATTTGCATCTATTTTTCCTTAGTGACAAAATTAGTTGCTTTTCCAAGGGAAAGCATTATGTTCAGAACTCTAGAGTTATCCAAAATAACTAACAAATGGAAATGGCTTGAGCAACATAATTCATGCTAGAAAATCTATTTAGACAGGAAAAGTCTAGTTATTGGCCATTGGCTTCTTATTAAAAGGCCATGGCAAACCATAGTCCACATGTATGAAATAAAGTGAAATGAATTTTGCCCACTTGTTTCCTTTAAGAAGAAATATTTGGAAATACCCATTTTGTCTGAAACTTCTCATACCATATGATACATGAATATCTCACAACACTATCTTGGACTCCTGCTAGTTCTGCCAGTGGTACCATTAGGTTTAATGTTCCCCATGAAAGGTAATTTAGGTAGTCAGTGGTGATCTTTGTCAGTGGAAACAAATGGCTAGAATCCATTCCATGAATAATCCAACATAGTGGAGGAATTTAAAATAATGGTATGCTATGATACAGTCTACGTATAACTGCAACCAAGAAATCATTTGGTCATTCAGCTTCAAAAATCCAATTAAAACAGGCAAATTAGTAGTAAAAAGCAGAAGTTGGAGATTTATTTAATGTGGCTACACTGGGAAGACAGACATGAGTGGTCACTGCACCTCATGGAGTCAAGTTTGGTAGCAATGTTTTATTGTCTTGGTCATGTGCATAGGACTAGGGTTACCAATTTCTTGCATGTCCACATTGACATATTTTTATTTCCTAAGAATGTAGACATTATTCTGAGGACAAAAACTTAAACATATTATTCTAGATGTGATATCACATTCTTGCAATTTTAACTACTTGGGAGTTTGAGAAAGGAGGATCCAAGGGTTGAGTCCTGACTGGGAAATGTAACAAGATCTAGGAAAAAAAAAGAAAGAGAGAATATGTGTTGTGGGATAATCTTTTTGTACACTGTGAATATGTGTCTCTGCCAAGGCACCTTCTGATTGGTTTCATAAAGAGCTAAATGGCCAATAGCTAGGCAGGAGAGAATAGGCAGAATTTCTGGGGAGAGAGGAGCTCTGGGAAGAAGAGAGAAGGAATTTGACAGCCAGACAAGGGGAAGTAAGGTGTATAGTATGAAGGAGAGTTGACAAGCCACGTGGCAGAACACAGATTAGTATATGTGGGTTAATTTAAGTTATAAAAGCTAGTTGGGAACAAACCTGAGCTAAGGCCAAGTTTTCATAATCAGTAAGAAATCTCTGTGTCATTATTTGGGAACTGGTGGTCCAAAGAAAGACCTGATATGAGAGAGAAGAATAGAGAAGAGAGAGGTGGGGGGGAGGGAGGGAGAAGGAAGGAAAGAAAAAAGAGAGAGAAAGAAAGAAAGAGAGAGAGAGGGAAGGAGGGAGGGAAAGAGGAAGGAAGGAAGGAAGAAAGGAAGGAAGGAAGGAAGGAAGAAAGGAAGGAAGGAAGGAAGGAAGGAAGGAAGAAGGAAGGAAGGAAGGAAGGAAGGAAGGAAGGAAGGAAGGAAGGAAGGAAGGAGGGAGAAGGAAAGGAAGAAAGAAAGAGGAAAGGGCAAAATAACAGAACCTGTTGAGTGATATGAATGATTTTCCATGGATTAGGGTTTTATGATTTCAGGGGCTAGGAAGATGGTTAGATGAAGATCCACTGAAAACTCTTCCTGTTCTTGAAGAGGACAAGGGTGTAGTCCCAGCACCCACATTGACTGTAACAAGTACACAACTAGCTGTAACTTTAGCTCCAGAGAATCTGATGCCCTCTTCTGGATTCTGCAGGCACTTATAAGCACATGTGCATAGTCACACACAGAGACACATAAATAAAAATAAAATCTATTCGGGAAAGGTTTCAGACAGTGTTCACTCTGCATCTTCATCATTCTAAGCTAACAGGATGCAGTGGGTGTTGTATTAAAGAGCCTGTTTATTGATTAGTTTTCTCATTAGTATGATGAGAAATACCTGACAGAAACAACTGAAGGAAGAAGTTCATTTTGGCTCAGCCTCAAAGGATACCATTTATCAAGGCAGGGACAGCCCAGAGGCTGAACCCATTTCATTCATCCATAGGTGCCATTCATTAAGGCGGGAATGGCATAGTGGCTGGATCCACTTTATCCATGGCCTTAAGAGCTTATGATACAGGATCAGGGAACAAGGAACCCTGGGGAGAAATGGGGCTGGGTTATCATCTTCAAAGACCTACCTCTAGTTCTCTCTATCCACCAGGTAGGTGCCCTGTCTGAAAGGTTCTACACACTCCCAAAAGACCAGCTAGGGACCAAATGGTCAAATATTTGTGCAGGATGGTGTGGAGGGAACTCACTGTGCTTCACATTCACATCATATATTGCACTTGCACTGTGCTCAGAAGCATCAGCTGAAAAAATTCTGAGTGAACACAATGGTGATGTGGTTAAGAATCTCTGAAGCAAATCAGGTGCCAAAGGCAGAGCAGCCAAGGTGCCAGTGCACTCCACAGTGGGAAATCCTCTGAAAAAAAGTGATTTTAATCACAAAAAAAAAGTTTTTAATTAAGCTTTTAATTAACTGACATAGTAGAAGGGATTTGTTTTCCTGTGGTATTTTTATACACATTTAGTTTTGGTTGACTCTCTATGCTCGACCCTATCTCCCTACCCCTAATTATCACTTGAAGCCTTTCACCCTGATATCCATACTTCCATGGTCATAACACATGTGCTGTGTCTACCTCACCACAAAAGCCTGTTTTCTTCCCTCGTGGTCTCTTTTCTTTCTTTTTGAAAGCATCAAATCTTTAGAAATGTTGTGAATCTAGTTCAGTGAACACGGTATGCCCTCCACTTTGCTTAATCAATGCTAACATTGCCCTTGGATTATATGCCTCTATTGTTGATCAAATCCTAATTGGTCTTATAATAAAAACCCACAGCCAGATATCAGGGTAAATGCTGAAAGATTAGAGAGACAAAGGAACAAGCCACTAGAGAAACTTCTCATTACTACCAAATCCTCAGGCCAAAAGGGAGGCGAGATCCTGTCTCTACAGATTCTCAGACTGAACGTCTCTGAGTCCTCAGCCGAAACAAAGGACTTGAGTTCCTGTCTGCTCCCGCCTTATATGCCTTTCTCCGCCCAGCCATATCACTTCCTGTCTCAACCTTTCCAGTGCTGGGATTAAAGGCGAGTGACTCCCAAATACTAAGATTAAAGGTGTGTGCCACCACTGCCTGGCTCTGTTTCCCTTTTAGACTGGATTAATCTTCTGTAGTCCAGGGTGACTTTGAACTTACAGAGCTCTAGACAGATCTCTGCCTCCTGAGTATGGATTAAAGATGTGTGCCACCACTGTCTGGCCTCTATGTTTAATCTAGTGGCTGTCTTTGCCCTCTGATCTTCAGGCAAACTTTATTCTTGAAGAGTACAAATCACACTCTTTCTTAGTATTTTAAGGCTCAGTGAACAGTTATAGATATTGGGCTGGCAAGGTGGTTTAGTGAGTAAAGGTGATTGTCAAAAACACCTGACATTGTGAATTCAATCCTGGTTTGCACGTGGTGGAATGAGAGGATCAATTACACACACACACACACACACACACACACACACACACACACACACAAAGCATGTGGGAGGGGGTGTGACTACAGGCATCATAAATCTCTAATTCCAAACAAGCTCTTTATCACATACATCCTAAATGCAATTCCATTATGAACATCATTTTAGCATGATACAGTAAGGACATCTAACACAGATTCAAAACTACAATCTTAAAATATAATCACATTGAAAATTTACCAATTAACTAAAAACTGTCTTCATAACATGGGTTTGTCTAACAGTTCAAATTTAAACCAAACCCAGTTACATAAAATGAACATTTGAGATGCAGACAGGAGGAATAACACTCATCTCAAGGCATCTACATACCATGCATGCTTAAATTAACTTTAAAATGATAAATCTATCCTACCACTGGAGATTATAACATTAATAAAATAGATGTGGTTTAGAGGAGCTTAATTAAAATTTCTAATTTTATATAATGAGCAACATCTTACAATGCAGTCATATTATTGTCTCTATTTGGCTTTCTCTGTCTTTTCACGTGCATTCTTTACCTGATTCTCCACAGAGTCTATGGAAGTCGTCTGCCATGAAGCTCCATGTGTGAGATTTAGAAAAATTGTCTGCTGTAGAATTTCAAGTATGAATACAAGACATTTGGAAGTAATTTCTGATAAGATAGTAGCATAAATTGCTACCCCAAGGTACATCTTGCACATTACCCAACCAAATGTTTTTCTTTAAACAAGATTCACAAGGAGGATAGAATATATTAGACACAAACCATAATGGTCTATGGTGCTGTTACTTATTAAATGGGACTATTTACATGAAAAATAAACCCTTAATGTATACACATAATGTAATTCCTTTTATCTCATCTATATACACAGAAGATTCTTATTATCGTCAAGCTCTTGATCCCTTTTGGCTCATTCCATTTGCCTCAGTACTGTGTCTGGATTAATAAAGCATGTCTTCCAAAATGAGCATATGACTCTCTCTCCCAAGGACAAAATGAATCCCAGTAGGACTTTCACAGGGACCAAAGATCAGATGGCCCACATTGAACCATGGAAAGTTCACAACATCTTTCGTGTCCAGCAGAGAAACAGCCTGTTTGTCTGATTCTTTCTAACCTTTGAAAATCATAAACTAAATCCGAAACATCATAGACCATCTGGTACTAACAACACAATGTCTACAGATAAGTCTGAGCAAAGGGCAGACCTATCATCCCCACTGGGAGAGGGTTGCAGCTAAATTCATTCTATTTCACTAGTCTGATCCCAACCAAAGAAAACAGAAAAATCTTCCTCTCACATAGTTCTCTTTTTTTGTTGAATTATTCACTACGCTTAATATCTATGTTTCATTTTATAATTAAAAACACACTTTATGTGTAGCAATACAGTTTATATGTTAAGTAACACCATATCAAATAATTTTACATAATTTTAAACAGGAGAAAAAAGAAAAAATCTGCTGTGGGATGGTCTGTATGTCAAATTACTCTGATTGGTCAATAAATAAAACACTGATTGGCCAGTGGCTAGGCAGGAAGTATAGGTGGGACTAACAGAGAGGAGAAAAGAAAGAACAGGAAGGCAGAAGGAGACACTTCCAGCTGCCACCAGGACAAACAGCATGTGAAGATACCGGTAAGCCATGAGCCACATGCAAGGTATAGATTTATGGAAATGGATTAATTTAAGCTGTAAGAACAGTTAGCAAGAAGCCTGCCATGGCCATACAGTTTAAAAGCAATATAAGTCTCTGTGTTTACTTGGTTGGGTCTGAGTGGCTGTGGGACTGGCGGGTGACAAAGATTTATCTAGACTGTGGGCAAGGCAGGGAAACTCTAGCTACAAAAATCAACTTACAAAACCATTCCCCAAGGAATAGATTTATTTTTTAAATCACTCTCTCTAATCAGGTCAATATGGAAAATGTATTCAGTGAACAATCATAATTCCTAGCACCAATGGTCAACAGAATTAAACAGGAAGCCCAGATTTCATAACCACTCCCTCAAAGGAATAACGTGTACTGTAGTCTTTGGGGATGCAAAAATGGTGCTGGCTCCTTCATTGATTTTTTTTCTATATTTAAAGCAATGAATTAAAAGGGCAATGGGACTCTACACACAACAAGAAAATGGCACATGCATATTTTTCCATCTTAGTGCTCATATTTATTGAAAAACTTGTATAAGCATAAAAGATGACCCAAACCAGAAAGAACAGAATGGTTAAGTAAATGAATCTGATAAACATCATTTTTAGTGGCTATATTAAAAAAGAGTATGGATTGTATATAACTATTCAAAAGAGGGCTATGATATGTGTGTGTGTCTATATGCATGTGTATGTGTGTGGTGGGGGCATGTGTGTTTGAGTGTGTGTAGTGCTTAGGATTTAACACAGAGCCAAATATATGATAGACAAGGGCTACACATATACACGTGAGCTGCAGCCCCAGCCCAGGATGGACAGCTATGATTTACTGAAGCTTGTAGAATTAAAATAAAATCCACATTAAAAATCAGAAAACTAAATGCAGAGATCTTTTTAGGCATGGAGTTATTAGTTACTATGTGCATTCCTGATTGTTTCCACTCATCTACCACTGAATGTTATTTGTATATATGCATGTATATGTGTGTGTGTGTATATATATATATATATAATGTATGTATGTATATCCACAATGCCCCTGTCTCTCCCCCCCCCCCGGCTCCCTCTGCTTCTCGCACACCTACCAAGTGGTCAATAATAATTGAACTCACAGTTCCCAAAGTCAACAAAATAAAATATGGCCAATTATTGTTCAGATAAAATAAAAACAAAAACAGCACGTCTATATAGTCTGCTTTCACCCTTAAGCCTTTGGGTGTTTAAGCAAAGATAATTCTGGAAAGCTTAAGTGCTTAACTTGCATCTTGAAGACAATTTTAAACAAGATTACATGTATTGAAATACTAAGTCCGAGCTGACGCAGGCCATGATTTCATAGGTGCATGTATTGATGGCAATGTGATAAAGCATCCATGCATCACCCCCAACTTGATTTTCACGCAACTAACTGTGAGTGGAAAGCCAAAGTATGGTTGTGTCACTGGGTGGCTGGAGAGCAAAGAAACTCAAAGGCACTGGCTACTTCCAACTGTAGTGTTCATGTGGGGGACTATTTTTCTCCCTATGGAAGCTTGTTTGGGTAAATGTCAAAGTTTTCTTGCTGTCTATGAGTTTCCAAAGCCCAGAACAAAGCAAAGGAACATGAATTTTCTCCCATCTTAATGGGTTTGTCAACACACAACATAGTTCTGACTCTTAAAGAGATTGTTTATTTAATATTCATACATGCATATGTGTTTCAATCCACCCTCTGCTCCCCCTAATTCCTATCCCATCCCCTTATTTCATTACCCCCTCCAATCCCTCTCTATAATTGAATACTGAGTCCATTCCAGTTGACTGTAGGTGAATGGGTGTGGAACCATCTACTAGAGCATGGGCTGCCATGTGGGGCCAACATCCTTGAAGAAAATTGACTCCTCAGAGCACCCATCCATTGTCAATAGCTCCTCAGGTGGGTGTGGGACTTCCTGAGCCATTCCCCATCCATGCTGGGATTTGGGGCTTTGATCTTATGTAAGTCTTATGCATGCGGTGAAAGCTGCTGTGAGGTCCAGTGCACAAGTGAACTGTCACACTGTTTCAGTGCAGGTGTCCACTTCCTCTGGCTCTTACAATCTGTTCACTGCTCTCACAGCGATCCCTGAGCCTCCTGGGACGGGTTATATAGATGTCCTGTTTAGAGCTGGTCATGGTGTAGTCTCTTGTTCTGTGCACGTTGCCATTTGGCACAATGACAGTTAATGCACTGTTCTAAGGCCTATGGTCTAGCCAGCCATGACGGGCTTTTCATATAGTTATATAAATGAGAGTGAATATGTGCGTGTTAATGCAGGTACCCGTGGAGGCCAGAAGAGGGTGTCAGATCCTCCAGAGCTAGAGTTACGGGTGGTTGTGACCTCTGGTATATGGGTGCTGGGAACTGAATCTGGATCCTCTACAAGAACAATACTAGCTTTTCTCCACTGAGCCATCTCTCCAGCTCTGAGAGGAGCAAGATAATTTATGAGCCAAGCATTAATGGTCTGGGCCTGGGAACACAGGCTTGGGTTTTCAGGAATGACATGCCCTACTATAGAAGAGGTGAATAAGCTTATGCAGTCAAAGAACAAAAGAAAGTTATACGGCAATACATTCACCAAATATTTACTGGTGAGAACATCGGGTAAGTGAGTTATCCTCTGCTATAAGTTTCAGATGCAATGTGATGGCTTTCTTAGTTTTTAGATTGCTGGAAACTAGTGGTCTGTGACAATAACGAATTCTATAGTTTTGCCTCATCACTGAGATGTTAGGCCAGATGCAGAGGTGAGTACAAGTGGCTAGCCATGGAATTCAGGAATATCAGAGCCAGGATATTTGGGCTCTCAGTCCACAGCACTGCTTCTTAAGTCATTCCATGAGTCAGTTTGTCTGTCCGCTCTTCAACAGAGGTCTGGCCTCTTCTGGAGCTTCAGTTTGCAGGTATGCACTGACGTGCAAAACGCACAGATACCGTTACCTGCAGGCTCTACCAGCTGCTGGGAGCTTGCCATCTACACTCACTTAGTGAGCCAGCTCCTGGAAGGTCAGCAAATGGGGCTCCCTGGGGTCCGCAGTAGTTACGTTCTGTCACATGACCGCACACAACAACAAGATGAAGCAGATGCTGATTCCTTACCCTCAGTCAAATGAGAGGTGGGGTTTTCAGAGGACCAATTGGCCAACTGAGCTTCATCCCTGCTTAGAGTTTAAGAAGCATAGGAAACAGAGGCTTGTGATCTGTGTAAGCTGAAGTTGAAAGGGAATCTTTAAAATAAAATCTATTTACTGTGATGGATAAGTCCATTAAATTTAGTTGATATTGAAGGTATAAAATTCTAAGTGATGTGTTATGGTGTCAGCCACTCTGACTGTAGAAAAGTTCACTGAGTTGCATAGAGCTTGGGACTGGGCAAGTTTTTGTTTGAAAAACTGCCTTCAATCTAGCTGTGTCGTGATTTTATTTTCTGGTTCATTACAATAACTTTAGAATAAAACAAAAAGAAAAAAAGTCAGGGAAATCCAACAGAGCAAAGAGAGGGAGCTGTCCCAGGACTGTTGAGGCAGAGGCCCAATTCTAGAGGACCCATGGCTCTTTCAGTGCTCATAGAGAAGCAGGCCAATGTGAGAGAAGGCACTATGTTAAGGGAACATACTTGGACACCCAAGAAGGGCCCCTAAGGGACTCTAGAGGATTTCTGGGAGACAAAAATTCAAGAATTGCCCTGTCCTATACTAAGGCCCCAAAGCAGATTACACCTGGTTCGATCTAGAAGTGCCTTCTCTCCTTGTGGTCCCTTTCCTCAACTGTATGCAATCCCAGAGCAATCTTAGGCAGCATCCGCTGAGGAGAATGGGACACAGAATGACCCGATCTGCAAACAGTGAAGACAAAGCCAGGGATTTCAGTGCTGAAGGACTGTGGGTTCATAGAGCACAGATGGCGCTTTGAGTCACCAAAATGACTTTTCTCCTGATTAAAAGGGCACAGAAACGCATGTCAAAGACTTCCCCCATGTAGAAAAGAAAGTTTGAAGGAGCAGAGAGGGAAAGAATACTATTACTTTTTGTTTTTTTTCTGCGGAACCCAGTCTGTTCAGCCCATGGATTCTGCATTAACACTGCCAGTAAACTTACTAATGCTAATTTCAATCTTACAAAAACTGGTGAGCAGACTTTAATTTCTTTACAGCATCTTGAATACATTCAGGAGGAATCCTCTGTGCTCATCTGAAGAACAATGGCACCCTGTCTCCGGCTTCTCCTCGACAAGAGGAGGTCATGTCAAGGAAAGGGCTGCACCGGCAGGGGGGCAGAGGCTATTAACGCCACAATTCCTGGCGTTCTGAATAGGAATTTTGTGTGAACATCAAAAGGAGAGCCAGCTCTACTTTGCATGCTATCATCTGCTATTAAGAGTTCCAGGACTTTAATCATGAGGCTTAAAAAGAGGCCTTCAAGTCCTCCAGAAAGAGAAGCCAAGGCTTGTACCGTCAAAGATGTTCTTCTATTAGCCAGCCTTTTTCTTGTATTTTCATCTAGGGATTCATGATCTGTGTGTATTTCCTTTAAAACAAGTCATATGTAGATTATAAAGGTCAGAGGTTGCAAACACATGTCTGGAGTTACAATGTTTCCCAGCATGTGGGGATCTGTGGTTTTTGTGTTTGTTTTTGGCCCTTTGATGTTTTTTTGTTGTTGTTCCTTCCATTTTATTGAAGTATAATTAATGCTCAGATTGAGGAGAGTGCTCAGTGGGTAAGGGCACTCACTGTGCAACCATGAGGACTTGAGTGCAAACCCCCAGTGCCCATGCAGAAGCCATGAATGGCATGTGCTCCTGTAATCCCAGTGCTGGGTGGGAGGGTAAATAATTGCTGGGGTTTGCTGTCCAGCGGTGTAGCAGGAAAAGGAGGGTTTCAGGTTCCATGAGAGACCCTGTCTCAAAGGAATAAGGCAGAAATAGTGGTAGATCAGGACACTGAAAGCCCATGTCTGTCCTCTGCAGGCACACATCAACACACAAGTGTGTGTGCACTGCACACACATATACCCCACACATGAACCACCACACACCATATACCAGATATGTTTATTCAATACCAGATGTGTTTTAACAGTACATTTGCTAGCAGTGTGTGCGTAACCCTGCCACTATCAAGACAGTGAAAAAGATCCGTCTTTCCCATGTACCCCCATTCCCACTGTATACTCTCTCTCTTCCCACACACCCCACCTCCACAGTACATCCTCTCTCTCCCTACATACCCCCTTCCCACTGTGTATGCTTCCTCCCCCAGTCCTCTCTGCCCCCACTGTGTACTCTCTCTCTTGACCTTCTCTGCTCTACTTCCACATGAAACCCCACCCTGCTCCTTGTCACTAAAGATTATTTGGCATTTTCTGGAGTTTCATAGAAAGTTAATCATAGCAAACAACACCTTTGTCTTCTTTCACAGAACATAGTGAACTGAACACTTTCTTGCCATAGCAGGTTGTGCCAGTTTGATTTTTTTTTGTTGTTGTTGTTCTAATAAAACGTAACGATGAAAAGCAACTTGGAGAGAAAAAGATTTACTTGTCTTATCCTTGAGCACAATTCACTGAGGTAAGTCAAGGCAGGAGCCTGGAGGCAAGAGGCACAGAAGAATTCTGCTTGCTGGCTTGCTCTCTGGCTTACACTCTGACTCAAGCTTAGCTAGCTCTCATGTATATTCCAGACCCACCTGCCTAGGGATGGCACAGTTCACAGAGGGCTGCACTTCAACATCAATCATTGGCCAAGACAATCCCTCACAGATACAACTGGAAACAAATCAGATTTAATCAAATCTTCAACTGAGGTCCTCTTCTCAGGGCATGCTAGGTTGTATCAAATTAACAATAAAACATGACACAGACATTAATACTTTCCCTAAGTAGTATCACGTGAGTGGGTTTTCCATACTTGTTGATAGGTGTTTTTATTACAACTACTTCCTAGTGACTACAAAGTGGGTGAATCTTTGTGTCCAAGCCTTTACATGGACATATACTCTCCTCTTTCTTGGGCACATGTGAAAGAGTGGAGCAAAGTGTGCATCTCTGTGTTGTCAAGAAACTACAACATTGTCTCTCTGAAGTGGTTTTGACCCTTGAACTTCCAACCATCAGCTTATTAGGACTATGATTTCTTCAAAAACCATTGTTTGGTTTTTCCAGCCATGCCAGTGGAAGTCATTTTAATAGGAGGTAGCAGGATTTCACTGGGAGTTCTCATTTCCATTTTACTGGTAACTAATAAATCTGAGCCTCTTTTGTGGTGCTAATTTGCCATCTGTGGTTCTCTTCGGTGAGTCTGTTTAAGTCAATTATTTGTTTCTATTGTGTTATCATTTCCTTATTATTGGGTTTTGAGCCTTCTTTATATATTCTCGATACAGGAACTTTAATAGACAAGCACATTGTAAAGATTTTCTTCTAGTCTTTTTGCTCTTCTTATAGTGTCATTTTAGAGAAGTTTTAATTTCAATGATGCCATTTTTATCACTCTTTTTCTGATGTTTCCTGATATTCTCATTTCTTCTGGGCTGTTGTCTGTCATCATCAGTGTTTCTCACAGTCCAATTTGTAAAACATTATCCTAAGGATTGCATCTGTCTCCTTGTTTGGCTTGTTTCAAGCAGATCGACAACTTCTGTTATTAATTTGGCCAGATGCAGAAAGCTGGAGTGTTACTTTAAATCTGTTTTATATCTAATATTTACTGATCTAGAGATCTGGCATAATAGCCTTCACATTTAGATTCCATTAAAATTATCTGGCCAATAAACAATTCACATTCTTACAATAAACAATGGGCTGAAAGAGTGTGTGTTTCAGTGTGGTTACATGACTCTTTACCCCAAAGAACATTCTGATTCCACTGGTAGACAATGTAAACAACAGAATGATGAGTCAGCTTCCCCATGTGCCCAAATATTAGCATGTGTCTAATATTTGATGACAAATCAAGTGAGGAAAAATTGATTTTACATAGATATGTTTTACTACCAAACTGGAAAAAAAATGTTCATCTGGATGACACAGTGCAGTCCCACCATATTTATTCACAAAGAAAAGGATTATGGACATTTTTAGTATCTACATATTTAGGCATTTAACATAGTTACAATAGTATCAGTACTACATGGCCTTAATTTCCATAGGCAGACTCCTCATATACACCAAGCAATGATATCTCCCTTATTCTACAAAATGATTTCAGTATAAAATTGTCCAATTGCTGCAAAGGCATTGTGTCAAGTTAAACTGACATCAAATACAGCATCATGGTATGCCATGCTATGATGCAGTGTTATCAATACTATAAAGGCAGATGACTTTATCAGATGTTTGTATTATGCGGAGTATTTTTCTGAGAACTTCCCATATATGCTCTTGTGCTGGCTAGTTTTATGTCAACTTGACATAGGCTAGAGACATCTGAGGGGAGAGAACCTTAATTAAGAAAATGCTTCCATAAGATCAGGCTGTAGGCAAGCCTCTAAGGCATTTTTTTAATTATTGATTAACCTGTGAGGGGCTAGCCAGCTGTTGGTGTTGCCATCTCTGGGCTGGTGGTCCTGGATTCTGTAAGACAGTAGGCTGAGAAAGCCATGGAGAGAAAGCCAGTAAGCAGCATCCCTCCAAGGCCTCTGCATCATCTCCTGCCTTCAGGTTCTCACCTGGTTTGAGTTTCTTATTTGCCTTCTCTCAATGGACTGTGATTCAGGATACATAAGCCAAATGAACCCTTTCTCCCTCAAGTTGCTTTGGTCATGGTGTTTTGTTACAGCAGGAGTAATCTTAACAAAGACAGCTTCATTGCACACTCACAGTAACTTTGGGCCAGCCTATTATTATGACCTCATTTTATACATGGAGAAACCAAGGCACAGAATTGTCAAATAATCTTCCAAAGTCCTTCAGATGGAAGGTGATAGAAATAGAACTGAGGCTAAGCAGGTGTCCCTGAATCCATCTTTATAATTCGGCACTTTGGAAACCCTAAAATGGAAGCTACATTGTCCAAAAAGAGTACTACAAATAATCACACCTATGTCAACCCTCAACTCACGTCCAGACCTCAGGAGCCATTGTGGAAGAGGAGTCAGGAAGAAGGTAAGAGACAGGGGTATATGAAAAGAATCACTGTGCTCCTAAACTCAGAGCAGTTGTGATTGCCTGCATAAGACCTCTACAAGATCAAGCCAGCCAGCATTCTAGCATGGAGTGGGGAGGAGCTGACTAGCCCTCATTCCTAACTGAAGAGCTATTGACAGTTGTCAACTTGTGGGAAGAGAGAATTGGTTTACTTTAAGGGGGTGGCCCCTCATAAAGGAGACCCCACTCTATCGGATGACTCTACACCCACCAGTGGGCAGTACAAATGGAATCAGTCGATTATAACAACAACACAAGAGGTTGACAGGTGATGGAGAAGTGAGGGTAGATCTGGGACAAGACAAAAGAAAGAGTGGGCAGTGAATATGATCAAAACACATTGTATGAAATTCTCAATGGATTAATAAAATACTAAAAACAATTGCTTTAATGAGAAAAACAGTTAAGGCTAATGGATTTTAAATTCTAGCATATCAATTTCTCTCTTTTTTCTTTCTTACAATGATTTTTAATAATAAAATTGTTTACTCATTTAAAATCCCAAACATATCATCTTACTGGATTTTAATTGTCCACTTAATTTTTTCTCCTTAATAAACCATGATAACTTTTAAAGAATTTTTGCATTACTATTTAAAAATGTAATGAACAAAATTGTAACCTTTGGTAGGTACTTACCAGATATACAATGAGCACATTTAAGTGCGCATAAAAAAATTATTTTTGAGAATCTCATACATGTATTTTGATCAAATCTACCTTCACACTTTTTCCTCTATCCCCTATCATTTTTTCCCCTCATCTTCATGTGATTTGTTTGTAAACCCACTGAGCCCATTTAGTGCTGCCTCCTATGGTCGTGGAGGTAACACCATCCACCAGAGCTTGCACAGACTCTCCAGGACCACAGCCCTGAATATACCCAGCTCTTCCACCCCCAGCAGCCACCAGCTGTCAGTAAAGGGCCCTCAGACAGGAGTGGGACTTCATGAGCCCTCCCCCATCCTTGCTTCGTTCTGCCGATTTGATTTTGTGTGGGTGTAGTGCATGCAGTCATCACAACACAGCTGTCTTGTATGCCACAAATTTAAAGATATCATCAGATGTGTTGATACTGCAAGTCATGTCCCAGACAGCAATGAAGTAAGCAGGTCACACTGCTCTTCAGAGGAGCTGCTGGGTCCCAAATCTAATTGTTATGTTTTATATCAACTTCTCTAGTACTACTAATGGTGTGAGACAGACATGAAACATTACCATCAAATACTCTAATAGAGCATTAAGAGAAAAAGTGTTTGAGGGAAAATGGATCTGGAGGGAGAAATCATTTATGCATCTTCAGACACGAGATAGCCCTGTGCTATAGTAGTTTCAGTCATGTTGGGCATTCATAAGTGGCCAACTTAAGCCCATCTTTGTCTTCTCATTGTTGGAGTAAAGAGAACCCGCCTCCTTCTGCCGAATAGTCAATCATTTGAGTTTATGAAAATGAACTGGCACTAGGCAGATGCCCAGGAGAAAAGGTACAACAATCGATTGCGTCATGCATAAGAAGGTAGCCTACTCATCCAGTTCAACATGGAGCTTATAGGCCTGCTTCATAGTGGAACAGGAATGGGGGGGGGCAGCTGACACAGGGAATGTAAGTGATTTCTGGAAAGATGAAAATAACTCTCAGATAGACGGCAACCTCTTTACATGCTGAGCCATTTGGTGACCTTGGAGTAAAGTCTTTAGTTACTGAAATAACCGGGAAGATATGGAAGGGAACAGTATCCCTCTTTGTGGGTCTGGTCTTGAGGCTGACAAACAGATCTTTAAAAAAAAGTTTTATTAGGTCATTGTTATTGAGACAAAATTTCTGGCAAAAGCAACTTAGAGAAGGAAGGTTTATTTTGCTCACAGTTCACAGTCCATCCCAGCAGGCTGGTCAAGGCATCAGGACCTTGAGGCAGCTTGCATCCACATTCAGGAAACAGAGACATAAATACTGATGTTTAGCTCACTTTCTCCTATTTATTCAGCCCAGTATCCTAGCTCATGACATGGTGCCACTCTTATTTAGGATGGGTATTCCTACCTAAATTAACTTAATCTAGACATTTCCTTACAGTTGTAACCAGAGGTATGAATGTAAATCCCATGACTCGGCATCACAAGTCTCTTGTAGCCTCAGAAGATCCCCCAAGGACCCTCTAAAATAGTCAACAGACCAAGGCGCCTCACTTCCCAGCAGCATTCTCTGTATGCTTTCATCAACAAGGTGGCATTTGGCACTTGTGGTCTGAAAGTAGACCATTCTCTTTTGATTTTTGCCCTGTGAAGACCCAACGCTGAGTTACCCAGAAAATGCTTTATGAACATGGTAAAGCAGGGAAGAAATAAGTTCACAGTGTTTTATGGCGACAAACAAGCAAACAAGGAAATAACCTACTCCTAGATATTCTTGGAAGGACAGGAAATCCCAATTTCTGGCTTCTCTATTTGCAGTATCCACATTACTTAGAGGGAAATCTGGCCAAAGCTGGGAGGCACATCTGGCAGCTGTTCAGGAACCTGTGTAGCTAAACCAGAGATAAAATGAGAAAATCTAAGCAAAGGCACAAATAGGAAAAAATACATTAAGCAGCAGTAAACTCCAATTAAGCTCTGTGGGCTTCTGAAGCTGAATCAGCTCTTTACAGATACAACATTATGTAGGTCAAGGAGCCGATTTAACATCAAAAACAAGTCTTTGCACCCTGTCTTGGTTCAGGGGCTTGGCCAGCTATCCCTCTCACCCTCCCTCCCTCCTTCCCTCCTTCTGCCAAGTTCTTAACACAGAGTGAGTCATTCCAGGTGAATGGCGGGGGTGAGAATGGGGTAAGCTCGATCCTCAGCATGGAGAAGCTGTGTATATGCCTGCTGAAGTGTGATTCAATTCAACTGTGTCTGTGGTGTCTCAAATGTCCAGACTCAAGTCCCACTTGTGGAAGAGGAGACTGACAGTTTCCAGAAAGTCAGGAGCATGTGAAGGACCTAGAACACTGCCTACTTATAACCTTCACCCATGACTTACCACAGTTATAAATGCAGAGGGCTCACCACTTTAATTGCTGCTCCGCGTGGAATGTAGCTCTTTGAAGCTGAGAGTAGGATAGCTATGCTCAGCTGATCTAGAGCGGAGCACAGGGAGGGACCTGGATACACACCACCTCTGTGAGTGCTTGTATAGACAAATACACAAGAAAAACTACAAGATCCATTGGAAACCTGCCCTCATCACAGGTGATGTTTTTACAAGCATGTGAATAGCTGTTAATATCTATAGCCAGACCTTGATTGGGAATCATCTGTAAAGGCAGACAAGGTCTCCCCTGCTGATACTCATCATCTACTCATGTCTGGTGATGCTGTGATGCTCAATGCTGTCAATTTCATAGAATCTTAGATCCCCTAGGAGATGGGCCTCTGTGCATTGTGTGTACCTATAGGGGATTATCTTGATTATGTTAATTGATGAGGGACATCAATTAATACTGGGTTTGGGAACGGTTCCCTGGATGGGATCATGGACTGCATAAAAGAGAGGAAAGTAAGCCTAGCAGAAGCATACGTTCATCACTTTCTGCTTCCTCATGGTGGATTGGATGTGACTAGCTACCTCAACCTGCTTCCCTGTACCCTTGAATTGAGAGCCAGAACAAACCCCCCTTTCCTTAAACTATCTTTCTCTCTTGCTTTTTATTAGTTGTTTGAGAATGTGTTTTGATCCTATTAATCTACCCCTCCCAACTCTTCACAGACCCTGTGCATTTCTATACCCAACTCACCAAGTCCAATAAGTGTGACCTCTGGGAAGTCTACTTCGTTCAAATGGGAAGCCACAAATCTGCAAGCATACAGAACCAATCATATTTAAGTTGCCTTTGTCAGAGTATGATATCCCAGCAACAGGAAAAGAAACCAAAACAGTACCCCAGGCACTGCTTGTAAGCATTTCCAGTGTGAGCCCAGGGGTCTTTTCCGCTGGAATTGAGTGGTTCTTTCATATATGCCCTCTTCTGTCTCCTGCGGAAGCTTCCGGTGGGTGGGGTTCCCTTGTCTTTCCTGTGCACCCAGAGTTCCACTGAGCTCCTGTCACAGCAGAGACAGCCAAATATACACTTGAATATTGACCCGTCCAGCAGGCCAGGTTATTCGAGGGTCTCGAGGAGGGACCACCTAGGAATCAATGGGGGGCGAGAGGGAAAGGAGACCAAGCGCGTGAAGAAAGACAGAGTCAGTCTGAGTTGCGTCAAGGTCTCACTTTATTGACTGGTGTTAGAGCTTATAAACAGGGCTTCAGGTAGGGAGGGGGAGCAGGAGTGAGGAGAGGACAAAGAAAATTCCTAAGGAGGGTCAGCAGGAGGTCGCTTTGGTCCCAGGCCCCTGCAGCTAGCTGATTTAAAGAGGTTTATTTAATCCTACATTCCTAGGTTAGACTAAAAGCCTCTTATTTACATGAGGCTTGATAAATCGTGGCAGGTAACACAAGGTTCAAGACACAGCTGTCCAGAGTCGGTCTCCAACAGAATATCACAGTCCCAAACTCTATGGAAGTGATGGGCTCACTTAATTTCACTTCCAGGAAGCATTTCAAATTGAATTGGATTCAATTTTGGAGAAAACAGTTGAACAATCTAGAGGCTTAAAAATATTATTCGTTTTTTTTAATCTATGTCTGGGAAATTCTAAAAGGCCTTCCCCTTCCCTGGCATGAAGTGAGCCAGTGAGGCGGCCAGGCTGGAGCTAAATGGCATGAATTATTCAGAGTGGCAAGAAGAGCAGATGCTCCTCCTCTGGGCCCTGAGTTTTGAAAGGTAGAAAGTTGGAGGGCAGCAGTGACTCCTCCAGGGGGGAAGAAAAGATAAATGATCGCCCTAAATCTCATAAGCTTCGACATCTGCAGCACCACATTTAATTTGGTGGCAGAGTCTACAGCGCTTGCCTTAGGTTACAAGGGCAAATAGCAAGGAGAGGTTTATGAATCCTACTTGGACTTTAAAAGAGAAAGGGTAACAAAGAGAAGAAGGAGGAAGGAAAGGAGAGAAGTAGCAAGAAAGGGTCAGGGGAGAGAGCTATCCTAGAGAGCATAGAAAATAAATAAATAAATAAAAGCTATTTGAGGCATTCAAGGGAAGTAAAAAAAAAAAAATTGGAAGCAGATGTAAAGAGCTATATTATCCAAATAGAAAAAGCTGACATTCAACTAAGATTACCTGCCTTATTGATCATTATCAATCACTGTTTATTCATGCTTGATGTAAAGTCAATCTGGAGGTATTTGGGGTATCCTGGGGCCCAAAAGAAAAGTGCTAAGAGAGATGGGAATGGATAGAAATGTATTGGAATGAATATAAATACTGAAATCATAAAATCTCAGAATTTTGGAATTGGGAAGCACTTTAGAGGTCCACCATATGGTCTTGGGTTGTAGAATTTGAGATGTGTCCAATTTTCTTTGTGATTAAAGTGGCTTTTAGATGATGGATGTATTGACGGGTGGGGAGCAATCTGGATCCTATAAACTCCTATTTAAATCACCCTGAAGACTTTTTACCCCCATCATCTGCTTAATAATGTTGGAAATCAAGAGCAGATGAATCGAGCTAACAGTGGGAAGAGAGTCTGCTTGAAATATGCTACCTTTTGATGAAGGGGAGACATGCCATTAGTGTCTCTGGAGCAACAGCACTGTCTGAGGTTAAGAAACCCCACAATGTCCATTCATCTTTATTGAAATGTGGAATAAGGCTGGAATGATGGCTCAGTGGATAAAATGTGAGGATCTATGTTAAAACCCCCAGAACTCAAGTAAAGACAGATGCAATTGCACGTCTGTGCTCCCAGCCTTCCCATTGTGAAATAGGAGGCAGATACAGGAGAACCCCCAAAGTCAGGGCTCTAACTGGGTGTAGGCAGTGGCACATAACAAGAGACCTTATCCCCAAGAAGATGAGAGGTGAGTGCCTACACCAGGCATTGCTTGCTGACTTCCACATAAGTTCTGTGGTATGCATCTGCAGTCACATATATATAAAGATACGTTTTGAGTGCAACTGAAAGAGAGACTACCGAGCTGGGTTCTTGTTACATTTGTTGGGAGGGATGTGATAAACAAATCTTTAAGTCTTTGTCTATTGACTATCTGTGAACACAAAATGGTGCATATGTATGTGTGCAAAAGAAAGAATTGGAGCAGTGAGTCTCGGTCAGAATGGGTTTCCTCCCAATGGATATTTGGCAATGTCTGTAGACAGTTTGGATTGTTGCAAGTCATTGGGGAGATATTCAATTGGCATCCATCTGGCATCATTAAATACCTTGCACTGAACAGAACAGCCTCTACCCCTCACCCCCAGAAAATAATCATCCAGGCCTGATAGCAATAGAAGAGAATCAGAGAGTTAATCAAGGAGGAATATGAATAGAAAAAAACATTCTGCAACACTCAACATGGTGGTAGACAGACCTGTAAACTTTGCTGTATGCAGGGAGGGTGGGGGCAAAGGAAGAGGGTCACAAGTTTGAAGCTTGCTTGGGCTACAGGGCAAGTTCAAGGCCTTGTTTCAAAACAAAAATTGAAAAAAAAAAAAAGGATGGGGATAAGTCTGTGTAACCCAACGGCAAAATACTTTCCTAGTATGCATGAGGTCTGAGGTTCAAACTCTAGTGTGTATGTATTAATAAATAAGTAAATACATTCTCTAAAAATGTTGAAAGGGCATGATCATACCAGGCATTGGCTGGGTTATTTAACACTTTCATGGCAACTTCTCAGAACGTTTCCAAACAGTTATTATTAGTAATTACTTAAAGAGAAAGGGAAGCTTACAGAGATTAAGGAATGCTCCAAGCCACTGAAGGAGGAAAGAGGGAGCATCAGGCCAGGAAGGAACACTATCTTCATAAAGAAACTTTGTTTGGTAAAAGAGGTGAATTTAGTAAGAGGCCTCAGGTAAATTATGAAAATATATCGAAAATATAATGAGTTGAGTGTGGATCTGCATGCCTGTAATCTCCGCATGGGGGAGGTTGAGGCAGGGTGACCAAGAGTTAAAGGCCAGCCTGGGATACCTACAGAGACTTTGTCAGAGGAAAAATAGAGGAAAAATAGAAGACAAGAACAATAATTCATAATGGGTTTCTTACTACCTCTAACTGGGTGGAAGCAAAAAGGCCATTGAGAACCTCATTTGAAATTCCAAAGTCAAACTTAGAAGGGAGTCCATTTCAGTGGCTGGAGACCTTCCTCAATCATAACAAAATGTTGAGTGTCTAGGGCAGAAAGTTAAGAGATACAGAGTTTTGTGTGTCCTCTACCCCAAAAAGAAAGGTCCATGGGAGTCCATAGTTATCACCCTATTTGCTAGTGAAACAGGAATACTGTGTGTTTTCCTAAGCCCATAGATAAAGGAGTTCAACTTCATCAGAGAAAGGGGAAAGGACAGTGTCTGTAGGGAGCTGGTCACATGGTCTAAGGGAGAAGCTTGCTCTTAGAGAAGAGTCACTGGTGTCCAGGTATGTGACAACAAACGATACAAGAATTTTTTCCATGGTCAACACAGCACCATCCCAGGGAGAGGGACCATGCCTTGGCTCCCTTATTACCTCACAGGAGTAGAAGATTATCATTAAGAGAAAGGACAGGAGACTAGAGGTTGATGAAGACATCCTTAGATACCATAGTTGTAAGTGTGGTATGTTCAGTGTAGCCGGAAGTTTTCCTGTGTCCTGCAGCCACTTGGTCTCAAATAAATACACAGAGGCTTATATTAATTACAGAACTGTTTGGTCTATGACCCAGGCTTATTGCTAACTAGTTCTTTTATCTTAAATTAACATATTTCTATTAATCTATGTATCACTGCATGTCTCGTGGCCTTACCTGTGTTCCTTTTATTACATCTTGCTCCCTGGCAGCCTGTAGCATCTTTCCCTCACTCTGCCTTTCTTCTCCCTGTATCTTTGTTTGGATCTACCACCTGGCTCTAAGCTGTCTTGCCATAGGCTAAAGCAGCTCCTTTGGTAACCAATGGTAGCAACACATACTCACAGCATACAGAAAGACCATCCCACAGCACTTTATTAATGGATTAGATAGTGTTACTGTAATTCTTACTTAATAACTGTTTTTGTTGCATATAATCTTACTATGTTAAAGTTAAAACTTTCCTTTATAGTTAGACAAAGAAAGAGGAATTGCTGTGGAAAAATTCTCTTATACTCTGTAAAGATTTGTCACTCTAATTTGTTTAATAAGATGCTGATTGGCCAGTAGCCAGGCAAGAAGTGCCTTTGAGTGTGTTGTCTGTCTGTCAGTGGCCGAATCCTTGCCTTCCTGACTACCCAAGCCCTGATTCTCCTATGGTCGTGGTACTCCCAGTGGGCCAGTCCATGGCAGAAGTAGTTTCTCTGATCAAAGTCATGGCACATTATTCTCTTGTGCAAATGTGGTTGTGTGGAAAGCAACTGAGCTCTTTCCAGGGGCATGGGGAAGACACTTTCTTCTTCATACCATTGCAAGATGCTGGGGAAGGTTAGAGGAGAAGTAGTCCAAGGCAAGAACACAAAGGAGAAACAGCCCATGCAGGGCTGCATCCTGATGTCACCACGGCCCTGAACTTCCCAGCCAGAGCAAACTAAACAGGCTGCAGAAGAAATGCTATAACTCTGGAAAACATCGGTGGAGTTATTATTATCATTTCTTTGTATTGAGTATATTCCCCAATAAACTAAGACTACCGCTTTGAATGAGGTGACAGAGGAAAATTCTAGAATTTAAAATGATCAAAACAGAAGCAGAAATATCATAAGGCTTGTGGGAGATTCCAACCCACTGAGATGCAGAGCCCTGCAGAGCTGCGTCGAACATCTGGGCGGGCTGATAACACGCTCCCTTGCTAGTCTGACACGCTCCATCCTGCTTGTTTTAATGTACCAGCACATCTTTCTCAAAAGGAAAGGAGGGGGAGGAGGAGGCAAGGGTAGAAAACACAGCTTTTCATCAGGATTCCCTTAAAGTGGCTGAGGGGATCTCTATGAACACATATGCTGAATATTCAGTCACAAATGGCTGGTTTCATGGCAAGTCCCTCACTTTCAGACCCACACTCATACCACACACCTCCAAATCCCAAAACATGCTCTGTTCATGTATTTAGAATATGCAGAGTGATACATGGGACTGGTGGGAATGAGAAAAGAAGGAAAAGGAAGGTATGAAGGTGTGGGTGAGAATACACTCAATTATATTCTGTACTGGTACAAAAATATCCTTATGTAACCCAGTCTTATGTACAATGAGTATACACCAATATATGAAAAAAAATGACAAAATTCTCACTTCAGGGGATTTGAGCAGAAAAAATAAACAACATACATAGACCATAGACAAAACAAGAATAAAATACTTAGGAATAAACTTAATCAAAAATGTAAAAGCCTCAGGCACTGAAAACTACAAAGATACAAATAGAAAGATATCTCATGTCTGCAAGTTGAAAGTATTAATATCCTCACCAGGCCCACACTGCCTAGAGAGATCTGCAAAGTCAATGCTATTTTCATTAATATCGTACTGGCATTTTTATTAAAAATAGAAAACAACACTAAAATTTATATGGAGCAACAAATATCCAGGAAGGTCAGGACAATTTGAAAAAGAGGAATGGAACTAAATACATTGTATCTCCTTATATGTAAATATATATAAAATGTACAGTGCCTAATGTACAGGACATATAAGACAATTTACCATTGTACAGGCAGGCAGACAGACCAATGATACAGAAGTAAGTCACAAGTACACAATTAATGTAGCACACACAACTTGGGAAAAGACAGTTCTTCAGCAAGTGATGCTGAGAAAACTGGATGTCCACACGCAGAATTCCTCAACCACCAATTAATTGGTTGATTTTTAATTAACTAATTAATTAGTAGTTAATTAATTAGTTAATTCCTGTACTTTATCATGCATCTTACACAAAAAAGTCAACCCAAAATGCATTAGACATAAATGTCATTTCCCGAACCATAAGAACACAACCCTTGATTTAAATATGGGATAACATTATGCTCTTGACCTTGACAGTGACTTCCTGGATCTGACACCAAATGGAGAGAGGACAAAGATTTAAATCAACCAGTGTGACAACATCTGACTAAAATCCTGGATAGAAAAATAATAATAATAATAACGTTAATATAGTGTAAAAGAAACCTAAAGAATGGGAGAAAATATTTCTAGATTACATCTAGTAAAAGGTTAATTTCCAAAACATATTAAGAATTTGTATAAATCAACAGCAGAAAAAAAACAATTCAAAAATGAAAGAACTTGCATGGATATTTCTCCAACGACATCAAAGTGGCCAACAGACAAGTAAGAAAAGCTTCGACACACGTGATCATTGAAATGCAAATCAGAGCTGCCCTTTCCGAGGGCTGACCCGATGCATATATTGTGACAGCTTAAAAATGACTGAACGCAGTCAGTTTGGTATTATCCCGCGCTACACAATGCCAAATTACGGGCTTGGGTTTGTTGTGCTTTTTATTTCCTTTGTGTGTTTTGCTCCATTTTGTCCGTGTTTAAGTAAAATCAACCAGATATCTTAACCCTAGTGTAGACATACACTGAATGAAAAAGGAGACTTGAAAATCCTGAAGCAGGAAGAAACTGGGCAAGAGCAGAGCCAGTCAATAAAAACCTTCTTTTAGCCTGTCTGCCATTCACAGATTGCTCAGCAAAGGCTTTTCTACTGTCTGCAAAATGAACATCCAGCCCGAGAAACCCCATAAACAATTACATCCTTCCAGGCTTTTCATTGATCAGGTTGTTGCTTAGCTAAAATGTTCATTCACAATTAACTTTAAGGCTTAATAATTTTGCAATTATGGCATCATATAATCAAAGTGAATAGAACAGAAATTGGATCATGAGACACAAACAAATTCTAGTCAACATTTCTTGCACAGGTTTTGGTTTGCTGCTGTGTATACTCATGATTTCATTGAACTAAGAAAGTTTTTTTTTTTTTCAAATTATTATTAACACTTAGAAAATCCTGGAACAAAACAGAATACATAGTGTGTGTTAGTATGGGATTTTTCTTCATAATTGATATATGGATATATAGCAATTAAGCATTTCAAGCAGATAATTACAAATAGTCATTGGGTAGCAAATTTTACTAATGAAAGAGTATGGGCTCAAGAGAGCTGAGTTAGTGCAGGTCTTGACTTGCCAGCGTGAGGTACTGAGCTTAATTGTCCAGAACCCATACAAAATGGCAGATGTGTGGGGCCCGTGATCTTACTCTAAGCGCTGGGGAGGCAGAAAGGGGAATGTCTTGTTGTGGCTTTTACTGCAGGGCCAGCCTCACCTACTCATCAAGTAACAGGAGCCAGGGAGAGACCCAGCTCAAAAAACAAGATGGATACAACACACACACACACAGAGAGAGAGAGAGAGAGAGAGAGAGAGAGAGAGAGAGAGAGAGAGAGAGAGAGAGAGTGAGAGAATCATTCTCAAATTGTACATGTATCAGAAGTACTGAAAGTCTTATTAAGATATTTCTGAAGCTGGGTGTGGTGGCACACACCATTAATCCCAGTGCTTACAAGGCAGAGGCAGGAGGAGCTCTGTGAGTTGGAGGGCAGCCTGGTCTGTGTAGTGAGTTCCAGGACAGCCAGGGCTACACAGTGAGACCCTGACTCAAAACAAAACAAAGACTGTAGTGGGTAGCCATTCCAGCTTGGATCTGGAAGTTCCAACCCCCATTGAGACTCTGGCAACTGTCACGCCTACGAGGCGGGGCCAGGGGAGGCACCTGGAGACTGAGAGCTGGATGGGCCAGCGCTAGTTCTGTGCACTCTTTCTGTGCCGGGACCCTGAACGGTGGAGATGGACAGAGCAGAGCTCCAGAGAACACCGCTGGACTGCAATACACCTTCCCCAGATCCTGCGAGCTACCTATCACTTAATTTGTGAGTTATGCCATTAAATAAATATCCTTTTAACTACTTGGAGTGGCCAAAATAATTTCACCAATAAAAGACATTTCTGAATCTCTTCCTGTGAGCTCCTGATGCATGGAGTATGGAGCTTTTGTGACTTCTCCTGCTGACAGTCCCCAGTTGTCACTGCTGTGGCTAAGCTAAGGACTTTGGGGACCCATGTATTATGTCATGATGTCATAATGATTCCTCCCAGACTCTGTCTGAGGCTGTGTGGTGATCATTCATGCACTATTTCATGAGACATGTATTAAGCCTTTCCTTGATACTGTTTCAAAAAAGAACAGAAACTAACAAGTTTGGCTTAAAAAAATCTATTCTTGTTTTTGTGCAGAGATGTGTTGTTTAGAACACATAGGTGAACACATCACTTTTTTTTCTTCACACAAAAGTCTAAATTCACTAAAAATCCTGACAAAGAATAAATCTTAGGTGTGTATGTATCTACATGTAAACCTACTAAAATTATCAATGCTTCCATATTAAATTGAAAAGGCAAAATTCTAGTTTCCCTTGAATGGTTGAAATGGTGAGAATTTTTTGTGGTTTGTTTGTTTAATATAAATGTTTAGATAATCTTTAATAATCTTTATAGTAACTGGTCTAGTAGTATATAGTAGAGTAGTATTGGAAAACTTTTCCTTTAAGTGCCAGACAGTAAATGCTCAAGGTCATCAGGCTAGGATACTATAGCACAAATCAATTAACACTATCATGTAAGTGAATGAACAATAAAACTTTATTTATAAAAATAAAAAGTGAATTCATTGGCTACAGGTTGAATCCCCCTGAACCCCTTAGAGTGAAACTTCCCAGTGAAGCATAGGAAGTGATATCTAATCCCAGTACTCAAACCCAGGTGGCTGTAAACCACCCAGGATGCCATCTTGAGTGTCTGTGACATGTATTCACACTGCCCAAGGCATATCCCCAGAGGTTAAGATGTAATTTATCAGAGTTGAGGCTTGAGTGTACTTCCCTAACTAGGAAATGTGAACACAGAGTCTGGATCATGGTGCTGACATCATGGGGAGGCTATACACGTGTGTGTGTGTGTGTGTGTGTGTGTGTGTGTGTGTGTGTGTGTATTATATTAGTTGTTTCTTTGGCTTGGGATGCTTCCGCATTTCTTCCTAGGCAATGCTGGTGCATGGATGCCTTGTGATCTCTTTTGTCAGCTTCCCTGACATCTAGTATATAAAATGAGTGGCGCCCTCCACTGTAGAAATAGGTGAGCCTGAGAGTGAAGTTAAGTCATTGGCTCAGAGGAGAAAAAGGAGTCAAGAAGTTGGTGGGAAAGAATTGGGAAAGTCTGAGCCCAGTGCGCTCTTCTGGAAGGCTGGGTGGTAAAAAGTATGGTGTGTACAAGTTGAAGGATAGAATGGAGGTGGCCAGAAATGAAATCAAAGAGATAGGCAGGGGCCTTGGGATGGAAGTGTGGCCTGACCTCTGGTGATGGGCACCAGCAAGTGAGTTCAGCAGGAAGCAGTATTGGCTGCTCCCAATTGGATTCATCAGTCCAATATATCTCTATCTCTATATCTATATCTATCTCTATATCTATATCTATATATTAGATTCCATATTTTTTCCATATTACCAGATGGAATAATTTCACAGCACTTGAAGAGAAAACGCAACTGAGAGGTGAACACCAGATTTCTTCTTCCACCATGACTGAGATTCCCATTTTAGTTTTCTCTTCTTTAGATAACAATATGTTCTGGAAAATGCCAGAACAGTTACCCAAAGACACTGGAGAGTGAATAAGCAGACAGACTGGAGTTGGGGGTCACACAGGAGCCTGGATGAGGATCCCATTACTCAAGGGCTGTCAGTTTTTAAGTATACTTGTCTGCCCCAGGCAGGGCAGTTGAAAACTGTTATAACAAGACATTATTGGGCATCCCTTTAATCCCAATACTGGGGAGCAAGAAACAGCTAAATCTCTGGGAGTTTGAGGTCAGTCTGGTCTACAGCTCAAGTTTCAGGATGTATTACAGGGTAAGATGCAGTCTCAAAAACAAACAAATGAAAAGAAAACTATTGCAGTTGTAAACACCGGAGGGCAGGGAATGAGGTCATAGAGAAATGACTGGAAAGGAAAAGACAGAGAAGGGAATATTGCATTCTATCCACTCCTCCCAAATCACCGGCTGAACCATAAATGTGTGTGAGTGGAGAGGTGTCCCGGCAGCTGGAGCCCAGAAGACTGAACTGACATGCAAGCTGCCACTCTGATCTGGAAGACAGAGCTATGAGGGGAAAAAATCAATTCTTTTCTTAGGGACCTAAGAGAATCTATAGTTCATACAGCACACTTTACAATGACAAAAGTATCTTCTTAATTGTTCGGTATTTCAAGAATTGTTCACTATTTCACACTCAAGAGAAGACAAAATATATATAAGACTAGTCTGGAGTTGCTTCAAATATTGGGATAAGCAGAGGAAGATTATAAATAGGTGTAATAACAAAGCTAAAACAATGAAGAATAAATGAAAACAATGGAAATCTCATTAGATAAACATCATCAAAAATCAATAAAAATTATAAAACTTTGAAATTTAAAATAAGAAATAAGCATATAGCATAGGTCTAAGGATATCACAGGTTTAAGGGACTTAGGAGAGAAAAAGACAGTGAACTTGAATGCAAATCAATAAAACTTTCAAATACAAATGACAGAGAAAGAAAATAAACCTTTAAAATATCTTCAAAATCTTATGAGAAAATATCAAAACATCTCATTTCTGTGTCACTGGATTTTTTAAAATAAGAAAACAATGGACTCAAAGTCAAATGCAGGAAACACAGAAGAAAGAGATGGAAGGAGAGATAATCAAATTTTTCTCAAGTGTAGAAAGAAAAATTAGCCACAGAGAGAGAGATTAACAGATATAGTGTGTGAGCATCAGAGCCAAAGCGATGAAAGCCAAAGAGAAAAAGTGATCGTTCAAAACAGACAGAGAAGAGCAGTCCATGGCAGGCATGGGCAATGACTCATCAATCCACACATATCAGAAAAAAAAAAAAATGAGGCAGAACACTATAGAATGGCAGTGTTCAATCCCAGGAGCATGTTTTGTAGAATGATTTAAGATCTTATGTCTCCCATTAGAACGTGTATAGCCTTGAACAGCCTATTGGATAATTCTACATCTCAATATATCATCTCTTTGATATTAAACATTGTATATCTCATTGAGTGTCTGAGATTAAATGAGTTACTAATGTATGCAAATTTCCCAGCACTTAATACCTAGACCAAATAAGCCCAAGGTTTGTTATTATAATGATCAGATTTTAATATTTATGGTAAATTGAAAGACTTCTACTTGGCCTTATTTAAGCTCCCAAAGATGATTTTATACTTGCAAAGATGAGGAAAGGCTTTCAAAAATATTGAAGAATGAGAATAGTCAAATCAAATTACCAATAACAGCAGGAGTTTATCCAAGTAAGCACAGTTCCCCAAGAATGATTCTTCTGTCCCTCTTCTTCTGTCTTCCCTACAGTGAGAGTCAAGCCCCTTCACAGGCAGGAAAGCTCACTTCTCATCAGCTGAAGCAGTAGGGCCTCCAGATCCTCACCTCGGAGTCCTGGCCTCCTGACTTCCCACAGTGCAGGTTATCAGCAGTGAAATCCTTAATCACTCAATTAGTCCAGCCCACAATGCTATTGGGATAACTCAGTGAATGCTGTGACACAGCAGAGCTCATTCTTAATGTGATCTATTCATAGCCTCACCCTAGATAATCAGCATTGAGCCACCCAGCGCTGGTGGTCATGGTCCCATCCCTGTACATAGGATGGACACAGAAGATGAACTCTTGCTTCCAAATGTCATGAGTCCAGAATCATGGTGCCTACCAATAATCTCAGCATTTGGGCAGCTGGTGCTGGAGAACCTCTTACTCCTTCCAGGCCCGCCCTAACTACACAGTAAACCTTGTCTGAAAAAAGGGAATTCACAAAAGTGAAGTGAGATGCAAATTGCATGGAGTTACCATGTGCAGCTTATCTAGGTTATGGAAAATGAGTTTTCATTCACCTGACCTTGCGCCTTACGCAAGGTTCTTGGCTAGCCCTTCCATGGTGCATGCAGCTACTCTTGCTTCTTCCCAACTCTTACTATGTCCCCACTCTTACCATGTAACTCTTGAGTCTTAGTTTCAACAAAGTGCACCAGAGCTTCTCACACTTGCTGTTTACAGATGTCTACCCTGCATCTCCCATAAGAGTGGTTTCTTCTCAGGGGGCTGGTCAGCAGCCTGAGCTTTTGCATCTTCACTGACCCTGGTTGATGCTGTGGCTTTGGATCTGGGAGCCACCAGACAGTGGGGCATGGAATAATGAGGACTAGCTACTATGCACAGTCCATGAGGCTGCTGCAATACATCTGCCAAACGATGAAGGCCACAGATTCAACAAGCTCTAATTAAAATAACACTGGGGATACAGCCCAGCAGCCCAGTGGTCCAGTGGTCAAGAATTTGCCTAGCATGAGCAAACCACAGTACCATTCACATAAAGAACAGCTTTTTGTTAGCAAGGTGTCTATAAAGGTCAGAGTCTTCAGGAAGAGAAAAAGACATAAGATTTATGGATGAGTTAAGTATGCAGTTGTCAATAGATGTGGGTTTGTGAATCTGCTGTACAGTTAGCAAATACTGATGATGCCATCACTTCAACCCTTGGAACTGTTGTCCTTTACCCATTAAACTGCCGTCACAGCACCTGAAGAATTTTTGCCATTTTCATGTGCTAAAGTAACTTGCATTTACAATTTTGAGTATGTACATGTTTATGTGTGTATGCTCATGTGCATGTTTTTGTAGTAAGGCTGGAGGTCAAAGTTGGGTGTCTTCTTCTATCATGTTCCACTTTATTTATTGAGAATGTACCTCTTCCTGAACATGGAGCTCAATGATAGGCTAGCGAGGTAGACCAGTGAGCCCCAGGGATCTTCTGGATTCTGCCTCCTAGCATTGAGACATCAGGAGCAGTCCTGGATTTTTCTGTGGGTACTGGGGGTCAAACTCATATCCTCAGGTTTGCATGGCAAGCTCCTTACCCACTGAGCCATCTCCCTAACCCATTATCATGTATTTTTAATTGACTTTAGGTTAAGTCAATTTTGCAATAAAGTCTAATCCCCTACCCCATCCCAAAAAGTTATCAGAAATCCTAGTAAACAATCTTTTTTCCCTAACAGATTAAAACAAAAACATAACTGCTATAATTAAAATGACACCCCCTTTCTTCCTTAAAATATTAGCATGTACTCCAGTAGTTGCATACATTCATTGAAGAAATAATGGATTCATTCAACTCCATGATTCACTGACTGTCTTTACCTAAGCTGCTGATGTATGCTGTCCAAATTGGACAAGTAGGACAGAAAAGAAGGCAACTGCCAAACCTTACCAATACAAGGTAGGACGGGCCTTAAAAATTCCTGCTTCATAGAAAAGTCTCTCAGATATTCTAGGTCTAGAGGCCAAAGATGGATGCCACAACATTACAGAGGAACCTTGGGTGACTGGTCAGGTAGACAGAATCTCTGTCATTTCCAAAGTTTTGGAAGTTGTTTACTCTGCACTTCCTGTTTACTCAGGTAATATTTTATTCTTCTCTGGTCTCTGATGGTGTTGAAGATGAGATAGTTATAGCTTGTCTTGTTACCAAAATCAGAAAAAAACCTCACAAAAGAGATGTAAGGTGTATAAGGTTGAGAGACATAAAAGCTTAAGTTGTTTATCTAAGAAAATGTTTTAATATCTAAAAAGGTATTTCTAAGTTGGTAATACAAGTTATGACAGAAAGTGAATTGGGTACAAAACTTTGGACTCACCAAGATAGGATAGATAATAGAGTATTTTCTCCAAATTTGCCAAATACAAATGGACTGCACATTGTGAATGTAATTCTTACTTGCTAATTGTTCTTATTGTATATAGTTTTACCATGTTAGAGTTAAAACCTTTCTTTTCTATTTAGACAGAAGAGGGAAATGTTGCAGGATATTTGTTTGCACTGACACTCTGCAATTGCCAGTAAAGTTTACATTGAACCAGAGGACAGAATCAGAAACTGGTTGATTGGAATTAGCCATAGAGATTTCAGAGGATGAAGATGTGTGTGTGGGGGGGGGATATAGGAAGGGGCTTTTGAGAGATTCATTGCCTTTTCAGTCTGGGAAGTGTGAAGAGTTAGGGTTAGCTGATCATTCATCCTCTGCTGCTCTTTGGATCTATCATGGTTTTTCCCCCTAATATCTGACTCCCAAGTTTTTACTGATATTAGAATAACTTAGTTAAATGTATCAGTAATTGATAAAACAAACAACTGAAAGTACTAAGATTTCCCTCAAACAAGCATTCTATAGAGAATATAAAAGGAATGGTATAGATAGGTCACAACTTCCTGGCATGTGCCCAAAGAATTTCACAACCATTCCTACTTCACAGATATTTGCTCTACACTCCTCATTGCCACTCTAGTCACAATAGCTAGCAAATAAAAACCTCTATATTCAACAGATGAGTGGATAACAAAAATGTGTTACATACACACTATGGAATACTATTCAGCTGCAGATCAATAGAAGGAACTAGAAAAGTTCATGTTGAGTGAGGTGACCCAGACTCAGAAAGACAAACCTCTATGTTCATATTATCTCTCATCTGAAGTCCCTAGCTCCAACTCCTCAGATCTTAGGATATGGAGACAAAGAGAGTAACATGAGTTGTGGGAAGGGTGGCTAGAGAGGACAATGGCAGGACACAGGTAATATAAAGGAGAAATGAAAAAATGGGGGAAGGAAGTCAATATACAAGGAAATAGAGGAAAAAACAACACTGAGGATATTTAATAAAGTCTCGATGAATCTTTATTTTATATTTACCTAAAACTGTATATAGTACATATAGGTGAAGCTATGTCACTCAGTCTGACAATGCTCCCCATCAGAGCCATAGACTAATGAAAATGCCAGTACCAGGCATGAGAAACCTGTTTGAGTTGTCGGTCAGGATAGTCCAAGATACTCCAAAAACAATATAATTATCGATATTGGTGTTGGTTGCCCCTCAGAGTTGAAAGTAAGTTCCTATGGCTGAAGACGCCACATACTTTGGACACAGAACTCAGATAATCTTAGCTGGATCCAACCTGGAAGACTCATTCCTATGCTCTAGCTTCCATAGTACCAGAAAGTGCTATGTAAGCTGTCAAGGGAGGGAAAAATAATCATTATTGCTATCCAGTTGTGACACCTATAAACCACAACAATGACCAGCATGACAAGATATCCCTAAAGTTGCAGTAGTGGCATTCATGTTGGTGGTGACCAACAGCTCTCTAATTGGACTTAAGGCCACTTAACAGGAAAGAATTTGTGCATGGCACTATAAACCTAGCCAACTACCTCGGGCAAATGAAGTCATGGACCTTAGAAGAGAACCTACTACTGTTACTTTACCATGCTAACACATAAGGGAGAAATCTTATCAAGTCCCACCACTAGACAAAGAGCTATAAGCAACCAATGACTACTCAAAGAGGGAAAATTATTCTCTCCCAGGAATGTGGCTCCTATTTGGTTACACAATACAAAGTAGTTAACCCTAAAACCATGTACACACAGAAAACACCAAACAGACTCAGTAGGTAGTATTTATATATTCATGCATATATATGAAACAATAATAATTTAAAGAAAAAGAAACTATCAGTTGGAGAGACAGTGAGGAGGATGGAAAGGGTTAGAGGGGGGGACGTGGGAGGAGTAGAAGGGAAGAAGGGGAGGGGAATTGATGTGATTATATTTTAATAAACAAATAATAAAGACTATGAAAAGGCAAATCTTTAATGTAGTCAGAAATTAGGATTCTCAAAATACAAATGATCCAAATGATCTCAGTCACTTTCTGATATGCTCGACATTGTATATTTCAAAAACATTGAAATTGGTGAGGAAACGAGAATTTTAAAAAATTCTTGGGATACCCACAAACTTTACAATTTTCTCAAATACATTATTCATGGACCAGAAGATTATCTTAAAGGCTCATGTCCTGGTTTCCTTCTGTTGCTATGATACAATGCTCTGACCAGAGGGACCTTGAGAAGAGGTGGGATGTAAGCTCCCCCTCCTTATTAGGAAGTCCATGAAGCTCATTCTTATCTCTGATGGATGTTGGACAGACGCAAAACAGATGCACTTTGCCTTCTAGCAGGCCTTTTAACCTTGGATTGGAGTATGAACTGCCATTCTGTGTGTTCCTGGAGAACGAGACACAACACAGGCTCTCAGACAAAGTCCTCCTCAGTTGTTTGCTGTGGAATGTTCTGTATGGCAAATGTGTTAATTAATAAAACACTGATTGGCCAGTAGCCAGGCAGGAAGTATTGGCGGGTCTAACAGAGAGGAGAATTGAGGGAACAGGAAGGGAAGGGAAAGAATACCTGAAGCCACCGCCAGGACAAGGAAGATGTAAGGTACCAGTAAGCCACGAGTCATGTGGCAAAGTATAGATTAATAGAAATGGGCTGAATATAAGAGTAAGAGCTAGACAATGATAGGCCTGAGCTAATGGCCAAACAGTTTAAACAATATAAGTGTCTGTATGTTTATTTTATAAGTGGGCTAAGGGACTCTGGGGCTTGGCTGGACCCAGAGAGAAAACTCTAGCTACAGTTGTTTTATACCTTCGTTTTTGAGACAGGGTCTCTAGCCTTCAGCAGAAGCTTGCTGAACTGTCAGGACTAGCTGGTAATCTAGCCTGGGGGGTCCGCCTGTCTTTGCATTCGCAGCTCGGGGATTTCACGCACAGACCACCACATGTAGCCTTGTGTGGGTGGGTGCTAGAGACAGGACTGAGGTCCCCATGCTTGCATGAGAGCATCTTACCAACTGAGCATCTCCCCAACCCTCCTGTATAATACATACTTTTAAATGGATTTTGGTTTTATTTCAGAGATTTGCTTTTCCTGCTTGCTCAGTTCCATGAATAAGCTCCCTTCTGGTTTCTTACAAATCCTAGAAAGCTCTAATCAAATCAAATCTCAATGTTAAAATCCCATACGTGTGGATGTATTCTGGAGCAGAGCACCCAGCTAGCTTGCCCCTCCCTCGCTCTCTCAATCACTAAGCCATCCAGGGCAGATGTCAGGGGAGATGGCTGTTTCCATAATGCATAGTGTCTTTCTTATCAATACCGTTCAATATCACTTTCTCTGGGAAATTCTCCAACTCACTTTCCTCAAAGAAGTTAGCAGCTCCGTTTAACTTGATCCTGGGGATAGAGGCCAGGAAAGGAGACAGTTTACAAGAAAGAAAGAATATTGAGTCTACCTACAGATTTACTGATGGTGTGTGTGTGTGTGTGTGTGTGTGTGTGTGTGTGTATTTATGTATCCCATCCAGATGTGACTTCTTGAGGCATGTCATCAATATCCTGGATTTGTTTCATTTATAACAAATGAAGATGTCCTGACTTATAGCTGAGTTCTTTTACATCGGTGTGTTGTCCAGCTTCTCCTTCCCTTTTCCGGGGAAAACTAAAGCCAGAGCTTAGGGCCTGATTGATGGGGGCTTGAACATGATAGTTCCTTTGGTGTCCCAGTTGGCTTTCTAAATTATTACCTCTTGGTGAGCAGTCATTTATCACTTGTGTCTTCTGTCCAGTTTTACATATTGGTAACTTTTCCTGCCTTGGACATTTTTAAACGCCATATTACCAGTGAAGGGGCTGTTGTCTTTTACAAATGCTCTAAATAAGCTGGCGTCTCCCAGTTTCCAATGTATTGCAGGAGGTCGCTGAAGAAATGGGTGGCTACCCAAGGCCTTCTCAAGTCATGTTTACCTGTGTGTGTGCACATAGGGTGTGCACATACATTTACACACAGACCAAATAGACAACATCTTAGTCCTGTGGCTTTTCAAGTCTGGACTGTGACCAGGCCCTGTGAATTTCTCCTGTGAGCTTGACAGTAATAAAGAGATTCAAGCCCCCCCCCCCAAATGCATAATCTACACCTGACTGCCTTATTCAGAATATTCAGAAGTGCTAACTTAGACATGTTACAGTTGTTACACACATGGGTACATGTGAGTAAGACTATATGTCCCCATGTGTATGCACATGTCCACATGTATGTGCACATGTTCACATGTAGGTCCACATGTCCACATGTCCATGCAGGTGTCCATGTGGAGTTCAGAAAAAAAAAAAACCATTGGGTACCTTAATTGCTTGCCTTTTCACTCTATTTTTTGAAATATAGTCTTTCACTGATCCTGAAGCTTACTGATTTGGCTACACTGCCTTACCAGCAAGCCCCATGAATCTGTATATCTGTCTCCCTGGTGCCAAAATTACAAGCATGGGCCATTGCAGCAGATTTTTTTACATGGATGCTGGGAGTCCAAACTCAAGTTCTCATGCTTTGTGGACTGAAGCATCTTCTCAGCGCCTGTTATTATTTTAATGCTGAAACTAGACCTTCAGCAAGGGGACCTAAATATCCCCAGCTCATATTCTCAAACCTGTTTGGTTCTCCTTCTGATAACATCAGGCAGGATAAGTATATCTTAAATAGAATGCCATATCTGTCTCCAATTAACTGATGAAATACGACATTGGTGCCAGTGGAGACTGGTCTGCAGATGGCAGCTGTGTGCTCTGGCCTTGTCCCTCAGTGTCCCTGCACGAAGGAAGCCATGTGAGTCTGTCCATGTGTGGGCATGCTTCCAAATTGTAATCAATGTTTCCCAACCTACCCACTTAACGAGCTAAGATGAGTGTGGGAAAACTGTTGGATTCAAATGCATTTGGTTTCTGAAAACTGGGGATGTGGGAACACATACAATCTAAAATAAAGGTCTGCCTCCAAACAGGAAAAACAAAACAAAACAGTCAAAAAAAATTATAAAGGTTCAGAGGAGTGTGGTCTTTTTAGGTGAGACCCTCAAAGAACTGTAAACCCTGTAGCACCCCCAAAGTGGAAAGTAACTCCCATGCACCATTTTTAAAGTGGTTATTCAACATCTCTCAAGTTTTCCTAAAAATCACCCAAGTTAACCTTATATCCTTCAAGATACTTATGAAGATCAGACAAAATGGCTCATCACGTAAAAGGTACTTGCAGCCAAACCTTATAACCTAAGTTTGATCACATGATGGAAAGACAAAGCCAACCACTAAAAGTTGTTCTCTTCTAGTGTGCACATAATGGCATACTCCCTACACTGTCACCAAATAAATAAGTAAAAGCTAAAGATATATAGATAGATCATAGATAGATATACAGAAATAAATATCAGTATATTTCTATTTATATGTACATAAAGATACAATAAATAAGTAAAAACTATATACACACATATCAAAGAGTACAAGATACATTTAGGAGATATATTGCCAAGCTGTGCAAAACAGTCAGCCATAGATAGTAACGCGCAGGGTTTTGGGAGGAAAAGGGACCTATAGTGTCTTTTCCTTGTTGTATCTTGCATTTAAATTCTGGGACCTGGCTTAAGTCTCTACATGCAGAAATAAGAAATTTTATAGGTTTTCTTCTCTCTCCATGCCTTTTGAAAGACAAAATTGACAGGAAACACTAGAAAGGAAGTGTGTGTGTGTGTGTGTGTGTGTGTGTGTGTGTGTGTGTGTGTTGTGTGTCCATGTTTGTATTTTCCATTGGGGTCAGACTCTCCAGCTTGCTGGTGCTTGAAAGGAGATTGTCCTCCAACAGGAGTGCATTAACAACAGAAAACACTCACATTCTTAGCTGGGCAGTGGTGGCACACACCTTTAATCCCAGCACTCGGGAGGCAGAGCCAGGCAGATCTCTGTGAGTTTGAGGCCAGCCTGGGCTACCAAGTGAGTTTCAGGAAAGGCACAAAGCTACACAGAGAAACCCTGTCTCAAAAAAACTAAAAGAAAACAAAAAAGAAAACACTCATGTTCTCAACCCCCAACCCCTACCCTCCATTGCTCCCCCTACACCCAGTTTGCTCATGGAGATTTCATCTATTTCCCCTTCCCAGGACAATAAGGGAATGGAATGGTCCAGCTGGAACAGGGACAGAGTGGGAGAGCAAGGAAAGAGATAATATGATAAATGAAGACATCATAGGAATAGGGAGAAACAGGTACTAGGGAAGTTCCCAGGAATCCACCAGGATGACCCCACCTTAGACTACTAGCAATAGTGGAGAGGGTGCCTGAACTGGCCTACTCCAGTAATCAGATTGGTGAATACACTAATTGTCATCATAGAGCCTTCATCCAATAACTGATGGAAGCAGATGCAGAGATCCATAGCCAAACACCAGGCCAACTCCCAGGAGTCCAGTTGAAAAGAGAGAAGAGGGATTCTATGAGCAAGGGGCATCAAGATCATGATGGCGAAACCTACAGAGACAACCAAACTAAGCTAGTGGGAACTCATGAACTGTGGACCAATAGCTGTGGAGCCTCCATGGGACTGGACTAGGCCCTCTGCATAGGCAAAACAGTTGTTTAGCTTGATCTGCTTAAGGGGCCCCATGGCAGTGTGTTCAGGATCTGTCCCTGGTGCATGAGCGGGCTTTTTGGAGCCCAGTGCCTATGGTGGGACACATTGCACAGCCTTGACGCAGGGGGAGGGGCTTGGACCTGCTTCAGCTGAATGTACCAGGCTCTGCTGACTCCCCATGGAAGGCCTTGCCTTGGAGGAGGTGAGAATAGGGGCTGGGTTGGGGGAAAGGCTAGGGAGCAGGAGGAAGGAGGAGAAGGGGATCTGTGGTTGGTATGTAAAATGAATAGAAAATTTCTTAATAAGAAAAAGGAAAGAAAGAAAACACTCAAGCACAGCTACTGGCACGTGACCTGGCCTGGGCAGCAGCACTGTTTCTGTTTCTCTTTCTCCTGAAGAGTTTCATCCACGGGGTAATCAGACATTTTAACCTGTGAGGAGAGTAAGATCCTGTATTCAAGGAGGACCACTTTCCCTGTTTCTCTCTTTGTAAAACGCCTTTGGAAGAGGCAAGCAGCAGAGCTGATGGCCACAAGTGCCTCCCTCTTCAGATGGTTCAGAACTTGAACAAGAAAGGGCACATAGTTTTGTATTTCGAAGGGTACAAATACACTTAGGTAATGAACACTAAAAAGAAACATGCTGGATGAAAAGCTGCATACCTTAACCTCTAGCTGTGTACCTGGAAGAGTCCAGCCTAAGAAAAGACCACTGAGAAATGTGAAGAAGACATTTACATAAAATTCAGCAAAAGCCACACATTTTTCTAACTAGGGTTTCATATGGAGTTATTTGTGTGTATATCAAAGAATAATGACTTATTAAATTTAAACATTTGCATATGCAACATATATAATATCATACAGTGATGCCCCATTTCTAAGTCCACCAGATGTCTAGCATGGAAGTAGCCTGGTTCTCTCATGACCTCTCAAAGATCACGTTGAAATTGTTCTGAAGGTCCCAGAGAGCTAATGAGAGGTTTCTATTATTTCTGAGATATCCTAACGCATTGAAATTGAGTAAAGTGGGAAAAATCAGCCACATGTCGTCTAGGAAGAATAACCTGTATAAACTCTGAAAAGAATGAATGACCCTGATGTGCCAGAGAAAGTTTGGACTCTGGAAATTATGTGTGCAGGAGTCCACATAAATTTACATGAATGCATTTATTCTCCTCCATAAAATTCAAAAACACATTCTCTAAAAGCAAAGACATGAAGTCATTCAAGAACTCTGGCAAAGAAACGAAAAGTTGCCCAGTAAAGCAAAATGGTGTAAGCAAGTCAGGTCCTGGAACAGCTTGTTGGTGTTTTAAGACTATGCAAGATCAGGGATAGACTGGGACATCACAGCTAGAAAGTTAGAATTAAATTCCACACTGGATTTTAAACCAAGCCCTCTCTGCAGGACATGTTGCACCATTGGTGCAAAGGACCAATCTGAGAAATGTCCTCAAAGAATGTAGGAAAGAAAATACTAACATGAAAGTGGTTTGGGGCTCTGGGATAGTAGAAGAGGTGAAACCAGAATTCTAAGTGTGCAGACTAGAACTCACTTAAGAAGAACTCCTCCATCTGCCTAAAGAGATGGCAGTGGTGTCTCCCCGGCTTTAGTGGAATTTGCAGTCAGAAGGTCAGTAAGTATATTGTATGTTCAGAAAAGATATAGAACAGAGAATTATGAGAAAGTACATATGAGTATCATCTTTCAATTATATGGAAGAGGTAGAATATCTCGGGATTTCTAATGAGGGGGGGAAAACACTTAATAAACTAAGACAATGCAGGCAGCTTTAGAATTATTGCAACACTCAGAGTTGTATCAAGCAGGCTGCTGAGTTTGGAGGGATGTGTAGTTAACCTAAGCATTAGCACATGCTCCATCAGTACTCACCAGTGAAGGTGATTTTCAGCAATCAGGGGCTTAGGGAACCAATAATCTTAGAAAATGGTAATAGGCGAACACACTTCACTTAGTGAGTGATGATGTAAAGTTAGGGGCTTGGAACCAGGAGGTGCTAATGTAAAATGATTGGAGGCAAACATAGAAGCCAGCCAGGCATGACATTGTGACTCCATGACTTCATCAATCAAGACACAGGACTAAGGGCATAGATCAAAAATTGACCTTGAATGATGAGGTATGATGGGAAGGTATAAGAAAGAGAAAATAGAAGCTAACAGTCCATGCTAAGAATAGTGTGTACCAGAAGGAGATAATTATGTAATAAACCCTTTGACTAAAAGGACCAACCTAATGTAGAGTATTACAGACTTGCTCTTGCCAATGCCAGAGTAAATGCTAAAAATACAAGCAGTGTGATGGTTAATATTATCAGCTTGATGAGATCCGGAATCATCCAGAAGTGAAATGACAGGGCATGTCAGACAGAAGTTTCTACATTGGGTAAATTCTTCAGAGAAGACCCATTCCCAATACAGGAAACACCTCTTTATAAACTGAATATAGTCCCTGACTGAATATAAAGGACAGATGGAGCTGAGCACAAACATTCATCCTTCTTGTCCTAACTATAGATGCAACACAACCAGCCGCTTCAAGTTTCTGGTGCCATGTCTTCAGGATGGACCACATCCCTTCTCAGCTATAAACCAAATCAAACTGCTCCCCATCAGTCAATTCTGGTCAGATACCTGATCACAGAAGTAAGAAAATAACTACTGCATGCTTTAATAGAGCGACTCATTATAAATAATCAACAGCAATGATTCACACATGGAAATTAGAGGAGAGGAAGCAGTGAGAAAATATAAAACTAGGGGCTGGAGAGATGGCTCATGGGTTAGGAGCATGCCCTATTGTTACAGGGATCCAGGTTTGGCTCCTGTGGCTACTCACAACTGCCAGTCCCAGAGAGACATAACTTCTTCTGACCTCTGTGTGCTCCTGCATGTGGTACACATACATACACTCAGCCCTACATCAATACACATAAAATAAATATATAAATGCAAAAAAAGAGAAAATGTAAAACCAAACAACAAACCTTATCATAATTCTACATAACAAATGACATGGATAAACTCTCTTACAAAGATGAGGTATATTTAATAAAAGTACATCTACTATAAGATTTTTAAAAAGACAATTAACTGACTCCAAAATGAGCCAAATAAAGTAACAAAGAAATGGAAATTTGATGAACAAGCCAATAGAGAAGTTTGTGTTTTTAATGTATGTGTATTTGTGGGTGTCTATGTGCATTTCCATGTAGATGCCCCTGAAGGCCAGAAGATAGTGTCAGATCCCCACATGTAGTCTTGAGCTGCCCAACATGAGTGTTGGAGGAGACTTCAGTTGTCTACAAGAGCAGCAGACACTCTTAACCCCGGAGCCATCTCTCCAACCCAAGCAGACGTTTAATATTAGTAAAGATTCAAGTGGCAACAGAGTACATGGTAAACAGGATTGATCATTTCTTTATTGTGGGAGTACTAGTATTCCCCCACACAGGGCAGACATCAAACTTTACACAACAGTATTAACTTTAGTCATTTGTGAAATCTATCTCCCAATTTCAAAACCTATAGTCAAGAACACAAGAAATTATTGAAATAGAAACATTTAATTCTACACGTGCCAGTGTGAATCCATTCATGAGTCAAACGAAAATTTTGGAAATACATTCACATGGCAGTGGACCCGGGACAGTGGACTCAGACAATGACCCCTAACCTCAGCATGTTGATGGCCTATTTTGTGCCAAATGCAGGCATAATACAAAAGAGAAGAGCATGAAAGGAAATGGTGAGGAAGGGAGAGCAGGCTTGGATGACAAAAGCCTAGAGGGCAATCCCTCATTTCTTACCAGGCTACCGGAAGTTTCTTTCATAAAGTGCATTCTTGTCGTGTTGGGTAATGAATAAAACGCTTCCCCCAAATACATAAGAACCTGGTGATTATTTCTATTTAAAAATCTCTCAAGATATGATTATTGTTTTTTTTTTAAGATTGTGGCTTCAGAATTGCTTGTTCTAGATCATAAACAGAAAAATCTGCACCAGTTTCCTAGACATCTCCACGGCATCACGGACATTCTGTCTCTCCAGATCACAGCCCAGGTTCCCAGAAGGAGGAAAGTCATTCCATACACAGAGGTAAAGGCACCACTCTCAGAATCTGCCTGAATTTTTTACTCCTGACAGACACAAGAACAAGGTCTGTGTGTATTCCACAATTGCAACTGTAAAGCTGTAGCAGGCTTACTTGGTCCTTCCCTTGGCCCTGGCATCCGTGCTTACTTAACTAGAAATATGGAACAAGACAGAACCTTCTTTTCATGCCATGAGTTGAGCCGAAACTACTTCAGAGCTACAAATTTCACACTTAGATGCTGACTAACAGAATGTACGCAGAGAGTAAGATGGGTAGCAAGGCCTTGTATCAAGCAGTATGCTCATCTAGTTGACAGACAGCCTCTCTCGTGAAGGAAAGGTATGATGGCTATTCTTGGTTGTCACTTTGACTACATCCAGAATTAAATAAAAACCAGTGGGAGATTTTTCTTAATTGAATCATTTCAAGTGGGAAGACCCATTCTAAATTCAGATCTACCAACGTGGGAAGACCCACCTAAATCTGGGTCACACCTTCTACCGGCAGCTTATATAAAGGACACAGAAGAAGGAAGCATTTGCTCTTTGTCTACTTGCTCTCACTGGCAAGTCCATTCTTTCACTGGCATTAGAGCCTACTTCTTTGGTATTGTAGCATATACTGAACACCAGCTGAGACATCCAGTCTCATGGACTAAGTAAATACTGGGCTCTTAGACTGTCCATCATGAGGCAGCCATTGTTGAAATAGTTGGGCCATAACCTATATAACCTGTAAGCCATTCTAGTAAATCTCATTTACATATACATTCATTCTATCAGCTTCTCTAGAGAACCCTGACTAATAGAAAAGACCAGGTATACAAGGTGCATATGCTTCAGTCTCAGAAGATGAAGATGGATTCGTTGCTGATTTCCCTTGGGTCTTCCTTAGAGATCATCATCTTCAAACAATGATGACTTAATAGATTTCACTTACAGACTTTGGATTTAGAATAAGCCCTTGAAGTGGGAAATTCCCCGCAATGGTGGGAAGCTTCCTAGCCACCCTACACTTCGGAGCCATGTGTGGCATGTGTGACCATCTTGTTTATAACAACATTGTTGGTAAAGAGACATTGAATTGTATATGGCTGTCTTCTTCCAAGCTCAGAAATGCTCTAGTTTCTAAGCCTGGAATTTTGCTTTATTTAAAACAGGGAACTTTAAGAACTGTTCTGTGTTTCACTGTGATCATTTCTGGTGTTCTCTTTATCTCTTATTAAGACTTCCTGTGCCTTCTCTCAGAGCACACTGTGACTGAAGCCTTAATTAGCCTTATAGCTCCTCAGACATGCTACTTTCCACAAAGTTCTGACATTTAGGGAATGTCAGTCACTTGGAGTTCTCCTGAATAAAAATTTATATTAAACATCCCACCAAGGAGTTTGTGTACATGGATTAAGAGTGGTGGTAGTACTGAAAACTAGAGGAGGTAGAAAAGAAATAACTTAGCTTACTATTTTTATATTAGACAATACAGGGTAAATTGCATTCTGAATTAATGAAGCATATAATCATGATAATTCCAAGCCCAGTTCATTATCCTACCTTCCAAATTGTGTCCCAAATAAGCAGATGACATCACACTACGTCCAGTTCTTAGCTCAGTGCTTGACCTAAGTATTCTGTAATGTAGCCCTGGTTGTCTGTACAGAGAACACACCAAGCCCTGAGCACTGAGGTGGAGTCAGAGGGACTGTGAACAGTAGCCATGTTCCCTCTGCTCTGCCTTCTTCTCTCTGTCACCAGACTCCACACACTTAGATGGATGAGACGATTGGGAAACAGATGGCATCATGGAAGCCTGAAGTTTCCACTGTGGTCAACACACTGGCTCAAAGATGCATGGGTAAAATGCAAATGAGGCCTAAAAGAAACTGCTGTTTATTAAGCAGCTGGCACGTACCAGGAGGGTGCCTGTCTTGTTTGTACCAGTAAGTGGAGCAGGATACTTCATACAGAATTGATGCTCAATAAATATTTAAACAAATGAATAAATGTATGATTTTTTTTAGAAAAAAAGCATGTATGTGTGTACTTATTTAAATGTGACTGGAAATATAAAGGCCAAGTACATGGAAGTACACTCAGTGAATGTGGGCCCATCCCTGGAAGCTTATCCTTAAATTTTAAAACATCATAATGTTTCTTTCTCATTTCTCTATTACTAAGACCTCTTTAGACATCCCACAATTTCCACTTGACTCTAATCATTCACAGTAATGGAGATCTTATAGTTTCCCTATAAAAGCCATGTCAGAACACAAGTTGTCCATGTTGAGAACCTTATGGAACAACTGTGTCTTTTGGTATTTGGCCCAGTTCCCTTTGGGATGTTAATGGTCTCATTTCCTCAGCCTACAGAGGGGAGCTTTGGCAAGAATATTGCTTAGCACCAGCCAAGGTGACCTGTGGGCTACCATCCCAGGGCTCTGCCGCTGAGATGGAAGGCCCAGCCACATGGCTGGCATTTGAGTTCTGCATGGAGGACAGGCAGCTGCTCGATGCTCATGACCATTTATACTCCGCTTTATTAGGACATTGACTCTGAATGTCTCAGTTACCCATAGACAAGCTCTCTGCCAGGGTATATACAGTCTAATGCAATGGAGAAAGCATGGATTCATCTTCTTCTTGGCCGTAGATTCTAAAAAACAATAATGTTGGTCCTTCTTATTTCCTATAACAAATTGATGCAAAGAAGCCTTATAGACAACACTGCTCCAAAAACCAATAGATAATTGGAAGCCCTTGGGGAGTAACAACAGCCTCAGACTGGACAGGGATGGTGGGGAGGAGTGCAGGAGGTCTCTGGAGGTTGAAAGAGCTACCTGATGGGAGAGACTTGGCTGGATGAGTACAGTAGTCGTGAAAGAAGTCAAACTTGCCTGTCCCAACTTGCATGAAGGAATCATAGGATGTCAGCACTCTGCCTGTTTCCCCTCTCTTCTTTCCTTTCTAATTTTCACTAACATTTATTAATCACACATGATAATAGGCTATGGCATCTCATACATATATAATGTACTTTGATCACAATCATCCCCATTATCCTCTTTTGTCCCCTTACTCTTACTGATATCTTACTTCTTCCCCAGTAGTTATTCTTCTATCTTCATGTCTTTTCTTTCTCCCCCTTTTTCCTTCCTTCCTTCCTTCCTTCCTTCCTTCCTTCTCTCTCTTTTTTCCCTCTCTTTTCTTCCTTTCTTGCTGAAGTGATGTATGGTTGAATGGTAATGGTTAATAAAGAACTGAGTGGTTAGAGAAGACTATATCTAACACCCTCCTGGTCAGGGAGGTGTCTGGTTTTGACATCAAGCAAAACAATCAGCCAAATTTGGCATTTCCTCATCCTGGTCTTCCTCCAGGTCCTGCGTCTCTTCCTTGTTTTCACATCCTTCTAGAGAGCTTGTAGCCTCCCTTGCTTCCTATGGCGCATAAACACCACAGAGTCTTCTATTTGCTTCTGTCTCTGCTCTAAGGCTCCCTCTAGCCCAGTCACAGTGGGGATCCTGTGGCTGATCTCAGTTGCTCTGGAATTCTCCAGATGAACTTCCAAAGGCTATACTTTTATTTGCTCTTCCCTATGGTCCTGACACTCAGTAAAGACACACAAACAAGATGGAGAAACCAAACAAAATGGCTGTTTACACTGTTTCCTTTTTCCTCCTCTGAAAGGCTCCATTTTCTCTTAGCACAGGTCAGAGGATCCCATTATGTCACTAATTTCCAATATTGCCTCCTTCCTTTTCCCACCCAGCTCACCCAGCTGGGACACATGGTGTGAGGACCCTTGTATGCTCTTCCATGTCTCTCTGTGCCATAAGGCATATGTAAAACCAGCAGTTGGCAATTTGGACTTTTACAATTCACATGTAGAAATATATCATCTATGTTTTTTCTCAGCTGATTTTTCTCCATTCTTAATCAGTAAACTCATCCAGGCAGATAAATATGGTCACTGGGGTTATATGATGAGCATAAAGATTGATTTAACTGTTCCAACTGCCTAGGTGTCTCTTCCTCATCAAAGCCAAGGGAAAGTGTTTTTAATTATGTATATAAATGTGATCTATACGGTGTGGATATGGCATGTGAATGCAGGTGACCATAGAGGCCATCAGATCCTCTAGAACCTGAGTTACAGGTGGTTGTGAGTTGCGTGATGTGAGTTCTGGAACCCTAACTGGAGTCCTCCACAAGAGTAATATGTGCTCTTAACGACTGAGCTATCTCTCTCGTACCTACATGAACTCCAAGGGTCAAGAACATCTAAAGGGGCCACTAGCTACTTCAGACATATTTGCTTCCTAATTTTCTGGTATTTCCTCCTCCTGGAACTACTCCTGGACTCTGTTTGGAAACTTCTTTCTCCATTCACCTCCTTCCTTCTGGCTTAGCCCCTCCTCTCCCCTGTGATGACATCACCTGACAACAGCCCTGGCAACCTTAATGACTTGCATGCAGTCCTATGCCTTCCTCTGAAAAGGCTGATTTGACATCTCCAGCTCATCTCTGATAAGTGATTTCCCCTGGAGTTGTGTTTTTTGCCTTAGTTTGTTTTATGCAATTCCTTTTTCATGTTTTAATTTGCCTGGAGCCTTACTCCAAATCCCTCTATGAAAAAAAATTTAAATGAAATAAATCACAAAGTTTTCCTTGGAAACCATTTCAAGCTGCTGGGATGAATACCAAGTTGAATTACATTTGTCTTTCTCTAACTGTAGTAAGGAACTCAAGGCTCTACAGCCCACTACTTGGTCTTGTTACTACAAATAATAAGGTATTTTTTCATATCCATTAGCAACTTTGAATCTTCAAAACAATAAATAAAATTATTCCTTTTTGCCTGACTTTTATCAAAAACCATTTCAGTTTTGTCATTTTATCTCTTCAAAAGGGACCAGAGATACTAGTATCTAGGGCCAATAAATACAAAGCTAATTTTAAAGTCTTGGTGAGAGACAAAAATTCGAAACTATGAATTATTTCACTCTCCACAGAAACTCAAGAGAGGGCATAGAATTTGCTATTTGATGTGGAATGGGCTTGGTGCAGGACATACCTTCATAGACAAATAAGCTTGACTCATTTTTCAGAGCAAAAAGTGGCCTCGCTAAGACTTTAGCTATGGAGTAGGAACTCCCACCTTAGATAAACAACAAGGATAATGTGGAGAAATGGCAGAAAGTATAAAGGAAAATCAGAGTCTTGACCCCAAGGAAGGCACAAAAGACCCAAGTCATAATGGGGCCAGGATGGGAGTTTAAGGCAGGAATTAGAAAGCAAGAAGTGAGGTCTTTGGAGAAAAGAGAGTCAGGGAGGTGAAGAGAGTTCAGACCTTCTGGAGACACCATCAAATGCCAGAGTGGTCAAGGTCTGAGTCATTTCCATCTTTTGAATATTGCAGTATTTTTAACATCACATCACAGCCCAATCAGAAGTATAAAACTAGCAATACTGACCAATGTTCCCTTTAAACAAGTCAGTGCCTTTGACAGTAGCTTGACAGTGCCATATAAGTGTGATCTACGTGAGATTTTGGATCTGAAAAAGATGCAAGCTGATTGCTTCACCAGTTCCTTTAGTATAGGATGCTTTCTCAGTCAAGTTTAAAGCTAAATACCATCTCTTTTCAATCCTGTCATTATTACTCTGTAATTGAATGTGTGTATATACATTCTTATATATGATATATTATATTCATATATATAAATTCTTACCCAAGATTAGAAATCTGAATTGGGACCTTTAACAAGTGTGCAGTGTCGTCTTCCTTTTCCTGGTCCCCTTGGCTGACACAGGGCAGATCTTAAGAATCCTAGCAGGTGAGCTGTCTTTATCAATGTGATGAGTGTGAGTGACCTGCAGAATGACAGTCAACATTCTGAACTTTTAAAACCCTCAAAAATCAGAGTTAACATTTCTGGTGCATCTCTGATAGGTAAATTACCTTGAGACATGTTTTATTGATGCTTTCGAGTGTTGGTTATTTTATCCCCTTACATGTAAATCCTTCATTATGTTTTCTTTTTCTTGGAATGTAATTTTTGTAACCACAGCAAGACTCAAAGAACAACCTGGAGAATTATTTTTTTTAATCCAGTGGGTTCAGATGGATATTCTGAATAAATTTTTCTCAAATGTATTCATCTCCCAACATGGCAGCATATATGAATCAGCTTCTCCAGGAAGTTGGCAAGAGGCTTCATTGTTTTTTGTTTGAAGCTACCGTTAAAATCATTTCCAGGATCTATCTAGCAGACACCATGAGGGATATATCAATGTTAGCAAAATGAATAATGCACTGTTTTTAGCAGAACTTCCCTGTGTAAATAAATATATTCATATTTTAAGGCATTCACAGTAAGGGTAACCTAAGCAAGTGAACAGGAAGGTAAAATAGAGGAAAAATAATTATCCATTACAGAACCTACCACTTGACATTATTAATATATATAAATGAAATATTTACAATAGGTTTTTAAATTTTTACTCATGTGTATATATATGCACATAAGTGCAGTGCCAAAAGAAGCCAGAAGGAGGCATCAGATCCCCTGGAGCTGAAGTTATAGCCACAAGACATGGGTTCTCCAGCAAAGTAGCAAGTGCTTTTAACCACAGAGCTATCTCCCCAGCCCAATCCTTAAATATTTCTAAAAAGTGCTTGTATTTAAGATTTTTACAACACATCTTTTAAAATAAATTTTGAAGTCAGCTTTTAAACTCCTAGCGTAACTATGTGCTATTCATCTCTGATGGTTTGAGATCATGAATGAACCTAGTCATCACAAATGAGACATTATCATATACCTAGCTCACCTTCCCCATTGGAGAGGGAATTTATACCCTTGTATACTAAACTAATTTACTTTGGATTTTGTACTAGAGTTCACTTTCCACAGGTTCATGATGTACAACAGCAAATGAAAAAGTTGAACTCTAATGACTCAAAATCTAAACTTGCTGGATTAAATGGTATGGCTGGATGCTCAGATGAGAAGATTTTTTTTTTCTTACTCCACATCTTACATATGTTTTCATCCATATTAGATCTATTCCTTCATTTCCACACATGACAGAAGGGTCACTGATGAGTCCAGACTTGTATGCTATCCTCTTACTAACCAACCAGATGGTATTTCATTCTTAATCCTTCACCAAGCAGGATGGCCACCATCTCAGTTTGGGTTGCATTCTCCTCCATAAACAGCTCATTGTAGATACAGAATGCAGCACTCTGAATGACTCCACTAGACTCACATAGAGTGAAGATGGAACAGAGGGAAAGAAGAGGATAAATGTCTCCTAGAGGGAGCAAGAGTTCTTTCCCTAGAAGAAAGAGGGATATGCTTTGGGTGCGAGAAGATAACTTCATCTGTTCATGACTTGAAAGAACTATGCTGGCTTTTCAGTCATGCCCCATATTGCCCTCCTCACTCTTTCCTGGGAACAAGAGCTGGTTATAATACACACTCACTCCTTCCTGGGAGCAAGAGCTGATTATAATACACACATTGACAAAAACACATGCTCGACAGAGCAGCAGAAACACCTCAGTGTGTAACTGTGCTTGAGTCCAAGATGGACAAACTGAGTCCAATCCCCAGGACATACACAGAGAAGGAGACAAACAATTCCCATGGTTTTTGTCTGGTCTCCATGCAAGGGTCATGGCATACAAATTCATATTCATCAATTCATCCTCTCACAAACAAAACAAACAAATAAAATTAAAGAATACGGGTTGGACAGGTAATGCATGAATGGGATGTTTGCTAGTACTTGGAGATGAGATGGTTCTGATATCTAACAGAACTGCTTTCCAATTTGGGGATCACACCATGCTAGCTGACTGATTCTGGAAGCAATTGCTACATAAACTCCTACTTCTTCTCTTGCAAACCGGGGATAACAACATAGGGGTTTGGGAAGGAAAGATGGGGACACATATATAATTTACATAGTCGGTATTGGGTTTGAAAAAGCTGAACATATATTCTGCTAAAATACTATCCTATTAGTAGCAGAATTATTAAATATAATTTAGTTGAGGATGAATATTTTAGTATTAATATATATTTATCTTTATGTGGCCAATAATCTCATTTAATACTTGTTGATGAGGACTTAAACATACCCAATAAATTGTAATACAATATCAGGGTGGGTATGTTTATGAAATAAAATGAAAGTCACTCTTTAAGGAAATTCCCTATTTGAGACAATTTTCTTACTGAAATATGTATCATTTCAATGTTAGGAATGGGCTGGTAATTTTCTCACTAGGCATAAACATAAAGGGCAGGTACAAAAGGATGATCTTTTATGCCCATAGACAAATAATATTTTATTCTTTCTCTTTCTGTTTATCCCAGGCTCAGGAGGACTTAGAGATAACATTGTGGTAGAGTTGCCGGTGGTGTGTATAATATAAAAAATGAATACATATTAAATCTGTTGCTTTCTGGCTCCTGTATGTCTCCAAAGCATCTCAGGTGGTGTAAGCTCGACTGTGCTCTGCAATTACAAAGAAGCTCGGTGAGATAAAAGCGATGAACGTGTGCATCCTGATAAGCCACCTATTGGCAATACCTCTAGTGTTGTTTGAGGAGAAAGATTGGTCCAATAAACACAGATAATTCTTCAACCATTGGGTTGACATTGAATTTCTTCATGCATAGAATTTCTTTGGTTCACAGGCAAAAGATGAGATTCCGATGATATTCAGCACATCTTAATTGGATGCTGAAAGGCACAAGCTCTATACAGTGAGTGTCCTCCATTGAACACAGTTCAGACTGGTGTTAAATAAGGAAAAACTATAGCATATTCAGATCATTACAACACCAAATTCTAATCCTGTGCTGGTATGAAATACCAATGATTGGATGAGAAGGGATTATGTATTATACAGTCTAGGACTCCAGCCCACCGATGATGCCACCACATTTACAGTGAGTCTTTCAACCTCCATTAACCCAATCATGAAACTCTCTTGGACACCTAGGTTTGTTCCCATGGTGATTCTATATCCCATTGTCCTAGTTAGGATTACTATTGCTCTGAGGAAAAACCATGACCACAGCAACTTGAGGAGGAAAAGGTTTATTTGGCTTATGATTCCAAAAAAGCCAAATCACTGTTCATCATAGAAGGAAGCCAGGACATGAACTCAGCAACATGCAACAGGAGCTGATGAAGAGATAATGGGAGAGTGATGCAGAGACCATGGAGGAGTGATGCAGGACTATGCATGGGTGCAGGCTTGTTCACCATAGCTTGCTAAACCTGCTTTCTTTACAGAGCCCAGGGATAGCAAAACACACAATGGTCTGGGCCCTCTCCCATCAATTACATATTATGAAAATGCCCTATCTTAACCTGTGTCTTATGGAGACAGTTTCTCAGTTGAGGTTTCCTCATTTCAGATGAGTCTACCTTGTGTCAAGTTGACACAAAACTAGCCAGGACATCCATCAAGTTAACAATCAAGATTCACCATCACTGGAGTCTCCAAGGTATTTGGAGAAAGACTATCACATATGATTTCCAGAAGCAGCAGCTGCCAATTGAGATATTCACAGTAGTGATAGGCAAGTCACTGTCCAGATGCCTGGACTGTCATCACACACAGTGGTAGACCAGGACAGAGTCACAGGGGAAGGCTCACAGGTTACTAATCAGTCCAATCTTACGTGCACCTTTCCCCAAATATCCTCTACCTCTGTCTCTTTCTTTCTTTCTTTCTTTTTTGTTTTTTGAGACAAGGTTTCTCTGTGTAGTTTTGTGCCTTTCCTGGAATTCACTTTGTAGACCAGGCTGGCCTAGAACTCATAGAGATCCACCTGGCTCTGCCTCCCGAGTGCTGGGATTAAATGTGTGCACCACCACTTCCCGGCATGTCTCTTTCAAAACCAAAACTTCCTCAGTAAAAATCCTAGAATACTGGAAAGAAAAATCCCACCTACAAATGAACACCTTATTCCTTAATGTGCTTTCCTGAAGAAGCAACTTCCACTTTGGCTTTGGTTACAATACAGTATGTGTATTCACTGTACTGTAACATATAATGTAGGAGTATCAATTGGGTTCACTCTTATGGAATTATTTTCACACAAAATGTGTGTATGTCTGTGTGGCTGTGTGTTGTGGGTGCATGTGTATACCTGTGTGAACATGGAGGTCAAAGATTGCTATCAGGTTTCCTCAAATGCTCTCCACCTTAATTTTCTGAGACAGGATCTGTCAGAATCTGGAGTTTACCAATCAGCTAGACAAGCTGCCCACTATGACCCCGGGATCAGTACATGAGGGGATCAGAACATGGTCATTTTTCCAGTGCAGGGGTGATAGCTGCATGCTACCACAGGCGGTTTTTATTATATGGATGTAGGAGATCAGAACTCAGGTCTTTGTGTTTGCAAAGCAAGTGCTCTACTCCCCAGCTCCACACTTTTGAGTAAATATCCATGCTGAGGCTGCCTTGTGTAACTAGAGCCTCCAAAACCTACTCCACAGGCCACAGGGGAACTGGCACCATGACTCATGTCTTCATTGTGAGTCCCCAGGGCCTCATCAGTACTTGCCACAGGGTAAATACTTGATAAATGTTTGTCGAATGAATGAAAGAATTAAGTAATTAATATGCCATGTTTATCCTTTAGCTTCTCATTTTCTCTTCACATAACCCCTGGAGGAAGCGTACTTGCATTTGAAAACCACTGCTCAATAGGATGCAAATTGAAGCCAAGGCCCAGAGCTCACGGAGACAAATTAGAGAAACCATTTCTCCTCACTCTGTGATTTTATTAGCTGAATTATGGGTGCGGTTTGTGTCACGGATCAGACAGCTCAGGCTTATAGGTCTGTGGACCCAGAACTCAGCAATTACTCAATTAATATGATTAATGAAGGCATTAAAAAGAGCTCTGCATGGTCACAGAGGGCCTCATGTCTCAGAGTCGTGGAAACCACATCGGATCTGCAGAGAACGAGTTCATTTTGTGGGAATCACACTCCAGAGGATGCCTGGTTCCCCACCAGTGCCTCCATATGTCTTCTGCCCTCTTGTTTCCCTTCTGCCTCCTGGAGTTGCTCACTATTTTTGCAAATTGTCATTTCTGGGCATATTGCATGGATGCTGTCACTCTGAATTAGCTCTAAAGTCTCAACTATTGGGAAGATAACACTACTTCCATTCTTAGGATTCTATGATGAAGCATGAGCTAGCCATGGGTACCATGACCTGCAGTGGGATAACACAGTCAGGGTGGAGGAGGACAGTTGCTGACTTTAAATATTTGGGGCTGTGGAGATGCCTCAGTGGTTAAATCAATTGCAGCTTAAGCACAGGGCCTGGAGTTCAGATCTCCTGAACACTCACAGATGATGCAGGTGGGAATTTCCAGTCTTGGAAGGAAAAGACAGGATGTGAGCTCACTAGGCAGACTAGTCATGTCTGCTAACTCTGGGCCTAAGAAACACTGCCTTAAAGGAGAAGTGTGGAAGGAAACCAGAGGAAGATTCTAGACATAAACCTTTGGCCTTCATGGGCACCTGCACACACACATACATACACACACACACACACACACACACACACACACACACACACACACACGGGAATATGCATACACATATGCACACAAACACATTGAAAAGAAGAAAAAGTAAAATAAATTATTTTCCCTCAGAGGGAAAAAACAATTTCTAGGTTAAAAATCACCTTAAAGAAATGTATTTATCACCACCAAATTCATTTTATGAGGTCACAGTCAGCATGGTATGCAAACCATATGAAGACTCAACAAAAAAAAAAAAGGGGGAATTACAGACCAATCTCCCTCATGAACATAGATGCAAAAATACTCAATAAAGTAATCACAAACCAAATCCAAGAACACATCAAGACTATCATCCACCATGATCAAATGAGCTTCATCCCAGAGATGCAGGGGTGGTTCAACATACAAAACTCAGTTAATATAACACACCATATAAACAAACTGAAAGAAAAAACCCCACATGGTCATCTCATTAGATGCTAAAATAGGCTTTGACAAAATCCAACAACCCTTGATGATAAAAGTCTTGGAGAGAGATCAAGGATACAAGGGACATACCTAAACACAATAAAAAGTAATATATAGCAAGCTGATAGCCAACATCAAATTAAATGGAAAGTCAAAATGATTCCAGTAAAATCAGGAACAAGTCTGTCCACCCCATAACTATTCAATACGAAGTTCTAGCTAGAACAATAAGACAACCAAAGGAAATCAAGGTGATACAAATCAGAAAGGAAGAAGTCAAAGTATCATTATTCATAGACGATATGATAGTATATATAAGCGACCTCAAAAATTCTACCAGGGAACTCCTACAGCTGATAAACACCTTTAGTAAAATGATTGGGCACAAGATTAACTCAAAAAAAAAAATCAGTAGCTCTCCTATATACAGGTGATAAATGGACTGAGAAAGAAATTAAAGAAATAACACCCTTCACAATAGCTACAAATAATATAAATATCTTGGTATAATTATAACCAAATAAGTGAAAGACCTGTATGACTAGAACTTCAAGTCTTTGAAGAAAGAAACTGGAGAAGATATCAGAAGATAGAAAGATTTCCCATGCTCATCGATTGGTAGGATTAACATAGTAAAAATGGCCATCTTACCAAAAGCAACCTACAGATTCAATGAAATCCCCATTAAAATCCCAACACAATTCTTTACGGACCCAGAAAAGACAATACTTAACTTCATATGGAAAAATAAAAACTCAGAATACCTAAAACAATCCTATACAATAAAAGAAATTTCACAAGTATCAACATCCCTGATTTTAAGTTCTACTATAGAGCTATAGTAGTAAAAACAGCATGGCATTGCCATAAGAAGAGACAGGTGGAACAATGAAATCAAATGGAAGACGCAGATGTGAATCCACACACCTATGGACACCTGATTTTCAACAACCAAGCCAAAATTATACAATGGGAAAAAGAAAGCATCTTCAACAAATTGTGTTGGCAGAACCGATTGTAGAGGTATAGAAAGTGAAAATAGATCCATATGTATCAACCTGCACAAACTCAAGTCAAGTGGATAAAAGACCTCAACATAAATCTAGTTACACTGAACCTGACAGAAGAAAAAGTGTAAAATAATCTTGAACACATTGGCGCAGGAGACAACTTCCTGAACAGAACACTAATAGCACAGGCACTAAGATAAATGATACCTCATGAAACTGAAACGATTCTGGTAAGGCAAAAGACACCAACAATAGGACAAAGCAGCAGCCTGCAGTATGGGAAAAGGTCTTCACAAACCACACATCTGACAGAGGGTTGATCTCCAAAATATATAAAGAACTCAATAAACTAGACATTAAAAAAAAAAAACAATCCTATGAGTGAGTACATACCATGTTTGTCTTTCTGAGTCTGGGTTACCTCACTCAGGATGATTTTTTTCTAGATCCATCCATTTGCCTGCAAACTTCATGATGTCATTGTTTTTCTCTGCTGAGTAGTATTCCATTGTGTATATGTACCACATTTTATTTATCCATTCTTCAGTTGAAAGGCATCTAGGTTGTTTCCAGGTTTGGCTATTACAAACAATGCTGATATGAACATAGCTGAGCAAGTGTTCTTGTGGTATGATTGAGCATTTCTTGGGTATATGCCCAAGAGTGGTATAGCTGGATCTTGGGGGGAGAATGATTCCCAATTTTCTAAGAGAGCGCTATATTGATTTCCAAAGTGGTTTTATAAGCTTGCATTCCAACCAGCAGTGGAGGAGAGTTCCCCTAGCTCCACATCCTCTCCAGCATAAGGTGTCTTCAGTGTTTTTGATCTTAGCCATTCTGACAGGCATAAGGTGGATACTAGATGTGGAACAAGGATGACTGGACTGCTACTCACATCACCAGGGAGACTACCTGGAAAACAGGACCCCAAAAAAGACATGGGGATCACCCAATGACGGAGAAATGGATGAGATCTACATGAACAGCCTGGACATGAGTGGGGGTAATGAAGGGTGAGGGTCGAGGGAAAGAGAGTTTGAAGGAGCGGGAGATTCCAGCTGGATCAAGAAGAGAGAGGGAGAACAAGGAATAGGAGACTATGGTAAATGAAGACCACATGAGAGTAGGAAGAAGCAAAGTGCTAGAGAGGCCCACAGAAATCCACAAAGATACCCCCACAATAGACTGCTGGCAATGGTCGAGAGACAGCCCGAACTGACCTACTCTGGTGATGGGATGGCCAAACACCCTAAATGTCGTGCTAGAAACCCCATCCAACCACTGAGGGAGCTGGATGCAGAGATCCATGGCTAGGTTATTAGCAAGAAAGAGGAGAGTTTATATGAGCAAGAATTGTTGAAACCAAGGTTGGATAAAGCACACAGACAAATAGCCAAACGAATGGAAACACATGAACTATGAACCAATGGCTGAGGGGCCCCCCACTGGATCAGGCCCTCTGAATGGGTGAGACAGTTGATTGGCTTGATCTGTTTGGGAGGCATCCAGGCAGTGGGACCAGGTCCTGTGCTTATTGCATGAGTTGGCTGTTTGAAACCTGGGACTTATACAGGGTCGCTAGGCTCTGCCTGGGAGGAGAGGACTGGACCTGCCTGGACTGAGTCTACCAGGTTGATCTCAGTCCTCAGGGGAGGCTTTGCCTGGAGGAGGTGGGAATGGGGGGTAGGCTGGGGGAAGGGGAGGGGGGCGGGAGGGGGGAGAACAAGGGAGAATCCGTGGCTGATATGTAGAACTGAACTGTATTGTAAAATAAAATTAAAAAACAAAACAAAACAAATAATCCAATTAAAAAATGAAAGTACAGATCTAAACAGAGAATTCTCAACAGAAGAATCTCAAATGCCAAGAAACACTTAAAGAAATGTGCAACGTCCTTAGTCTTCAGGGAAATGCAAATAAAAATGACTCTGAGATTCTACCTTAGAGCTGTCTGAATGGCAAAGATCAAAAACATAAGTGACAGCTCATACTGGAAAAGATGTGGAGCAAAGGGAACACTCCTCCACTGCTGATGGGTATATAAACTTATACAGACACTTTGGAAATCAATATGGTGGTTTCTCAGAAAATTGGGATTAATCTACCTCAAGACCCAGCTATACCACTCTTGTGCATATACCCAAAGGATGCTCAGTCACATCACAAGGACACTTGCTCAACTATATTCATAGCAGCTTTTTTCATAATAGCCAGAATCTGGAAACAATCTAGACATTCCTCAATTGAAGAATGGATAAAGAAAATGTGGTACATTTACATAACGGAGTATTACTCAGCTGTTAAAAACAATGATATCAGGAAATTTGAAGGCAAATGGATGGAACTAAAAAAAAATCATCCAGAGTAAGGTTACCCAGACCCAGAAAGACAAACATGATATGCACTCACTCATAAGTGGATATTAGCTATAAAGTAAAGGATAACAACCCACAGACCCAAAGAAGCTAGGTAACAAGGAGAGCCCAAGGGGGGATACTTGGACCTCCCTGGGAAGGGGAAATAGAAGTGATTTCATGGGTGGAATGGAGGAAGGTGGAAGTGAGGTGAGGGAAGAGTACTCAAAGAGCCCACTGAGAAAATGGGGCATTTCGAGGTCAGGTAGAAACCTGGTACAAGGGGAACTCTAGGAATCTACAAGGATGACTCCAGCTAAGACTCCTAGCAGTAGTGGATATGTAGCCTGTGATCAGGCCAGACTTCCAGTGGAAGGATTGGGACACAAACCCAGCCCCATAACCTTTGACCTACAGTCTGTCCTGCCTAAGGGATGTGCTGGAAAGGCTTGTAAGGCATAAGGGTGGTGCAAAGATTGTGGGAGTGGTCAACTGTAACACGAATTGATAAATGGTCTTATTAATAAAAAAAAACCCAGAACCAGATACTGGGGTGAAAGCTGAAAGACCAGAGGAGTAGAACAAGCCAGCCACAAGTTCTTACTGCTAGGAAATCCTCAGCCCAGGAGAGAGCTACTTCCTGTATACTCATGTCTTATATAAACTTCTGTGCCCTGCCATCTTACTTCCTCTCTCCGCCCAGCCACATCACTTCCTCTTGCTGCCCAGCTCTATCACTTCCTGTTTGTACAGACCTCCAGACCTCTATGGTTAACTGGTGCTGGGATTAAAGGCTTGTGCCACCATACCAGGCTCTGTTCCCAGTGTGGCCTTGAACCCACAAAGATCCAGATGAATCTCTGCCTCCCGAACGCTAGGATTAAAGGTGTGTGTTACAACTGCCTGACCTCTATGTTTAATATAGTGGCTGGCTTTGTCCTTTGATCCCCAGGCAAGCTTTATTTGTTAAAGCACAAATAAAATATCACCACAGTCAATCAATGACTGGTCCAGCCTGAGACTCATGCCAGGATAGTGGGCCCACCCTTGACACTGCCTGGAGCACCAGGACCCAGAGGCTGTGTGGCCTAGAGACCTAGGATAGAACCAAACAGGACTGGAGAAAAAAAATGTCTTTGTAATGATGCCTAACAATATTCTGCTGTACTCATAGATTGTTGCCTAGCCCAATTGTCATCAGAGAGGCTTCATCCAGGAACTAGTAGAAACAGATGTAGACCCACAGTCAAACATTAGGCTGAGCTCAGGGAATCCTGCTGAAGAGAGGGAGGAAGGATTGTAGGAGCCAGAGGAGTCAATGACATCACAAGAAAACCCACAGGATCAACTAACCTGGCCTCACAGGAGCTCACAGAGACTGAACTGACAACCAGATAGACTGCATGGGACTGACCTAGGCCCTCTGCATATATGTGACAGTTGTGTAGCTTGGTCTTCTTGTGGGACTCCTAACAGCAGAAACAGGGCCTGTCTCTGACTTTTTTACTAGCTTTTGGGACCCTATTCCTCATACTGGGTCACCTTGCCCAGCTTAATACATTGGGAGGTGCTTAGTCTTCTACAACTTGATATGCCACGTTTTGTTGATATCCATGGGAGACCTGTCCTTTTCTGAACAGAAACACAGGAGAAGTGGCTAGGAAGGCAGAGGGGAGGTGAAGGGAGGAACTGGGAAGAGAGAAAGGAGGGGAAACTGAGGTTGGGATGTAAAATAAATAAATAAATAATCTTTAAAAAAAGAAATGTAATTACAAAATGAACTACTCAGCAGGGGCCTGGTACAACTGAGTGCCACTTGGGTGCTGGACTTGGTGAATTAACCCTCCAACCCCTCACACCCTCCAGATTGAGAGTCACAGCACCTCCTGAAATGCAGATAACAGACAGGGCTTGGGACGTTGAAGCCTGGCATTTGCATCAGTGGAAAAGAGACCTTGTTTCAAGTTGAGTGGAAGGCAATGATGGGAACACAAAATTGTCCTCAGATCTCCACACGGGAGCCATGCCATGTGCATAATTATACTTACACACATGAATATGTATATACACACATCCAATATATACACACAAAATAAAAAGAAACAAACCAATAAGACACGAAATAAGAGCAAGTTTTGCTTGGCCATCCCAAGACAGGACATAAACAGAAATGTCACTAATAAGGGTGTGACTTGGACAATTGTCACAAAGGAGATGACAGAGAGTGAGAACCACCTTGGGGTGAGTTTCAGTGAAGATAGGAACATTTCTGAAGAGTTCTGGATACAAGAAGGAGAGCATGCATCCCAGCCATCCGAATGGAGAATTATTCTGGTTAGAGATGAGTTTGATGTAAAGGAGATGTCTTTGGAGTTCTGTGTATTCCAGCAGCCTTGCCTTTGACCACGCCAGTGCTCCGACTTCTTAGCACGTCACCTTGTGTTCCCTAGAGCAGGGGAGCTTGCCAAGATCAACTGAATGCCTCCCAATCATTCTCTTCCCTCCACATAAGTAACAGCTTTCCTCACGCAGCAGAGTTGCTGACCCAGGCTAATTTTCCTCTTCCCCGTGGCCAGCTTCTCCTGGATTTCATAGACACTGAAACACCTTCGACCCTCTGCATCCTTACCAAGGCCTGGTTTGCAGTTGCTCTGCATGGGGGCTGCATCCCTTCCAAGGCTGGATCTCAGGCTGTGCTCCAGCATGGCCACTGCCCCTCTCAGCCCCAGGTCAGCATTTTAAGGCAAACAAGAAGGCCCTGCTCCCTCCAGCCTGCATTTGGGGAGGGAAAAAGCAGGAATTTCTTACAAGCTGTATATGTGTCACAGTCCACATAAAAAACGCCAGATTCTTGGTTTATTTCCATACTCAGGATCAGTTCCTACACTTTTCTTCCATATTCAACTCTTGTGAGGTCAGATTGTGGATAAAACTAAAGACATTAAACAGAAGTAACAAGAATGAAATGGGCAATTGGTTTTCATTTTATCCTTTATGACCCCCCCCCATTCCACATCTACAATATGTCCCTCAATTGAACCCAATGCATGGCAAGGAGTTAGTGATTTATAATTCTCTGGTGAGAGAGCAGTTTTTCATCTGATGTGGATCTCCAGAAGTCCTATTTGAATATCTATAGGCACCCTGCAGACAGATCTAGATGGGGGGAGAGGTACAAAGGCTCAGATAATTTTGTATGATCAAGGAAGTTCAAAGGCAAGTTGGCATCCCCAGGAAAAGCATGGGAGAAAAGAGGCAGACCAAACCTGTCTTACTCAATCAGAGAGAGGACACAGACTCTGAAAATTAGGGACAAGGACAAAGGACAAGGAGAACCAAAGCTGTCAACTCAGGACTGAGCTGGAAGGGGATGTCTGGAAAGAGGTATTCAGGTGCAATTTATGTGTTTCTGAGAAACAGTTGGAGTTGAAAACAGGTGCCCAGACCTCCTGCCTTCTTCTCCATGTAAAGGTGTAAAGGTGAACAGCTGTAAGGACAAGGAGCAGGAAAGGTAGATGAAGGCAGGCTGCACAGGGTGTCATCAGCACACACTGTATTAAAGTATCTCCCAGAGCCCCCATACTAATATGTATACTTAATCCATGTCATTAAAAGTAATTTAAAAGTAAGATGCAGGAAAAGCACTCTGGAAGATGGATGTTTGATAAGAGGCCATCAGAAGGTAAGAAGTTTCGAGATTTCTCCAGGAAAAACATAGAAAGTGTTATGAAGAAAAGAGCCACAGTAGGCAAACCCCAGTCCTCTCCTCAGAGTGGCAACATGGAGGGTCAAGTGACAAGGCTGTTACTGCCACCTGACCTGGAGGATTCGAGCATGCAGCTCAGAGCACATTGTGAGCTGTGTACTCTGCCCACAATGAGGAGTGAAGAAATCATCTGTGTTACAGTTAAATGACCTACAGCCATTAGCAGGAGGCAGTCAGTATCGTAGATGGCAATGAGAGCTGAATCTCTTCACTCCTCTTCATTCTCACACCATCTGTGATGTGACCTCATGGATTCCTTGCCCTCAACCTGCCTCCTCATGAGTAGAGTAACCCACTCGACCACCATGGCTACATTGCTTTGGCTAATAGAACAAGGCAGTGAGGTTAACATGCCATGTTAGCGTGAAACCTGAAGACACCTTGTGTAATTCCATTTGTCTCTGGCATCTCCGTCTGCTTTAGGGGTAGATTACACCCTGAATAATATTCTAAGTGATCACTGAGCCCAATCATCAGGCTCAGGAACTAAATACATCACTTTGTTGTGTTTCTGAGACTTCATGGTCGTTACACAGCAATAGCTGACTTATACAATAAGTAAGTGTCGTAAAACATACGACTAGCCAAACCAGAGTCCACAGTTACCTAGACTTGTTATGAAATAATGAAGAATAGAGGAATGGAGATCTGGAAGTGGGAGTTCCAATGAGATTGTGTACCCAAACCAGAGAGACTAGATTAAGGAAGGACAAAGGCGCTGAGTGGATTTCCTCTTCCTTTATCCTGGCTGCAGGCAGGCTGACCTGATACTGAAAATTAATGTCAAAAGAATTTACACAACTTTTTCTGGGATTGTTTTTGACGTAAATCAATAATATACCTACTATGCATAAAAAAGGAGCTGACTGCCTTGGAGAGCATGACACCACCAAGCCGAGACGGATGCGCTGGTCTTCAAAAGCAGCGATGCTCATCAACCGAGATCGCACAGACCATGTGGATTTGTGCTTTTGTGCTGTCGGCTGTTTTAAGCAGAGGACAATGGAGTCAGTTGCATCCTGTGTGTGATCTAACTATGAAAAGAAAACTTGATGCTTTTGTGAAAATGAAAATTCTCAGTTAAGCAAAACTCAGGTCCTAGCATGTATGCAGCTTTCTTTAAAAAAAAAAAAAAATGACAAAACAAAACAAGCACAACAAAAAACTTAAATATGTCCTTCAGTTAGCTAAGAATCATGCTTTCATGAGAAGCCTGATGGTTGTCTTTAAAAATTAATGAAGTTTTACTTCACTTCTAATATATCAAAATCTGCTAATATGGGGGTTAAAAATATGGCTCAGTAGTTAAAGTGCACTTCCAGGGGACTGAGTTCTGTTCCCAGCACTCATATTTAAGGGCTTACAGTCACCTGTAACTCCATCCCAGGGATCCAATACCTTCTTCTGGACTCCTCAGGCAACTGCACACATACATACATACATACATACATACATACATACATACATACATACATGATTGTATACACATTTATAAAACCCAACACAAGCACACACATACACATAATTAAAAATAATAAAATATATCTTTAAAACAATAAAAAATAAGTCTTTTAAAAGACTCAGATTACATGGGTTGCATTTAGGAGTGTGAGTGAGTGTGTGTGTGTGTGTGTGCGTGTGCGTGCGTGCATGTGTGTGTGTGCGTGTGTGCGCGTGTGCGTGTGTGCGTGTGTGTGTGTGTGTGTGTGTGTGTGTGAGTGTGTGTGTGCGTGTGTGCGCGTGTGCGTGCGTGCGTGCGTGTGTGTGTGTGTGTGTGCGTGTGCGTGCGTGCGTGCATGTGTGTGTGTGTGTGTGTGTGTGTGTGTGTGTGTGTGTGTTCACCTTTTACTGCTTCCATCGCTACCCAGTGGCTGTGGCCTGAGGACTCAGCCTTCAGCACAAAGGGAGACAGGGAGAGCAGCAGAACCAGTCTCTAACATAGAGAGGCTGTCCTCGTTTCCATCCAGCACCCAGCACACGTGCTCTCCTCTCCTTGCACTGGAGTCTTGTGTTTCTGCCCCTGCTGCATTCACCTCCTCGGAACTCAGCTCCAAGTCCCACAGACTGGCTGGTCGTCTTGCCAAGCTGCTTGACCAAACAGCCAAGGCCATTACAGAGCTCTGTTTATCCCCAAGATTTGCTGGATTTGCTGGAGTAAAAATAACAATCAACTGCTCATCAGACTCTCTAGAATTCAATCTTACTAGTTTTAGTAAAATTTAACAAAAATAAACGAAAAATAAGGAATACTGAAGTGAATGTTATCTTCTCTCTCTTCCCCCTTCTCTTCCTCTCTTTCTCCCTCTCTCCTGCCTTCCTCCTCCTCCATCCACACCTTTCCCTTTATCATCCCCTCTCCTTTCAATAAACATTACATATTCACAGCTGAATTCCCTTTATATCACTTCACACCTTCTTTCTATCTTCAAAAACAACTCTCATCTTTTGCATACACCATCTCATGCCTTGTTCATTATGTCTATTACATATGAATGTATCCACACAGAATATCCAGTTTTGCTTTGTACGTTTGCTGAAATATCTCCATCACAGTGCTTTTGTAAATTACCCTCTCCCAGGTTGACTTCTGTGAACATTTTGCTATCACAGTTAACTAGGCTAGTACACCTGGGTCTAGTTCATCATTTTATGTGAGGAAACCTACTCTATTGACAGAGTGCCATTTTATCCCCACAACCCAATCAGGGGACAGTTAGATTCCTCCTGCAAATACTAGAACATTTTCTCACTCAAGAAAACTGGACCTGATGGCATGAGCATTAAGTAATAGGGCGAAAATTTCTACTTTGCTCTTTATACTAAGAACGATACAGTCATTTAGATTGACTGTGGTTAAATGTGTCTTTTGAGAATTTTCCACAACAAACTAAATTTACCTCCTAGTTATTACCTCCCTTGGAAGTTAATATAAGGTCAATTACACTATTACAGTGCAATTGATGGAAACGGGCAGGATTCAAACATTTTTTTTTCCTTTTTAAATAATTTCCTTTGTGCATGCTAAGTTGATTTGTTTCCTCTGCAAGATTTAAAACTCTGACTGAAGCCAGTTTCCTTTCTTTCTACCCTGGGATCAAATGATTTAAAGAAGTTGTTCTCAGCAAGAGGATTACCTACCCCAAGAGTAGTCAGATGTCAATGTCGAGGACATTTCTGATTATAGTGACTTGGATAAAGGATGATCCTGCACATAGAATGCAGTCTAATGTGTAACCACCACAGAATATACAGGATGGCTCACTCCTGCACCCACCACCAGCTCCAAACAAAGAATCATTGACTCAAAATGTCAATGGAGCTGAAGCTGATAGATTCTCATGTAAGGAAGCAGAAGTCAAAATCTCATCTCTCAAGAAGAACCCTGGATGGAAGTCTTACCTGATACTGATCTTGGTTGAGACAATACATCAGGTTCAAGGCAGACAGAGTGTTCCTGTGGCAGGCAGACATAAGTAACAGCTTGTTAACCTGGGACTACACTTGTCTTGGGCTGTGCATACACTACCTTTTCCAACAATGTACTCGGTAACTTGATAGCAACATAGGACTGCCACTTATGTGGAGTCTTACTTCATCCACTTTAAGCTATTGAAAACAGTTCCTCCTCTTAGCCACACCTTGATAGCACCTCTGTCTATCTTAACACACTCTAGAACACAACCCAGCAACTAAAAGCAGTCACTCAAAGTGACCCAGGCTAATTTTTGGATGCATGAACAATAAGTTAAACTGTCCTCAAACTTGTAGGGAATTTCCCCTATTTACCATATTATTCATATAACTGGGCATGCACATGATTAAAATCAGATACATTTGGGGAAGGGACATGTACAATAAGAAAAGTTCCCTATAATCCAAGCCTGCCAGTCAAAAATAGAGAATCACATCAATTACGCCCCTAGCAATCAAACTCCTACTTCTCCTGAATCCTATAAAGGCATAGCTGGGGTCCTTGAATATCTCCACTTGCATCAATCTTAACACAGTTTCCTCCTAGTCTGTAATGTTGATTTGCTTTTGAATAAAATTCCTTGATACTCTCAAATATGTAAAGGATTTTATTCCATCCTTGAATAAGAAGTCACAAATCTGGCAACACAAGCCCTAAACTCTGGCCACCCTGGCACTCATGCTTAGCTCTTCCTAACAGGTGACTTCCTGCCGCCATTCCCTGTAGTAAAATTCTAGCTTCCTTAGGAAGCCTCCCCGGTAAGTTCCTCCAGGCTCTAATGGATATGTCCTTTGGTGGCAGAACCACCAGCTTCATTTGCCTGGGGAACGCAGCATGTCTCGCCTTCTGGAGCTAACCATCTGCCTCATGGGTTCTCCCACTATTGCACTGACCTCCTAAGAACAGCAGCAGCTGGCTGGACACACAGATGAGTAGAAAGGACCTGCCTGGGTCTATTCTGGGAGAGTCTGAGTGCTACTGGACCAACCAGCTACTCTGCACAGCCATGACCTACATTGACTGAAATCCACTCTCTGAGGAGATGACAGTGGAACTGTGGCACTAATCATGCCCCTGGTCCCTAGTTCAGAAACACCTGCTGCTGAGAAATTGAGAGCAGGGTAGTGTGGCAAGCCAAGAAGATTGTCCAGTGCTAGCGGTTCTGTGAGCCTAGGCAGGTCACCTTCTGATTCAGACACATTACACAATAGATAGTAGCCGAGGTCATGTAAAGGTCTTTCCCAAAGGGAAGCAAGACTTGCCAGTGATGAGCCTCACAGCCTGGGATCCCAGACTGTCGGAGTTCACTGTGTGCAGGAGTTTGATTTTGACTTAAAATTGTAGTCTTTGCAGTGCTTCCTGTTAAAGTTCTTGAGACACTGGGCTCAGTGAGACATCACAGTTCCAGACTCTAGAATCCTGCTGTCACAGGCGACCAGGAGCCCAGGCTTCTGTGGGAGCCCTTTTGCTCTCTGCCGGTGCCAGCTTCTCTCTGGTTCTAGGACTGTGTGGAACTTGGAAGCCCAACTGTGAGGGCTAAGTTCCGCTCCTCCTGTCCTGTGAGGGCTAAGTTCCGCTCCTCCTGTCCTGTGAGGGCTAAGTTCTGCTCCTCCTGTCCTGTGAGGGCTAAGTTCCGCTCCTCCTGTCCTGTGAGGGCTAAGTTCTGCTCCTCCTGTCCTGTGAGGGCTAAGTTCCGCTCCTCCTGTCCTGTGAGGGCTAAGTTCTGCTCCTCCTGTCCTGTTAGGGCTAAGTTCCGCTCCTCCAGCCCTGCCGACTTTCATGATTAGAGCCCAGCCCAAGCCGGCCAACAGGAAAACACTTCAAGACCTTTAAGGGCTTATAAAGGAGATTTTCTCCTCCTTCACAGAAAATTAAACCCACTGTGAGAGTCGGACTCCAGGGAGCAGCCACAGGCAGCTAGAGGAAAAATCAGTGAAGTAGCCACAGAGTCAGTCACTCTATGGAAAGCCAAGAATCTGTGATTTTTGTGACACTTGAGTTCCACCAAGCTTTTTCTTTTCTTTCCTTTTTTTTGTGTTTGTTTTTGTTTTTGTTGTTTTGGAGGTGGGGGGTAATCAAGAACAACTTTGAACTTCTGATCTTCCTGTGATCCCCTGTCATGCACTGGACCATAAGCATGCACAGTACCAAGCTAGTATTTTATGTAGCACTAATAATGGAACCCAGGGCTCATGCATACTGGGCAAGCTCTCCAGCAACTGAGCTACATCCCTAGCCATTCATCTGTTTAAAAAGTCATCTGTCTTGTCTCTCCTTTCCTGCCCTCCTCTCCTCTCCTCTACCCTCCTCCCAACACTGCCCCCCTCACTTGTATTGGGGACCGAACCTAGAGCTCTGTGGCCTTACACATGCTGCACAAGTACTCTACTACTAACCAGTAACTAAAGTCCAACCCTTTTTATTTCTCATTCTGAGACTCCTATCTCTTCAATTGTCTGGTCTAGCCTTGAACCTACTCTCGAATCCAGGCTGTCTCCTGCACTGAGCCTCCTGCTCAGAGCTGCACCACAAGGCTTGGTTGTGCATTTAAACAGTTTTCTAATAACAGTGGCAAGCTGTGGGTGTAATAGGTAATAACTGGAAAAGACATGCAACTGTGTTATAAGGGATAAGAGGCAGCTGCTCCAAGAGCGCATCCAAGACTGAGCATGCTCCTGCGAGAGGCTTGATGATGCCTTCATCTTGAAGACTATTCCAGACAGAGAAGAACCTAAGCCCTGAGATGGCACCGAGTCCTCAAACACTAAGAAAAGTGGAAAGAATCCGAGACAAGGGAGGACTGGGCAAGGGAAGGTTAGGAGACAACGTCGGGGAGGAAGCGGTGCTAAGTGCGCAAGGCAGGTCACAGCAGCAGTTGGGGCTTTCTTCAAGGAAAAATGGAATTCTTCTGAAGATGGGGAATGTGGTGGGCTGACTCTGGTCTCCTCTCACCCCATTTGTTTCCTGGCTAATTGCTGTGTGCTATAGAGACAATGGGCTGTCTAAGGCAGGGCTTGGAGCAGACAGGACAGGCATCATCAGGAGGGACAGGAGGCGTGCCTTAGTGAGGGAGATGACAGGAGCAATGAGGAGACACAGGAGGACCATGGGCTCAGTTCTTGGAGCAAGGATGGCTGGGGAGGGCACAGTTTAGAGAAGTATAATCAAAAAACAGGACGGAACCAATCTGTTCAACCCTGCTTTTGTTTTCTTCTGTAGTCTGGATATGAAACCCAGGGTCCCCGATATGCTAGGCAACTGCTCCACCACTGAGTGACACCTCCAGGCCTCTTCTCTTATAGAAAAGGTCTCACTAAGTTTCTATGGCTCCCCTTGAGCTCACTAGCAAGTAGGAGGAAGCTTCTCCAGTCCTGGCTTCCCCAGCGGTCCAGAAGAATCTCTCCCACCTGCAGTCTCACAGCCGCTCATAAAATAATTACTCAGATGCTTATATTAATTACAAACTGTGTGGCCTAATGGCACAGACTTCTTGCTAGCTAGCTCACTCATCTAAAATAACCCATTTCTATTAACCTATGTATCGCCATGCCATGTGTTCCGTGACTTTACCCGCGTCCCATCAGATGCTGCTCCTTGGACAGCGGGTTGGCAGTCCCCCACCCTCCTTTCTTCTCTCACTGTCTCTCTTGGATTTTCTGACCTTGCTCCATCCTGCCCTGCCATAGGCCAATGCAGCTTTATTAACCAATGGGAACAACACCTATCCACAGCAAACAGAAAGACATCCCACAACACTTACTCTGCAACTCAGACAAACCTTGAACTTGCATTCCCTGCCTCAGTCATTGGAGTATCTGAAATTGTAGGTCTGCATCACCTGACCCAGTCTCCTGTATTGACTGAGCAATAGAAATACCAAAAAGAAATCAAGTTCTGTCCAGTGCTGGACTCACTCATCCTGAGAAAGATGCTTAAAGGTGTCCTCATGGATGGGCTCTGGAGGCAATTAACTGTCAAAATCTAGATCTCCCTGGAGTGTTCCAGACCCCAGACAGCACTGTGGGAGTTCTCAGGAGAGTCTGGAAACTGCAGAAGCCCTGAATAGAATTTCTAAAGCAAATACAAATTAGGAAGAACTATAAATCGTTCAGACTCAGAAGGCTTCCTTCAACAGGAACCATTCCTGACAATGGAGTTGTCGGGCTGTCATCAGAGGGAATGAATTCCTGTTTCTCCTCAGTTTGGTTCTCCTCAGTCTGTTCCACCAAGCCTAGAACTCTAGCAACTCCCAAGTCTGCAGGACTGCATGTTGTAGTGGGTAGCTGTGTTTAACATTAGTTGTGAATTGAGCCCTAAAATTTTACTGCCTTCCATAAACATTTATTGTTTTCTGGCTTTCTGACTCTAAGCAGAAAGTGCCAGAGCCCTCTGCCACACTCCTTGAAGAATGATTGTGTCAAAACACAAAACACATTAAGCGTATGAGCCTCTGCCTGCAGGTCCCATGGGGGGAGAGGATTAAATAGAAAGAAACATGAGCCACAGAGGAATACAACCATTTTCACCACTGGCCAGCTAGAATTTTACTGTCCTTCCATCTTTCCCCTCAGCCTCTACAGCTCTGCAGACCAAATGGTTAATACAAATTCCAGCGGCGTATTTCACTCCCCTTTATCACACAACTCAAACCTTATTACTTGTTCATTGTATTGCGGCTGGGATTCAGATTTTTATGACCATTTTCTCAAATGCCGGGCACTTTATAAATGTATGACTTTTATTGCAAATCAATAAATTGTATCCACCTATTTCTCAGCAAAGGACATACCTGCCTGGATAAACCATGCTATTGCTTTTAACTTTTTAATCCATGGGAAATTTTAAGTTAAAAATAAATGGTCATACATGTTAAGGGGACCTTACCTGGAGAAAGAGAAAGGAAGTAAAATTTAGGAATAGAGTAGAAAGAATCCTAAGTACCAAGTTTTATTTTTCTCCAGAAATCCATAACAGTCTGTAGACTTCTTTTTTATATATATATATTATTGGCTGAAAACTTAATTCATGCATGCAGTGCATGTTTGTCAGACCCACTGTACCCTCTCCCTCCAGCTCTTCCTGGAACCCCCAAACATCTCTCTCTATCTGTCTCTCAACTTCATTTCCTTTTGGTTGATTGATTGATCTTTGTTTCTTATTTTATAACCCACTGAGTCCAGTTAGTGCTGCCCACGTGCTCACAGGTGGGGAGTCATCCACTCGGGCCTGGGCAAACTACAAATGGCCACAGCCCCACAAAGAAAAACATCTTAGCATCTGTCAGCTCCCATCAGCACCTCAGCTACAGGTGGGCATTGGCAACCCCTCTTCACTCTGAGCTTGATGTTACCTGACTTGATCTTGTGAAGTTTATGTGAAGATAACCACAGCTGCCATGTGTTTGAGTGTACAACAGCCATGCCATGAATACCCAGAGGCCAGCACTTCACAGTGCTCCTCCCCATCCTGTGGCTCTTACATTCTTTCTGGCCTCTCTTCCTAGAAGTCTTCTGAGCCTTAGGAGTGACGGTCTCTACAGATACTCCATCTAAAGCTGAGCACCCTCAGTCCATTATTTGATCGTTTTGAACAGCTACAAATCTCTGCATTGCCTACTACCCTCTGCAATAGAAATCTTTTCTGACCAAGGCTGAGGGTAGCACAAATCCATGGATATAAACATAAATAGTTAGAAGGCAGATTGACATTATAACCAATTGACAAAACGGCACAAGAGATTTTCTCCTGAAGCCTATGACTTTCCCAGGTTCGGGCCACGTTTACAGCACCAGTCATGGATTCTCCCTTGTGGAGTGAGTCTCAAATACAATCAAGAAAACAGTTGGTTACCTCATAAACAGTCTCGCCACTACTGCACCAGTGGGCACACCTTGCCTAGCAGATCAATGTTTTCCAGTGGCTTCAATGCTAGCTAAGACCACTGACGTGTTTTCTCCACACCAGCCTGCACTGCACTTTGCAGTACTCTGGAAGCTAACCAGCAGGAAAAGACCTTCCTAGTCAGTTCAAGACGTGTGTGTGTGTGTGTGTGTGTGTGTGTGTGTGTGTGTGTGTGTGTATCCTTATGTACTATACCAAAATGTGTGGTAGGTATCTTCAGCAACAGAGTCTTGTGAGCTAGTATTGCAGGGCAACCAAGAGCTATGGAATATCCTGTTTTGTTTTTGATTTCTCTAGGTCCTCCTTGACTAATAATTTGTAGGTAGGTAACCTGTGCCTGGCACTGAAATTTTCCCTTTATAAACCCATGACTTCAGTAAGCAGCATTGTACAGCTATGAGAGATGTCTCTGTCTAAACTCTTCTTTAAAAAAAATAATTAGCTTACAAACTAGTGGAGTCTGTTGAGGCTTCTTCATACACTTTTAGTTTTGGTTAAACACCCTCTACCTACTTCAGACTTCTTTTTCATTAGTTTATTCAAAAAAAATATTGACACAGTTGACCTAATGGTAATGAGACATGGAGATGTTTACCTTCCCTTGTCTCCATAGAGAAGTTTGGATATAGAAAAAACAGAGAAGAGGCACAACAGACATTGCGTAAAGACCAGGGATCCCACTTACCAGTTCACACTAAGCAGGGCGCTGTGCGACAGACAGTTTGTCCAGCTGTTGCACGCCATTTGATCACACTGTGAGTCCCAACATTGCATTATTTACTGGAAAAATTTGGGTCTAGTTGTGGTGTGGCTCAGCTCTAGAAGATACCTTTAATCCAAGGGATTTCTGCTTGAATATGGTAAACAGGATTAAATAAAGCCAACCATAGATAAAGACATGGAGCAAGCAACCAGTGGACAGAAAAAAAATCCGTAGAGAGCAAGAGGGACTCAGGAGGATGAATAGAGAGACAGATGCACAGGAAGTAGAAAGAATGGGACATTCAGTTTGAGAAGTTTTGTTTGAAAGGTCTTTTTCTGGGATGTCAGTGGAAGAGGAAGGTCAGCTGGATGCTTTCTCTGTCTCTCTGAGTTAGCAGGTTTTCACCAGAACATCTGGCTCCCTAGTCTTTATTGGTAAAATTGAATGATTGAGATTTTGCTAAAGACAACATCCAGCCACATTGTAACAGAGCTAAGAGTAGTAAAGAGGGTTCAGGACACGGGGCTTGGTGCTATTGATCCTGTGCATGCTGAGCATGCCCTTAAATCATTGTTTAAAGTTTTAAATATTTATTTCTTTTCATTTTATGTGTATGGGTGCTTTGCTTAAGTGTGTGTCTGTACACTACATGAGTACAGTGTCCGTGGAGGCCAGAAGAGAGCATTTGATCCTTTAGCGCTGGAGTTTCAGATGGTCATCAGCTGCCATGAGGGTGCTGGGAATCCAGCCTGGGTCCTCTGGAAGGGCAGCGGGAGGTCTCAACTACTGAGCCATTTTTTTTTTCAGTCACTATTTCTTTATTTCCATTTTATAAAAAGTTTTAATGAAATCACTAAAGTTGCACTTTACACAAGGTTTCCAGATAGGCAAAAATAAATGATAAATAAGTAAATAACCATTGGTGAGTACAAGTGACCTAGCAAGGATGATTTTTCAAAATGTCAGCAAGTGGTTGGAGTCTTGAGTTCTCAAAATACAGCTTAAAACTAATCAGGGACATCAGCCCTCGCCATTTGAAATAGTTCCATAGCTTCTCTGTTAAAGAGGGATGTATTTAATGTGTGTTTCTTCATAAGAAAATGGTCAACTTATGAACCAAGAACAACTTTGTGAGTTGAATCAGGAGATTTGAAAACAGTTCGTTTATGTTTTGTTTGAACTTTGGGGGTCCCACTTTTCTTCAGCTTGGCCAAGAAGCTGTCTGTCACTTTAAGAAAATGTGGCACTATTTATGCTCTGCAATTACACAGGGCTACCTTCTGTCAGATTTATCTTATTAATGGGTGGCTGTCCTGCTGATCTTAGAAAGTGAGAGCTTTGCTTAAAGCAGAGATTAGAAGATCAAGAGCTTCAAATTTGTTTAAATAAAGGATAAAGGGAAGTGATGCAACTGGAGGCATACCCTTCCAATTGTCTTTTGCCAATGTATAGGCTGAGAAAAAAACTGGATCTGCAGAGAGTTTAAAAGGGATCTTCAACATATAACATATATGTGTCATAAAAATAACTACTTACTAGTCATTAGAAACAGATACTGTCAGCCTTATTGAGGAGCAGATATCTCCTAAGAAGGGTGTGTGTGTGTGTGTGTGTGTGTGTGTGTGTGTGTGTGTGTGTGTGTGCATTTGTCCAAGGGACTGCAGGAGTTCATGCGTGCACACAGAAGCTAGAGAAAAACACTGCATGTCCTGATCTATTACCCTCTGTTTAGTTCCTCTGAACCAGTGTCTTTCACTGAACCTGGAGCTAGAATGCCAATCATCAGGTCTAGTTGTCTCCACCCACACGGTGCTGAGATTACAGGCAATTGTCGTTACACTTAGCATTTTAGGTGAATGCTAGGGATTTGGACTCAGGTCCTCATGCTCCTGCAGCAAAGCTTCTTACCCTCTGAGCCATCTCTCCAGCTGCTAAGAGCTTAAATGGCTGGCACTGCATAAGCTTTTGGAGAGTCTTAGGAGGCTGACATGTCCACATCCTTCTCAAAAATATGGAACATAGTCTTGGTCAGAAAAGTCACTTTTTCCAGCAGCATAACCACTCTGTAGCAGAGCTGGGTCTGCCAAACTCAAGCCTGAGTTTTTTCATAGCTGCTTGCATGGGAACATCTTGAAAATTACTAAATACAGTCTCCAAGAGCACTGCTGAACATAGGGTGCTCTGTCAGTCACCTGACCTCTCCCAACTACTGAAAATAAGGCTTTGTACAGTTTCAACTTTATACAGACTGAGAGCCAAGATCATAAATCTTCCCCCTTGCATTTATGTGTGTTTATCAATTATGCATGCAGCATTAGAGGTGGATGAGGAGATCTTCAGCACATACAAGCACATTCAGTAACTTCATCATCCATCATGAGACAACACACCACCTTTGCCCGTCTTTAACTCCATCCCTCAATTAATATGGTTTGCAGACATGATTTTGAACCTATTACAAAATAAGTAATTGTTCTTTTGTCGCACTGTATAATTTAATTGAACTAGGATATGTGTCTCCCTTGAAGACTAATTAGGTCTTCAGCTGTGGGAATATTAGCATTCCATAGCAAGTATCCATCAGCCACATGAGCTGGAGAGCTGTGAAGTGTTGACGGTGCCTGTAAGAGATAGAGCAATGGCCCATTTTTCAAGATGCCACAGTCAGCGTAGGTCCAGTTAGAGATAAACTGAAAACATTGGGCCCTTGCTAGTGCCTGCTAGTTTAACTAACCCTCCCCACAATAAATAGAAGTTTAGGGCACAAAATTACTGACAGCTAAGCTTGCCTTTCAGGTCAGGCTCCAGGTGGAGATGAACACATGATCTTTGAGAAGAAAAATAAACAAAACATAAGTAGCAGAAGGAATGATGAAGCCTGGATGGTGTGTATGGCAGGGACCTCATGAATATTCAGTCAATGAAGAAAGAGGGAGGGGCCAGCATGCGGGTCATCAAATCTGTTCTCTGAGCCCACTCAGTGTGCCCACCATTCTGTGCCACTGCCATACCTGGCTTTACAAAGTGGGGATCCAGTACTCTTATTAGGAAGTGAGGCTCCATGTTTCTCACTGTTCCTGGGTGCTGAGGCTGGGTGGTGGGAGCAGAATTGTCCGTGTATTTTCCAAAGTTGATCCTTCCTTTGGATCACGGCTGCAAGTTCACTTTCGGGTTGAAAATGAACATTAAATGGAACTCACTTCACCTCCTACTTGGGTATTTATCTCATTTTTACACAACTTCTGGTTTCATTGATCTTACAATGACAGAAATCTGACTGTTGAGATTATTCACTTTTTACTACAAGCCTGAAAGAGGCCACCTGATTAGCATGGGGTTGACCAATTTATTAATAGTTAGGATAGGCTGGATCTTCTAAAGACAACTGCATAAGCCTTCTTTGTCTGCATGTTCCTGGTACAATTTGCTGCAAAATCTGCAGAGTGCTGCAATCTGTATTTCTTCTGGATGCACCTGTGTAGCCTGTGATATTTGAAAACTTTTGATGTTTGAAAGGCGGATCTACCAGGTTCTCTCAGGAGTCTGGCCTTTGGAATTCAGCCACAAGGATCATAAGAAAGTCCACAGACAACTGCAATGCACAGCCACATGTGCTATGATCAACAGCCCCCAGACCCAGCCAGCACTACAGGTCACTGTTTTACTTCTCAGTAGATGTTGGGCTATCATGTTCTGTACTTGGCATCTAATACTTCTAGTTAGTTCTCAACATGAATTTACATAGAAATGAGTTGATGGAATGAATAGGGCATTAGAAAGTGCATAGCTATCTAACAGACTGTGCAAGTCATTAACAAAGGACAGAAACTTGAGACCATTGCTGATCCTCAAAAATTCAGCTCATCAGAAGAGCCAACTACAGTATAAATTCCAGGCCAGTCAGTAGGACAGGGGCTGTGACTTTCAGCTTCTAACTAGCTCCTGGGTGATGCTCAGTGGCTGGTCTAGGCAGCAAAGGTACAAAAAGAGAGGACCCAAGCATGCTCATCATTTCCTAATTGTTCAGAAGCAAATATTGTTCCATAATGTATCTGCAGACATTCCTGGATTCCTCTGCTTTTCCATGATGCTAAATCAGGAAGAAAAAAAAAAACACTTTGATTAAAAAGTAACCGTAGACACAATTCCTATAAATTCAAATCATGTCTGCTCCAAGCAATGGTTTCCCTTCTACTGAATGAGAGGGGGGCTTTCTCCCGATGAAACCTGTAGTATGTCATGCAAACTAAGGCAATGATGTCAGGCACATCCCCTGTAAGGAATTAGTAGGTACAGCCTTTCCTTAATTATCTTTTAATCCTTTCACTGAATCCCTAACTTGCCTCCTTGCTGCAAATGCCTCCCGACTTTAATAGACATGCTCCTTCCCTCCCAGACAGTCAGACCCATTCACTGCATCAGCTTTGAACTTGTCAGCTGAAACAAGGTGACAGAGGCTGACATTACAGAGCTCGATACAGTAAAAGTCAAGCAGCTATTCGTGTTCCACAGCTGCGGTGTCTCCGTCATAAAATATTCATCCCCCCGTTATGTCACTCTTTATTTGGCTGCCAGAAGCGAAAGAACCGAAAAGCCTTCAAGCCATCAGAATTTCACTGTGGCACCTCAAGTATGTGTCAAAGGTCCCAAAATTAATTTGGAGTATGGACAGGACAATGGCCTATGTTTCTGTCAATAGTTAAAAAAAATGAGCCATTTTTTTAAATCACCTGGCTGCACTTTTTAAATCACTAGGCAGTCTCAGTTTTCACTCATCCAGTCATGAGAACAAGATCAAACACATTGCAGAGAAACATGTGTTGTAAAACACCCATGAAATTTACCCTCTATATCAGTCAAGTTTCTTTGAAAGAATAGAATGGGTAGAATGAACATATAGTACGAAAAGGGGATTTATTATATTGACTTTTATGACAGGGACTAGTAATCAAATGATAACACAATAGCAGTTGGCCCACTGAGAAGCTGAGGACTCAGTAGCTGCTCGGTCCATGAGGCTGCAGGGCTCAGCACTCACAATCTGGTGCTGAGGGCCTGGAGTGTTCCTGGAGAGTTGCTGTTCTTTCATCCAGGATGGAGGCCTGATGAAGTTGGTTGCTGTTATTCAGACCCACATTGGTCATAGTTACTTTGCAAGGTTTAGAAAGCTGCTTTATCATCCAAAGGAAACTATCCCATCAACCTCCACAGAGCAGAAACATTTCTCTCTTGACCCTAAGTGGAAACATAAATTAAAATAACTATGAATTGAGTGTATGAGTTAGTTATTGATGTAATGACACCACCCACATCCACCCATCCAACCACACACTCACAACCAAATCCACCAGCTTAGTAGGACGATACACATTGTCACAAATGAGCCTTAAAGAAGCTGGGCCATAGCTACTGCTGTCTTCACTTGGCCTCTCTGCTTCAGTCTGTCAGACCAATGCATATTCAGTCTGGGTCCCTCTTTTCCATGTCTCTACACTTCTAGAGGAGTGGCCTAGCCAGGGCAAAAGCCTGTTGAGACAGAGGTACAAGGGTCAAAGAGAAGCATGTACTGTTCAGCACTGCCATGCTGCCACTTCCTCAGGGTTGTTGGCCAAACCAAGTCCAACTCCTAGCACAGGGTGAGAAACAAACAATAGTTAATGAAAGGATGTGAGATGGAGGCTGTTCAGTCATTCATCTTCGCCACCCACCACTTTCTAGTCTTTCTGTCTATTCTGCTGTAGAAACCAAAAGTAGAGTCCCATGTTCTCTGAATTATAGACCAGGAAACACTGGAATGGGCTGGAGAGATGACTCAGAGGATAAGAGCACTGATTACTCTTCCAGAGGTCCTGAGTTCAATTCCCAGTGACCACATGGTGGCTCACAACCATCTGTAATGAGATCTGGTGCCCTCTTCTGGTCTGCAGTCATACATGCTGTGTACATAATAAATAAATAAATCTTAAAAAAAAAAAAAAGAAAAGAAAAAAAGAAACACTGGGATGATTCAGCCTCCTTGGATATGCATGTGTAGGCAACCCTCTGCTGCTTAGAGTAGTCTCCTCTATCACTACAAAATTCAGCTCTCTCACAATAGCTCCTAACTCCATCACAGCATGAGAGTGGTTGATGTGTCTTCTCTTGCACAGTACTCCTGGGATTGCACCCCCCCCCCATGCTCACAAACGTCTAGGTCTGTTCCTAAGTAGCTCCAAGCATCAGGACCAGCAGCTTCCTGTCATCTGCAACAGCAGAAGAAACTTCTACATAGCCCACTATTCTACTAAGGTATGTGAAAAGGGGGTATGTGGCTCATTTCCTGTACAGAGTGTACACCCTTAGAAATGACACAAATAAATTTTCCCAATTGCCCCAGTGTCACCACATGTGGATGGAATGTGCTGCTTTTGCAGAAGAATTCAAATTGATAGGTGTGACCTTCCAATGACTTGCCCTGTTTTCTCATAAATCTATTCTGCTTGTTAACAATGCTCCACTGAGAGACACTCTGTACATTCTAACATGAAAACCCACAAATTTGGTGTGGTTTTATAATTCTAGGAGTCTATTAAAAATAAAATAGTGCCAGGAAAACTTACAGGGGCACCTTTGTGCTTTGATGGGATCCAAAAATAATTCATAAAATATGCTATAGAATGCAGGACTGCCTTTCTTCCCAAACCAGATTCTTCTTCAGTGGTGACATTAAACACCAAACAATGTGCTGACAAATTGCTGATGAATGTGTCCTGCAGACCCAGTTGTGTGGACAGCATTAGTGGTGGGGAAATGTAAATGGTTTCTCACTTCTTATGGAATTCAGGCTATAAAACAAATATTTCTGTGTTCATTTCTCTCCGTTTTCTAGGTTCTATATGATATCAAGCCACAGCAGCAAGAATTTGACAAGAAGGGAAAATTTAGAAGCCAGACATGAAGGCTCTGTCCTCCCTGGCATGTCGGCTCATTTGTGCAGACCTGTCAGCCTCTGGCATCAGCCCTTGTCTTTGGGTTTACAGCTTTGTTCACACTTCCTAAAATAAAGCTAATATACTCAGTACACAGTGTATTAAATTCTGTAAATAGCGTCTGCTGAACAGTGATACCCAGCAAAGCTCCCCTAATGCAAGCTGCCAGCAGAGACACTGCCTGCTCTCTTTATTCCTATACTCAGTGTTTTGAACATTATGACAATCCCCCAAAAGCCTCTCTGCATAAATAATGATAGCTAGTCACATGTCACCACCTTGTCTCTAAAGCCATCTCTGCCTGCTCAGAAAGCCCCTTACCCATGTGATTAATCACTGATTGTAGAGAGAAATGCCATTGCTCTCTTGCTGGAATTCATATCCACATTCTAGCTGTACTTATTCCATAGCTATCACATTCTACAACTACTGTATGAGAAGAAAAGATGCTCTCATATTATCTTGATTCTGTCCATGGCTCCATTCACATTGACTATGCTAATGTGAGAAAGTCAGTATCACTAACCCACAGTTCCTTCATCTTGGAAGTAGAGTCAAAACTTTTGTCCGATGCTTGTGAGGAATGAACTCACTCATACACACTCATACACATGCAACAATGCGTTGAACAGGAGTAGACAAAGTGATATTCTAAACCTGACTTCATTTTTACTCCTTGTTCCTTTAATATTTACTCATCAGAATTCTCCTCCCCCTTCTCCTTTATTATGGAGAAAGTCAGTCCCCATTTCTGAGATGACCAGATAGATTTGGGTGAAGATAGAAAAAAAAAATACCAGAAACATTATACTACACTTCCCTGTCTCCCAACTGTGGAAAAGCCATTCCAGTGGTTCATATCTCTCCTTAAAGAAACTGTGTATGGGAAAGAATCATGGGCATCACCATCATTTTCACTCACTGGGCTATCACTCTAACCACCTTGCCCCTCTTTATGATGTCTAAGGGAAGAAACAAGCCGGAGAGGTAGGCAACACTTCTGACATCTTTCCTGTGAAAATTGCCAAGAGCAGCTTTTACTTTTGATAGCATGTGGGATCTTCCCTGATGCCAATCCTTAAAAAAATAAATACAAAGTGGAGAGTTCCTGTGTGGTATCTGGGAAGGTTAGTTTTAATTGTAGACTTGTCACAATATAAAATTTCTTGGGGAAGGAGTCTCAGTGAGAGACTGTCTAGATCAGGTTGGTCTTGGGGCATCCTTGTGAGGGTTTTCTTACTTGGATTAATTCAAGGGGAGAGACCCACACTTAATGCACGTAGCACCATTTCCTATGTTCAGCTCATGCTGAAAAAGAGAGAGCAAGCTGAACTAGAATGCATGAATTGATTTATTGCCCTCTCTTCTTTATCATGGGTGTGACATGACTTTCTGCTTCAGTCCCCTGCCACTTGGACATCGCTCCTGTGATAGACTGTAACCAGGAACTTCGAGTCAAATAAAACATTTCTCTCTTAAATTGCTTTAGTCAGGTGTTTATCACAGCAACAGGAGAGACATTCTGGCCTTAGACCAGTTGGTTACAGCATCCACGTTTCAAGTGACCCAATAGTCTATGCCATCAGTCTATGTCATCATGATTAACTCTAGCAGTTCCACAGGAAGTTGATGGGGTGGAATTCTCCACTTATTCTTTATTTCCTTAGCTCAAGGACCTAGACTCATTTCAGTTTGTTTTTTTTTTTTTTTTTTTTTTTTTTTTTTTTTTTTGAAACAGCGTCTCACTATGTAGTCCAGACTGGCCTTGAACTCCTAATCTTCCTGCCTCAGTCTCCCAAATGTTGGAATTATGAACCTGGAGAGCCACCATGATTGATTTATTACACATTCATTTCCTGAAACTTTCAGTCCCTCTCAACTTTATCAAATTTGGCTTAATTTTCAAAGACTATATTTAGAATTTAAAAAATCATTCTGTACACACAGTAATCTATTATCATCCAGTGTTAATTATGTCCTTTCCACCGGTCTTCTGGTAAATACCCATGGAACTCTATTCTAGCTTCATTTCTGTGGTTGTGATAAATTACCCCAACCAAAAGTAACTTAGGGAAGGAAAAGGTTCATTTCAGCTTCTAGATCACAGTCCATTGCTGAGGGAAGGAACTCAAGTAGGAACCTGAAGGCAGGCCCTGCCTACTGTTCCCCACCTCTACTGAGACTCTCTCTCATTTCTTAGGCAAGGAAGTTCAGCAGGAACCATGGAGGATGGTGCTTTCTCACTTACAAACTGGCATAATCACTCAGCTATGTGTTTTAATACAGTCCAGGACCACCTGTCCAGGGAATGGTGTTGCTCATGGTAGGCTAAGCCCTCCTGTATGAATTAATAACCAAGACAACCCCCACAGACATGCCCACTGGCCAACCTGATCTAGGTAAGCCCTCAGTTGGGCTCTCCTCTCAAATGACTCTGGGCTATATTAAGTTGACAGTTAAAGCTAACTTGGACATTATTCATCTCAAAAACATTTAAGAGCAATTAATAAGAAAGAAAAAAAGAAATCTTGTAGTGGGTATCTATTTTGCATATAAGACTAGTACAAATGGGAAAATTCAGGGGTGAGGTATAAGCAGAATGCTTGGGACTCTCTTTGGAGGAAATTTCTTTCAAGTTCATTTTGTTGGCTCTCTATGGAAAAGATCAGTCATCTAGTTCAAACTCTCTTTCCAGAGAAAGATTCTTGCTGTGGGATGCCTTTCTGTGTGCTGTGAATATGTGTGGCTCCCATTGGATGATAAATAAAACTGTTTTGGCCTATGGTAAGAAAACTTACAGCCAGGTAGGAAATCCAAGCAGTGATACAGAGAGAAGAAGGGCGGAGTTGAGAGAGAGGCCAGCCACTACCCAAGGAGCAACAAGATTCCAGCAGACTGGTAATGCCACAGCCATGTGGCAACAAATAGATTAATAGGAATGGGTTAATTTAAGATGAAAGAATTAGCTATCAAGAAGCTGAAGCCATAGGCCATACAGTTTGTAATTAATACAAGTCTCTGAGTGATTATTTTCTAAGTGACTGTGGGACCACTGGTGGGAGAGATTTGTCATGACCTCAGGGCCAGGCAGGACTGGAGAAACTTCCAGCTACAGATTCTAGCCAAGGGAGAACAGGAGAGAACACCTGCATTCAATATAAAGAACACACACGTGACTCCAAGTGTTACCTCAGTGCAATGTAAATGACTTAATGCATGCTAGCAAGTGTCTTCCATTTGTTTGCACAGGTGATATGAAGTTACCTTATCAAATAAGTGCACGCTACTGAAATGAATTGACTATGAAATCCCAGGGGCCGGCAAGATGGCTCAATAGATAGAAGCATTTGCTGCCAAAACCTGAACTGAGTTCAAATCTAAGAACCCCTGTAAAGATGGAGGATAGATACAACTCCACAAGGTTGCCCACTGAACCCCACATATATACCTTTCCCCACCCCCACCACACATTACCTACACAAACATGGTAATTGATAACATCTTAAATGAAAAATATTTGGTTATTGATATGACAAAATAAAGCCTGGACCAGAGTCCACAGAACACTGCGTGATAAGGATACAATTTTAGACATTGCCACCTTAAGCTGTGTTTTTTGGGGTGACTGTTCTCATGGGTGTACACAGACTGTCCCCTTTGAGAAAGAAGTACATTTGTCAGGGTACAGTGAGGGGCACATGAGCTGTACCAGGCATTTCATTGGAGAGAAATTAATGCAAAGGGCTAGCATGAAGGGGGTTGGTGGACTGGATATATTCAAGGAGAGAGAAATGACATAGGGGCAATGAGGACATTCTTAGAAACAGGACATGCTGCCCATGTACCCGAGCTCCCAGGACATGCTGCCAGTGTGCCTGAGCTCCCAGGACATGCTGCCAGTGTGCCTGAGGTCCCAGGACATGCCGCCTCTGTGCCTGAGCTCCCAGGACATGCTGCCAGTGTGCCTGAGCTCCCAGGACATGCCGCCTCTGTGCCTGAGCTCCCAGGACATGCCTGCCTGTGTGGCTGAGCTCCCAGGACATGCTGCCAGTGTGCCTGAGCTCCCAGGACATGCTGCCAGTGTGTCTGAGCTCCCAGGACATAGTGCCTCTGTGCCTGAGCTCACAGGACATGCTGCCTTTGTGCCTGAGCTCACAGGACATGATGCCCATGTGCCTGAGCTCACAGGACATGCTGCCTGTGTGCCTGAGCTCCCAGGACATGCCGCCTGTGTGCCTGAGCTCCAGGACATGCTGCCTCTGTGCCTGAGCTCACAGGACATGCTGCCTCTGTGCCTGAGCTCCCAGGACATGCTGCCTCTGTGCCTGAGCTCACAGGACATGCCACCAGTGTGCCTGAGCTCACAGGATACACTGCCCGTGTGCCTGAGCTCCCAGGACATGCCGCCCATGTGCCTGAGCTCAGGGAGCAAGAGGGAGACATGGAGGTTATAAGAATCTAGAACATTGTAGGGATCTCCTCCCTGGTTGCTTGTTTCTGGAGCTTCAAACAAGAGACACTTTATCATATTAACCATTATCTTACCCGTGGAGAAGCACTTCACTTCTACACATGCTGTGTTCTTTATTCCCTCGTTTACACATTCTAAGCATGTGTAATGATACTGTCAGCAATGTTAAGGAGTAAGTAACAATAGCCACATGAGGGCTATACTCCTGTGCTGTTAAATCTACCAATTTTTTTTTGAAACAATTTTTTCTCTCATAATTAAAAAAATGTCTATGGCATAAAAGTAATCAAATCCCAGTCTTTTTATATGCCAGAAGCAAGCATATATTTAGGGGGTGAGAACCTATAGTAGCTACCAAATGAAAATAGCAGATCTGGGAATGGGAGAGCATGTTTTCTGACTTCAAAACTCTATTTTTAATTGTTATGCTTCAAGACCCTACATTGTCAATGACAGTATTTCTTAAAAAGTAAATTATAGTTAATCCACACAGGGGAGAATTTTACAGTCATAAGAGGTGATATTACTGAGGTATGATTATACATGAGGTGAGCTATAATCTTTGGGAGAAAATCAGGTTAGAAGAAAGGAATATATACTATGATAAGAATTTTCTTAAAATGATGCGTATCTGCATTCCCTGACATTAAATGCTGTTTAGAAGCAAATGAAGATCATCTCCCAATGAGAGGAAAAGAGTGTTCATTATCTCTCAGAAAACTGTTCATGTCTGTAAACTCAGCAGATGTGCCATACAAAAATCCCTGCCTGGTTTTCTGTGTTTTGTTTTTTGTATTTCCCCCCCATTTAAGTCCCTTAAAATCAGTATACACTTGCACAGAAATGCATGTGGCCATCTAGAAACATGCTTTGGTTCATAAAATTAAAAAGCACTTCTCATTAAATGTTTACACTTTTAACACACTCTTTATTATGACATCTGCTCCATTCTTTTTAAGAAGTAAAAATGGAGCTGGAGAAATGGCTCAGCAGTTAAGAGCACTTGCTGCTCTTCAAGAGAAGCTAAATTTGGTTCCCAGCACTCACTTTGAGTAGCTTACAACTACCTGTAACTCCAGATCCAGGAGATCTGATGCCATCTTCTGATCTCCAAGCTCACTGCACACACATGCATAGACCTTCACACAAACACACACTGAGATATAAATACATCTTTTAAAATTAAAATATTATTTTAAATAGTATTAAATGCAAATTATGTATGGAGAAGCACAAGATATGGGATGCCAGCTAGACTTTCACTTTCATCCTTATATCTTTTTTTATAACTGTATGATTCTATGGAATTAATAATAAAAAAATCAGCAAGTACAGTGTGTGCTTGTATTTGTGTGTTCATGCATATTTTTCCAGAGCACTGCCCCAAATCCTTCTATAACGCACCTCTTTAAAGCTTGTCATGAACTGGACCCCACAGCCACATTTTATACTGTGTTAACTAAGGCTGAGATTGTTTGGTAACTTGTTCAAAATCACTCAGCCTCTAGATTACAGAGTGAGCAGGACGTTGACCCAGATCAACACAAAACAAGAGCAAGTCCTTCCTTACTCAATATGCTATATTGATACATGCTGATATTTGTATTTTACATTAATTAACTGACATTTTACCGAGGAGAACTCAAATGACTTCGCTTATAGTATAATTGTTTCTTCATTAATTCAACAAATGTTTATTGAGAATCCACTATACAGTTCTAAAACAAATGCCTGAGTGGATGGAACTACCATCTACTGAAAAATCCCAAACGTCAACAGAGAAGAAAAAGAAAGAGAGGAGACAAGGGAAAGGAGGGAGGGCATAGGAGGGGAGGTGAACTGAGGAAGAGGGAGGGGAGGGGAGGAGGAAACTACATAAATCCAAGCACTCGAAATCCTCATTTCATGAGTAATCGCACTTGAGAGACAGAGAGGGTGTGTGTAATGTGGGGAGTACATGGATGAGCATGCTCACAATATCACTTTCACTTGTAAAATGTGTAATTGTCCATCTCAGAAATGTGCTCTCCTTTCTCTTCAGAGGACACCAGTTTAATGAAAGGTCATGGATTGGTTTGGACTTGAAAACTATTTAAGTCAAATTGCCATCCTTCAACAGGATGTAGACCATGTGTTTATTTTTGTGTTGTCTGGGAGCCACACAGGTGTTACTTCTCAAAACAGACTGAGACATTGTTGGTTGCTCATCCATGCCTAAGATAGCTTCGCCGAGCCTTTCTTCCTTTCTCTCCACAAAGGCTCACATTCATCTTTGGTAGAACTCAGTTTGGAAACTTTTAAACTTCCTGATTGCATTTGCAAATAAATGTTAGGTTTCCTGCAAATTAAAAAAAAAAAATGAGGCAGGAAATACTGCTGTATGACAGGCTGGGGAAAGTGTCATTGGTATTCTTCAATTTCCCTGGAAATTGTAGAGCTGGATCCACACCTGTGGCCCCAGCAGCTCTTTAGTTTCTACTTATCTACCCTTCCCTCCCTTGGGTTGGGAGATTACATGGGTTGTCACCGTACTTCTCCCTGGTGATGAAGATAGATCCTTGTCGCCATGCTGCTCTTTGGTATTCTTGATAAAATTCCCTAGATTCACTTGGCTTCCACCATATCCACCATGGTAGAAGAAAAGCTTCTAAAACTGTGTTTCGTTGTATAAACACAAACAACAAAAATGGACTCAGCAGGTTGATAGGTTCATGCATAACTATGGACGTGTGTTATGTAGCAATAATAAAGAAAAAGAAGCTATCAACATAACCAGGAGGATGAGAGAGGTTCGAGGAGGACAAAGAGGGGGAGGGGATATAATTCTATCTCAATCAAAACATATTTTTAAAATGTAAATCATGTGTTCTACAAAAACGAACCTCCAAATTCTTTGTTTCATACGATGGAAACGAGCACACTGATTGACGAAGGAGCCAGCCCCAGCTCTCATGGCTAATAAATGACAGGACAGTACAAATCTGGGTATGCAGATAAATGTGAGGCTCATTTGTGACCTTACTGCCCCTCCCACTTTGGTTGAAATAGATATGGTAATTGGCAAGAATCCTTGACAGCTGACTGAAGCATCACATTGAACTCCACAAATATGAACAATTATTACATGTTAATTTATAAAAAAAATGAAGAAGTGGCTTCTGACAAGTTTCTGAGTGATATTAGAAAGAAGATGAGGAACAGCACAGTCTCAGACACGTGTCTGTTACAGAGGTGACAGGGTGAGAGGACTTTGCCTGACAGACTCTGGCATCCCTAGATCAGTTAATTTTTTATGTTCTTTTACCTTTAATAAACTAAGTTATAGAACTAAGCAACATCTCAAAATTGTAGTAAGAAAATCCAGAGTTGATTGATCCATTAATAAAGTTTGCTACTGCTTGTTACATGTCTTTTAACTACACTGTCTTACTGTGTCCTTCTCTGTGCTGGGGTTTACAGAATAAGAAAGAAAATAAGGTTCAACAGCCTTGGAAAGCAGGCATGTATGGGTTCAAGCCAATGCTCAGGTGGTAAGATGGTTAGTTCTCTGAACTCAGCCCCCTTTAACCATGCATAAAAGACAGAAAGAACACCCAATGCCTAGGAAGCTTTGGCATATATAGTCAGCTGCTCAAGAAATAATTATTGTAGTTGTTGTTTACTTTGCATGATTTTTATCAATAGTTTCAATATGCTGACCTTATTGGGATGGCTACTGGTAGTTAACAAGTTGTCAATAAATATGTCTATCTTCACTTCTTTCCCTCTGCCCAGGTATTTGGACATTCTCCAAGGTCCTACAAAAAGGGTGTGTTCACATATTCTCTTCCATACTGCATTCTTATCAATAAGCAGTAGAAGAAGCCACAACCGCTCTGATTACTGGCTATAATGCTGAGGAAAAACAATCACTTTCTTGCAAAGAAACTTTTCACTTGGCAGAAAGAGAAATCAATCCTGGATTCTGACTAGCGGAGCTCTCTCCAACATATAGAATAACGCTCTCTGAACAGGAAACAGCATGCAAACAGCAGCTACCAACAACCCAAGAACCTGGGTAGAGAGCATGTCAGTTCATCACCTCTGAGAAATCAGAAGCAGGGACTCTTTTTTAATTTAATCTCTCTCTGACTCTAAAGATCGGCTTTGTGTCCTTTGTTCTTCTGACAGAGGTAAGCTGTACTCAGAAAGAAGTTTCCAGACACCTATTTGCATATGACCCTTGTCCCTGTTCATATCTACAACTGGAAATTTGGTCATGAATACGTGCAAACAGATATCTAACAAACACCCCAGGAGAGAAGAGGCAAGGGGAGTTGACTCCAGCTGTCTAAGTAAGTCATATTGATGACCAGCTTGGGATGAACTCATTGACCTTTGAAAAGTTCCCCTTGCCTGTGCCACCAGACACCTCCAATTAAGCCAGGTTTGTAGCTGAATGTCAAGTGGATAAACAGACTCAGAGCAGGAACGGATGCTAGATGGACCTAAATCAACATGACAGTTATTTTCCTATCGCTCCTAATGCTTCATATATACACAGAACCTCATAAAGTACCTGGACCCTGGAGCATTCACTCTTTAGCCTGTGAGAATGGCTTGTTTAATGCCTTAAAAGATGGAAATTGTAGTATGTCTATGAGTCTCAACTGTGTGAATTCACAGGCTCCTGAGCAGGAAGAAAACCTTATATGAGGTAAACACCAAGTCCACTGTCCATCAGAACTAACAAGGGGGTGCTAGGGAGGTCAGTTACACTCATAAAAATGTTGTTTAGCATTCCAAGATTCGGTTTCCCTAGCCACAAATGATGACAACATGCCAGAAACCGAATGTAATTATACACACAGCCTGGTGTTAACAGGCTCACTCCCATGGTGGTGGCCATCAGTAGTCAGCAAGTTATCAATAAATATGTTATAAATAAACATTACTACAGTCAAGATGTATCTTGTGTCCCCTACTGCTGTCAACTTCAGGACTCTACTCAGCATCTGTTTGTCTTGCCACCAATAATGTCCATGTACTGCTCCACATATGGACTTAACAGCTGCATACAACTTTATTAAGTGATTCATCACCACATACTTAGGCTTCCCTCTACTTGGAAATGTACATTTCTCCAAATGTTTTGTTAGAAAGTCAACTATGTGTACTATTTCTATACAGTTTGACATTCTCAATGATTATTTTTGTTAGTAATTAATTTGTCTTTTGACAATTTTATCCATGTATGCAATGCCTGCTGACTAGTTTCATGCTCTGCCCGTCTCCCTACAAACCCCCGTCTTCTTTACATCTTCCCTACAAGTCTCTCTCTCCCACATCCATGCCTTTTTATTTTACTTTGTAACACAGTGAGTTTAACCAGGGTCATGTGTGTGACCATGGGTGTGGAGCTATCCATGGAAGCTTGTTTCAGTGGCAAATACACAATGGAAGACAATGTCTTTTTCTCTCTCAGAATTTATCAATAACCAACATTTCAGGAGGAAGTGGTAGGGCCCCAAGGGATCTCCCCATCCATGATTGACTGATAGCAAGGCCAGTTTTATGTGAGCCCCATGCAGCTAAATATAATTTTAAGTTAATTATTACAATGCTGTGTCAACAGATGTGAGAATTTTTGCCTATATTTTCGAATTTACCTTTGTTAGTTTTAATTATGTGTGTTGGTTTGTACATGTGGGTACAGGTACCCATAGAGGACAGAAAAGGGCATCAGATTCTCTGGGGCTGGAGTTAAAGGCAGTGGTGTGTCATCTGGTTGGGTGTGGGAATGGAATTCGGGTTCTCTGCAAGAGTAGGAAGTGCTCTTAACCCTGAACCATCTCTTCAGAAACATGGGGATTTTTAATCAATTGCTCTGATCTACTTTCCCAACTAAATACAGTCTTTCAAGCTAGTCCATGATGGACACAGTCTCCAACACTCATACTCTGAGTTTGAATCCAGGCATTCTGTATGCTGTGTGCAGACATTTGCCTCATCTCCACTGGAAATTATATCCTTTCAGGACATGCGTGTTCAAAATAGCCAGAGGACTACACCCTAGACTCCGAGGCTATTAACATCTAAAAACACTTTTTAAATGTCAAACATCTTACTAAAAGCTTTCTGACAAAATGACAAGCTAGTTTTTTTCCCCACAAAATAGTTTGGTCTCTAAAACAATCAGTTGCAAAATGCCAAAAGTAACCAAGAGACATGAGTCATGGTTCCTACACCTGTTCTGAGGTAGAAGAAAGCAGCAGTGGGTGGAAATCACACTCAGCAGCCATGTGGACTCCCTCCTTCTTGGCCAATTAATGCTAAAAAAACAGCTTTGAGTTTGGGAGGAAAATGGCTCAGGCCTAACTCTTGAAAGCTCGCAGGCTCATGTACATGAGCACATCGCACAGTGACATGTTCTGATCGATGGCAAAAAACAAAAACAAAAACAAAAAAAACCCTGTAAATAATCTGGCTTTTTAGCAGCTGCATTAAAAAAGTGTGTGTGTGTGTGTGTGTGTGTGTGTGTGTGTGTGTGTGTGTATGAGTGTGTGTGCTTGTTCATACGTGTGAGTGTGTGCATGTGTGTATCCTAGCATGCATGGAGATTCAGAGGAAAAACTTAGGTGTCTCTCCTTCCCAGATGAGCATCATTGTGCCCAGCCTTATGTGAGTTCCTAAACTCCAGACTGGGGTCCTTATGCTTGAGCGGCAAGCACTTTAACCAGTAAGGCCTCTTGACAGCCAGAACTGACCTTTTTGTTTCAATACTTTATTTTTTATTATTCACTCTGTGTGTGTGTGTGTGTGTGTGTGTGTGTGTGTGTGTGTGTGTGTGTGCGTGTGCCTGGATGCAGGTACCTGCAGAGGTCAAAGAGATGTCAGATCACCCACAGCTGGCATTACAGGTGGTTGTGAGGTGTGCAGCATGGGAGCTGACAACTTGGGTCCTCTGCAATGTCCGCAAGTACTCTTAACCACTGAGCCATCTCTCCAGTCCCCCAGTGCTGACATTTTCAAGTGTTAATTCACTCCTTCCAGGATTCCTAGTAGCATGACACCCAGGATGTTTTATGACATAGCTTTTAGCACAGGTTTGGATTCCTAGGTCTTGCCTGGAATGCACTAAATTGAAACCACAGCATACAGGGCCCTGGAATCTTTATTCTCATAAAGTATCCCAGATCACACTTGTGCACAGGGAATTCTGTTCACTGTGATTGAGTACAGCATGGAGTAAAGTCCAGCTAGACAGCTGGAAGGAGGCTTCATGCCCTGCACACACACAAACCATCTCTGATCCGCCAATCACAAGATGAGTCAGGTGCCTGCAAGGCAGCTGAGTGGGTGAAAGCATGATGCCATGAGTTCAGTCTCAGGAACCCAGTGGTGCAAGAGGATGATTCTTCCAAGGTAGCCTCTGACCTTCGCATGGGTGCCAGGGTGTGGGTGTACACACACACACACACACACACACACACACACACACACACACACACACTTTAAAGGTAGGTCATTTCCAGACATAATAACCCTGAGTGACTCAATTCTTACCAGCTCTCCTTACATGTGAAGCCTCAGGATTCATCCTGCCAAGAATACTCTGGACCCCACTGCGTACTCAATGTGGAGACCAAGACTGTCAGGTGCTGCTGGTTGCTGATACCTTTGATTGACAGTATCATTTCCTCTTCAGCAGAACTCTCTTCTCACTTTTTATGTACACATATATTGTCTTCAGAACACTCCACCATGTAGAGAATGGGATGAGAAATACAACTCCAGGCAGAGCCTGATGGCACACAAAAGTAAGGCAGGAGGACCATGATCTCAAGGCTGGTGTAGGCTACATAGTGAGATCTTTTCCAAAAAAAAAAAAAATATTTAAAAACAGAAGGGAAAGTAAACTCTGGAGTCAGCCTCAGTTATTCAATTAAGTTATTAACAAGCATGATGAAAAGGCTTTTGCAAAAACAGAGATACATGACATGTAGAGCACACACATAGACACTGACACACATAGAAAACACCTTAGATGGGTTTCTATTGCTGTGATAACACACCATGACCAAAAGCAATTTGAGGATGGGAGGGCTTATTTTAGCTTACACTCCCACATCACAGTCCATCACTAAGGGAACTCAGGGCAGGAACTCAAGTAGGGCAGGATCATGGAGCCAGGAGCTGATGATGTAGAGACCATTGAGGGGAGCTGCTTACTGGCTTGCTCCTCATGGCTTGCTCAGCCTGCTTTCTTATAACACTCAGGACCAACAACCCAGGAGTGGCCACCATCCAGTGAGCTCAACACTTCCATGTTAACCATTAATCAAGAAAACACACTACAAACTTGCCCGTGGGACAGTCTGGTATGGGCATTTTCTCACGTGAAGTTTCCTCTTCCCAGAGAATTCCATCCTGTGTTAAACTGACACTGATGTAAAAACTAGCCAGCAAGGACACACATACATAAACACAGAGATACAGACAGACACATACAATACAGAAACACACAAAGAGATACAGACAGACACACAATACAGAAACACACAGAGAGATACAGACAGACACACAATACAGAAACATACACACACCTGAGATATCCAATCATAAATCTATATACATGCACAATGTGTGTGTGTGTGTGTGTGTGTGTGTGTGTGTGTGTGTGTGTGTAAAACAATTTCTTCCGCCTTATTTTTAAATTCCTTTTCATTTTATTTAGTTCTTCTGTAGGGGCCATTGGCAGAAACAGAAGTCTCTGTAATGACATTAAAGGGTAGGAGAACTTTCTGTCTTCTTGCCCATGACAAACAGTAATGTTTGCGCCTCCTGACAGAATGTAAAATGCCCTTTACTCTTTGATTAATTAAAAACAAAATCCACATTTCTTTCAAGTTGTTAAGTTAACATGTAGAAATATTAATTAAACCTGTTCTATGTGATTTAAGAAAAGAATTAATAAAGATTAAATATGCAAGCAGGGCCCCCTCCCATCCATAGATAGGCCAGGAGAGCCTGTGTGTATAACACAGACACACACTCCAAGGGTGAGCGCCAGGAACACTGGCACTCCCTACAGACTCTCTGCAAGCACAGCCCCCTCTTCCAGCTGGTGTTCCCTTTGTGGCAGAGGACTGAGATTTTATTTTTTAAGTGATTGACTATGTCTGGTGTGTCTCAGTCACACACCTGGGAGCCATTCAATTCTTAAAACAACCCTGTCAGGTGGACAATAGGAAAATGGAGCTTGTAGCAGATTGGCCTGACCTGGAATCTACCCTGTCTTTTCACCATGGAGATTACAACGCCAAGACCATGCCCTTCCCTGTGTCCTCCAGCTGAACCTCACTGGCATTTACTCCATCTGTGTGTCTGCGCATTGGCTGACTGTGGCCTAAAGCAACCCACAGCTCATTCTTGTAAACAAAACTGTGTGTGTGTGCATGTGCATACATGGAAGTCAGAGGACAAACTCATCTGCCAATCTAGTGTAATCCACCTTGTTTTGTGAGCCAGGGTCTCCCAGTGATGGGGGCATTCCAATGATAGTAGGCTAGCTGGCCAGGCAGCCCTGGGGTTCTGCTTCTCTCTGCTTTCCCAATGCCAGCATTACAAGCTTGTGTGTGCCCCCACTCTCAGACTTTTATCCCATGTGGGTTCTGGGAATCAAACTCACATCCTCACCCTTACATGGCAATCATTTTACCAGATCCGCCACTCTGAAGTCACTTAAATGTTGTCTGTGGTTTCTCTTTTCTGTAATATCAGAATTGGGTAGTTTCTACAGAGGGCTCACAGCCCACAGCAGCATATTTATTGTTTGTCTTTTCAGGGATAAAGTGAAGCTTGCTGGCCATCGCCCTGGTCATGTCAGTCTCCTCCCCACATGTCAGTCCTACACACACACACACACACACACACCACACACACACACACACACACACTTCCCCCTGCTTATTCAGCCCATCCCATGTCTTCTGGTGAGAATTTCTACCTATCCCTAGTTCAATGTCATTTTTCTGAGGCTCTGCTGATGACCCAGCTCTTTAATGGCTGTTCCATGTGTCTTTGCATCTTTCTGTGTTAAGAATGGAGACCCCTGCATGTAGATATCCATCCCAGCCAAGCACACAGTAGGTATTCAAGCAAAGGACAAGCTCACTTGAAGCACAGCTGAAATTCACTGTGGCAGAGACAGTCTTCCTGATCATTCTCCAAACCACATAATAGTTTGATTATATATATATATATATATATATATATATATATATCCTTTTCAGAACCACTAGGACATACATACCAAGAAAGATATAGAGTTAAAAATAGATTTATAGGGGCAGGAACAGAGAAGCAATGAGCTACTGATCAAAGAGATTAGGATTCCTGCCCAATTCTTTAAGGACAAGTAGAGCCAGCCTTGGATGAAGCTGTATTTCTGATGGTGGCTTATCGGAACTTTAGAGTGTTTGCCTATAGATTCAGTCACGTCAGGTGGTTAAAGTCCAAACCCGCCCCCGAAGTCTGCCTAATTAAGAAGACTAACAACTTTAGTAGCTATGGGGAAGGCAGACTTTCTGGGCAGAAGGGAATGTGCTAACGTCTTTTCTGGGTGAAGGAAGAAGACAGTATATACATTGTTAGAAGTAGGTCAGAAGCAAATCTTACTTTGGCCAGCCTCACCTCCTCTTACCAGCTCATTAGTTCCTTCTGGGCCCCCATTAATGCATTATTTCATCTATCACTTATGATCTCGAGGATTTGTATATTTAATAGAGTACTTAAGGTAAGAACATATCTAAAGGAGGTAGCCAGTGGCTCCAAGAAAGGTGATGGGATAAAAAAGCATGGGTTGCAATGCATGCATGCCCACATGTGTCTGGGTATACATGTTTGTAAATGTGTACTAGAAATACATATTTGGTTAATGTCTCAGCATAAACATCACCTAGCATACATGTATCTTTCCCCAGTGCTTCTACCAAGGAAATATGCAATCAAGTGATCTTAGATATTGATTCTGTTCTTTTCATTGTTGTATGATAGTCTACAGTGGTACTTGCTCTGCCCATGACCTTGGGCTATTGGCCAAAGGAGGCAATGTTTCTTGTCATTGTACATGACCTCTTAAAAGGAAAGGGAGAGGGGTCACGAGGCCCCTCCTCCTGCTTCCTGGTGTTATCAAATTGCCAGGTGGATCACTCCAGGTCAGATCAGAAGAAGACTTCAACTGTCTACTTGTTTCTGTATTCCTGAGTATATTTCCTCAATTTATATCCTAATAAATTCTGTAATACTCCTTTAGCAGACTCCCATGGATTTCTCAAATTATCTAGTGCCCAACATGGGGCATCAACACATGACCCAGAGATTGAGTCTCATACTTTACTAACTGAGCTAACCCTAACCCTAACTCTGACTCAAAAGGAGAGAGGTGGCTCAGCGGTTAAGAGCACTGACTGATGCTCCAGAGGAAATAAATGAAAGAAGGGACCATGTGATCCATCTCTCCTCTAAGAGGTCACATACAATGGCAAGAAGCATGGCCTCCTTTGGGCCATATAGCCCAAAGTCATGGGTGGAACAAATGCCACTACAATAATCCATGATAAAATGGACACCCCTGAGTTCTCTGAACACTGCAATACTCTATTACAATAACCCTGATGCTTCATGGTTTCAGAGGCTCCGGTCCATGGCATTGGCTTTACTGTTTTGTCACCTGTAGTGAGAAAGCACGTGATAGTGGAAATGATGTGGTGGTGCAGCAGAGCCTGCCACTATGGACAAGGGGGACGGTGGTGTTAGAGTTCATCTCCTCCATCAAGAGAGCCGGCCTGTTAAAGCCATTCTATACGTATGCTTCCTCCTGTTTGAGTAAGATGGTCTTAAATGATTAAATTGGTAAAAATTCAACAGATATCTTGGTGATGGAACACAAAGTCAAAGCCTGTGTCCAGGAGAGCTTTGACCATTACAACCTCCTCTGGCCTTGCGGAGGTGGAAGAGTATCGGATTTCATAATTAATCACAGTTTAGTCATGTAGACCTTAGGTGCCTATGACTTGCTTGTTCGTGTAGATCTCTGGTTCCTGTGAGTTGCTGGGGAACTGTAGCAACCAAGCTGGGGCAGAGGCTGTAAGACCAAGCCTCCTGTGCCTGTTCTTGGGTTAGCTGGTTAAATAATGTGCGCATCAGCCCACTGGCACGGGGAACACTGAGTCTGATCTTAGAAACTCTAGAACTTCAGCTAGTGTGGTGGTGACACCTCATAGAGGGTGGGCACGCTTTCCCACAAAATTAATCTAGTGAAAACACACACAGGCAGTCTCATTTAGACATGGATGTGTTTCACGGTTTGATTTGGCAAAACTGGTTTCATTTCAAAGTAGTTTTGCCCCAAGAAAATTTAAAAAAAAAAATGCCACCTGTTTGCATTCAGGATTTGATTGAGATTCAAATAAAGCCCTTGCTTTATCTTACACAAAAGTGAATTTTAGCAGTGAGACCTGCTCAGATTTGAAAATACAGTTATTATCCCAATGGTTACATCATGAGCATGGAATTTCCTATCTGATAGAAGGAAAAATGGTAAAGAAAGAGGCTTGAGAAGCTGCATCTGAGTGTCTGAAATGACATGTGACCTGATGACTGAATGGGGCATAGTTAGCTCTGATTAACATGTCAACAGGATGTCACTCAGATGTCCTTTGGGCTGTAACTGGCAGGCCATTTACTGGGATTACATTGGAATGCTCCTATGAGAAGTCAGAGGTGAACCAAGGCGTTTTAACACATTTTAGGCAAGTGGCATTTTCTTGAAACTATGACTGAAAGACCATGGAATGGAAAGGTCCTTGTGCATGGGGACACATAATCAGAAGTTCATTTATCTAGTGTGTGTGTGTGTGTGTGTGTGTGTGTGTGTGTGTGTGTGTGTAAGGGGGGGGGAGAGAAGTACATGACATGCAGACAGGTGCACACACAGAAGCCAGAGGAGGAGGATGTCAGTTACTCTTCCTTGCCTGTCACTTTCTGCCTCATCTCCCAAGAGTTCTGGGGTGATAAGCACATGTGACTACGCTGGCCTTTTAAAAGGTTGCTAGAACCCAAACCCAGGTCCTTAAGCTTGCACAGCAGATGCTCTTACCACTGAGCCATGGCTCTAGTCCCATAATTAGAGGTTTAAATGCATTTTAAATAGCACATATATCATTAAAAATTACAAAACCAATCCCTGATGGCAAAACTGTAAGTTAAGTATTAGACCTAAGATAATTAGTAAATTTCTCTTCCTAGAGGATAAGAACAAAAATAGCAAGGTCCTCCTGGAAGGCTTAAGCCAATGAGAGCAACTAGAAAGAAACCGACAGGAAGTGGTGCAGTGCCCTGGGGAGGTGAGTAGTGGGGACAAATGAGGCAGTAGTGAAACAAGACATGAGACATACAGCTGCCTCAGTGGGGGCAGGGAGAGGAGCTGCAACCTGAAGGTGTTCAAAGAGGAAAGGACAACCCTGTTCCCTAAGTCTCTGCCTTCCTGTCTTACCCACTGATGGCACCCAACATGGCAAACAATGGAAAGCCCTGATTATTCAGAACAACTTCATCAGTGTCTCGGGGCATAGAGCAGAGAGAAGGGCGGGTACATAGAGACAAGGGTGAGTAGACGATTCTTAAACAATTCTATAATCTTCTGAATAGTCTTACTGAGTCTCTCATATGGGTTATTTTGCTGATGCTATGAAAAAATACCCAGGCAAAAACAAAGTAATATAGAAAAGGTCTGGTTTTGCCAGCAATTATAGGTTCCAGTTCATCAGGGAAATCCTAACAGCTGGATCTTGAGGAAGCTAGTCATTACCCTCAGTCAGGACTTAGCTTCCTGTCTCTATTAATACAGTTCAGGATCTCAGCCCGGGAACAGCACCATGTACATCGAACAGGTCTTTCCACCTAATTAGCATGTCCAGGATGGTGTTTTCACAGGTACTTCCAGAGGCCTATCTCCCTAGAGATTCCAGAATCTGTCAAGTTGACACTTAAGACCAATCATCCCAACCAACTGTAATATCCTTCTGTCATAATGGAGCTGGGAAGAGCAGTGTAGAGGAGAGAGCTTCCTTCCAGTGGTATCAGTGAGGCATAGTCTTTCCCTGTGGACCCTTGAAGCCATCATGCCATCCTCACAGAGGAGTCTGCAATAGGGGTCATGTCACAAAACTGTCTAGATGCAACAAGACCACAGAAATCTTACAAACACACTATTTGTTCCAAACATCACAATAGCATTCATCTTACAGAAACCACAAAGATATAAAAGTTAAATATGGATGAATTTGAATAATTCAGTCCATTCATGTAGGATGTAAATGGTCTTTATAGATGGATACAGAATCCAAGTTTTTCTTTTCTGTCCAGGGGTTATTTGCAAATACTGATCATAAGTTATGCCCAGAACAAATTCAAAATGCTGAAGACTAGAACTAAATCACACATCATTGCCCCATAGTTTATGACAGCAAGGCAGTATGTTCCAAAGCATGTAACAAATGGAGAAATCTAATCTTCTGACTGTTGGAACTCAGAAGAAAATATTCTCTACTGAATAACGTGAACCACAGAGAAAATGAGACAGACTATTGCTGGGTCATTACAGCATAGAGAGACTGGTAGCTTGCTGTATGACGGAGGGGGGGGGGCAGGGTGATGCCACGGTCTTTGTTTAAGGAAAAGCCAGAATTATAAATATTTTCCTTAGCCCAAACAGAAAGAAAAAAGTGGCTAGATAGGCCACCCCATATAAAAATATAAAAGAGAGAAGCCCAACATGAGCCATGGGAAGCAGAAGGAGATAATTAATAGACATAAAGGCATAAATTAATTTACCAAAAAGGTAAAATTGGTAAGTACACATGATAATTAAGAAGATAAAAACAGGTAATGCATTAGTTAATATGCTAAAAATTGAATTGATAAATGCATAAAATAATTGGCTCTTTGAATAAAACAAACCATGTTATTAATGAAAATGTAGAATGCATTAGTATACTAACTTATGAATATAAAAAAATATATTTGGTTAACATTCTCAAAAGAATATTTGCTCAAGTGTATGCTAAGCAAACTAAGACTAGAATAGACCATTTTTTATAAACAGGAAGCACTGGTCTGCAAACTGACTACACAAAAGATAGAATTCTGAAGTAGACCCCAAACCAAGAAAGAAATTGAGAAAGTTGTCAAAGATATATTTCTCAATAGAGTCCCAGATAATTTTATGCATGAATTCATTTAGAACTTCTAGAAACAGATAATTCATGAGCTTTTCAAATTGACCTAAAGCATGAAGTTTGAATGAATGCTTCCTAATTTTTTTTAAACTCCAGTAGCCAAAATACATAGGGTAGATATGCAGAGCATTGAAGCCAGAGGCTATAAGCCAGTCCATGACTACTGATTTAGAAATCACAAAATAGCAAATAGAATCCACACTGCATTGAAAAAAATCATTCACAGGACTAAGTGGGCTTTAGTTCAGACTCCAGAACAATTTAATATTAGGAAAATATCACTTTAATTCAGCATATAAGCAAGCAGAAAATGAAGTAATAAAATGTTGGGATTCTGTAGACAAAAATGCTATGATACAATTCATTATAGAGCAGGTCTTGCTAGCAACAGTATAATAGGGCACACATAAGTACAATTTTCAATCACTGAACAACTAAATCATGATACTTTGTTTCTGTGTCATGAGTTTTTAACTTTAACAAGAAGAATCAGAAGAGGAGGAGAAGGGGAAGAAGAAAGAAGAGGAGGAGGAGACGAGGAGGAGGAGGAGGAGGAGGGGGAGGAAGAAGAAGAAGAAGAAGAAGAAGAAGAAGAAGAAGAAGAAGAAGAAGAAGAAGAAGAAGAAGAAGAAGAAGAAGAAGAAGAAGAAGGCTATTTTTTTCTAAGACAAAAAACAAAAGTCTGAATGCTGAATGCATGACACCTAGTCAGGCATCAACTATGCAATCCTAAGCAATAATGAAATCTCTCGTGATTTTGTTAAAGAAATGTGGGGGTGATAAAATGCACCTTTTGAGGTTATCTTAATGATTGTAAGCAGTCACTGCAGAATCTCATTACAGTGGGCACTCAAAAGATACTGCCTTCCATATCCTTGCTGCTAGTTTTGGTTGAATGATTTATACCATTGCATTTGAATCTGAACTTAAAGAAGTGTGTCTTCAAAATACTTCAACCTACTTTGCCTATTTATGTATAATATGCCTATTTTGGAGAAAACATAGTAAGTTGAAAATAGTTTTCCACTGCAAAATTATTCTTATTTAGAAAAAAGAAAACAAAAATATATAAAATATATAATACAGGACCTAAGGTGCTATTAGTCTCTCTGACAAATGTCCTTCTATGCATAGGATCATGCTTTGAACTGCAACCTTGAGATGAATTATGTAAACAGATGTGTAAGATCTTCAGTGGGAAAAGATGTATAATGTCCATACTGCTGTGTCTACAACTTCTCAGGATTTATAGAGCTGAGCTATTGGCTGTAGATGTAACAGCCTTATTAAATAAGAAACACAGAGCCAAACGCAGAGTTAAAAGCCCAAGAGGTCAGAGCAGTAGCTAAGAGCTGATACTAAAAACCCTTTCTTACCCTTCGCTGGCGCTGTTGTCCTTCCCCTCAGAAAGAGACCTACTTCCTGTGTATCTGTCTTTTTATTGACTTTCTGTTCTGCCTTCTCATTGGTTGTAAACCCAACCACATGACCTCCTCATCACTGCCTATCTATACAGACCTCTAGTCTTCTATGGTTGGTATTGAGATTAAAGGCGTGTGTCTCCATGCTGGTTGTATCCTTGAACACACAGAGATCTATCTGTCATGTGATTGGGATTAAAGGTGTGCACCACCACCGCCTGGTTTCTGCTGTGGCTTGCTATTAGCTCTGACCCTCAGGCAACTTTATTAACATACAAATAAAATCACATTTCAGTACAAATAAAATATCACCATAATTGGCCCAATGTGGAAATGGCTCAGAAGACTGTATTAGAGCCAATCAGCCTTTCATACTGTGCCCACAGCTAAGTCAAAGGGAGGTGAATGCTTCTTGGTTGTCCTAGGTGTTGTCTGATAAGAACAATCACAGGTTGACAGATGGAGCTGATCTCTATGGGGGACATTTCCACTAATTTGTCTATATCACAGGGAGTAGAGTGAATTCTGGACAATTGTCCTGCTAATCTTACCAAGGTAGGCAAGCTAACTGCACTTCAAAGATCTTCAGTGATGGATAACAAAAATGAGAACCATTGTCTCATTTGAACCTGGCACTATCTGGTTGAATCAACACTTGAATTCACCAGTAACATATTCACACAATTTCCAGGATTCCAGTTTCCACTAAGCTCATGAAAACTGCGGTTCCCTCACAACCCCAGTGAAGCTTACACCAATTTAAGTTCTCAGAGTTGCCCATGGTTAAAGTTGGCTGCAATTAAACACAAGGTTATTGTCTAAAAGCCCATTATCATCCTTGTTTGGCTGCCTAATTTCCTTCCATTAATGTGTTCTTAGGGTACTTGCAAATTCCTTCTTCCAAGCTAATTTAGGAAACACATTTAGTCCAGAACAGGTCATTTTAAAAGCGTCATTCTAATCTCAGTCTTTCATTATTTCTCTAATAAACAGTGTAATTGGTAGGGGCTGAGGCCACTGCAGATCAATCTTTAGGCAACCTTACGTATTCAAGGTGTGAGACTTCTCCCAGAGCCACTGTCTTTATCTTGGAGGCAACTGCTGAGAAAGTTTTAAGTGGTAAGCTTTGTTTTTCTTCCCTTCTGCCCAAACTCTTATCCTCATTTGAAAAATAAGCATGTACTGGGTCATGTCCTGAACAATCAAACATAATTGCAGGAACCTTAACAAATAAATTAAGGAGTCTGTCACATCCTGTTTCCCTGGCTTTGCTGTGTGGCTACTTTTATTAAATCACTTAATATGCATGTGCTCCATAAGAGAAGAATAAGACGTGTGCATGCCGTCCGCTGTACCCAGGGTGTCATTTGGAGAATCGACCTCAATTAAATCTAATTGCACTCCCTTTCAACTACAGAAGCATGGAAAGGTCCCATAAACTTTGTTTTAATTGTAAGTCAATTACATTGTCAAAGTATAGGAAAAACAATAAATGTGATTGACAAAGACATCATCCATGCATTGTGGACCCTAACTCGTAGTTACCAGGCACGGGTCATTTTTCTTTTTTTGTCATGCACATTTCAAACTTGAATGAGTTGCTTTTCTTACTGCTGTGACAAAATATCTGACAGAAAACAAGTTAAGGAAGGAAATGTTTATTTTGGCTTCAGTGGCAAAGGGTGAAGTCCTATTATGGTAGGCAAGCCATGGTGGCAGGAGCATGAGGCAATGGGTCAAATTGTGTCTTCTGTCAGAAAGCAGAGAGAGATGATAGATGGATGGGGGATGGATGGATGATGGATGATGGATGGATGGATGGATGGATGGATGGATGGATGGATGGATGGATGGATAGATGATGGATGGATGATGGATGGATGGATGGATGATAGATGAATGGATAGATGTTGGTGTTCAACTAGCTTCCTTTATTCATTTCAGAACCCCAGCCTAACTGGACAGTCCCATCTATATTTAAGGTGAGTCTGTTCATCTCAATTAATCTAATCAAGGGACTCTCTCACAGACATGCCCAGAGGTTGGTTTCTGTGGTAATTCTAAATTCCATTGAGCTGACAATCAAGATTAACAATCCAAAAACTTAATCTAAAGTACCTCCCCATATTTGAACTAATACTAGTGTTTCCAATGGAAATGCAATAGTGTCGAAAGATATCACTGGTCAATGAGAAAGTGAGAGAGTTCTTTGATTTTTCATTGGTTCCCACACACAAATAAAAGCTTACATAACAATCCCAAGGTATGTGCTTCTGAGATTGGCCAGTTCTGAGTAAACACCGCCCAAAGAAACCAGGGAGAGAGTCAAGGGATACCTGGAAGCAGTCTGGTGTTATTCACGGAGGAAAGATGAATGGAACTGAAAAGAAAATTCCTTTGATTAAAATCTATTGCTGTGGATCTCAGATATTGGGCTGCAGCAGTTTCCTAGGCACTTTCAAGGACCTGGTGTATTTTTGTCAGTAAAATGAAAAGGCTTCTAGAAACAGTCCACAGGCTTGTCAAGAAAGTATTATTAGGAACAATTTTTGGTGTGCCCCACACTTCCTTTTCTTTTTTTAAGAATTCACATGAAGAATTTTTACCTGCTCTTAGCACCAAGAATAGCTACAATTCCTCTGTGAAATATGTCTAGTTTTATTTCTAAGTCCCGGGAATTACATACCAGATCATGGCCCCCCAATTTTATTTAAGAGAGTACCAGTGTCCTGGGCAAATGAATGTATAAGGAATTGTGTGTGTACATATGACAGTAGCAAAAGGGCTATTGTCAGGGGGTGGAGAGATGCCTGGGTGGTTAAGAGTACTTGGTGCTCTTACAAAGACCAGGATTTGTTTCCTAGCACCCAAAGACTTTCTGGACATAGGGAAGCTTTTTCCAGGCATGCATGCACATGAAAAAAAGAAAACAGATCCACTCTTAGCACTGAGAACAAAATCCAAATTAGCAGTTTCTTGAAATGATAAGAAATTTGTGTAATACTTTTTTTTTTCTTCTAATGGATCTAATTTATTATATTTTTACTAAAAACAAAATAAAAGCAAGTTTATCTTTGGGATTCTCAGTTACCAATTGGTGCCAAAGTTCTATATTTGAAGGTTGTATGGAGTCCTAAAATAACATTCCCACTTTCTAGGCATTTACACAAAAAATTGATAATCACTCAATGGGAGATTAAAACAAGAGTACCCCTGCATGCACACACACACACACACACACACACACACACACACACACACACACTCACCTGTATAGAGAGCCAAGCCCAAGTCTTAGTGACAGTCTGCCAATGTCATTAAGAGTAGTTCAGTTTTACTGTTAATGGAGCTGGGAAAGTGAAATGAGAGATGACCCAGTGGTTCAGAACACTTGGTTCTCTTACAGGAAACAGGAGTTCTATTCCTAACATCCCTGTTGGGTGGCTCACCTGTGCCTGTGCACGTACACACACACACACACACACACACACACACACACACACTCGACACACACAGAGAGAGAGAGAGAGAGAGAGAGAGAGAGAGAGAGAGAGAGAGAGAGAAAGAGAGGAGAGAGAGAAATAAAATCTTAAACAAGAAGATTCGTAGATGTGGTTTCCTTTTTCTGTTGCTATGATAAGACAATGACTAGAGGCCATTCAAAGAGAAATAGATTTATTTGGCTAACACTTCTAGGTCACCATCTATCACTGAGAGATATCAAGATGATACTGTCCCTAAGAGATTGTTTGGGTTGATGTTGAATGTGGGAGGGTTCAGCCCAAACAATCTCTCAAGGACATTATCATGGACCAATCTGATCTAGGAACTCCTTCAGTTGAGGTTCCCTCCTACCATGTGACTCTTGACAATAAATATAACCGGAACAATAAGGTATGAAGACCAGGCTGGTCAGTGCGTCTAATTTAACTGATCTGGAATAGACTCTATTAACTGTTTCCTAGGAGCTCTGATTGATAAGTACCCACCTTTCTGATTCCAGGAAGGAATTAGTGTTATCAATACAGAAAAGAGAGGCAAATTATGCTTCTTTGGAGAAGACCACTTTGTTGTCTTAAAAAAAAAAAATCTATGTTGTGAAATTAGAGTTATTTGTTTCATAAAAGGGAAGAATGAGGTGCTCCTGAGCCCTGACATGAAAATAACAACAGAAAGAAGCAGTCTCTGTAAGCTCAGAGGAGGCTGTACAGAGCTGCCTCCCACAGCCCAAAATGGGTGTGCATCATCTCAAACAAGGTGCTCTGAGTTTTCCATCCCTTGAAAGTCCTCTTGAGGTCCTCTCTATAGCTGTGTCCATGGTACCCAGGATGCAGGAACTCCATTTAACATCGCTCATTCAGTTGACCTGTTTGGAAGTCTAACTCTTCTAACAAGGGTTGGTCAATGTTTTCAAGAGAAGGGAGCTATAAAAGAACTAAAATAGTTGGTCTCAGAGTGTGGCCTGTGGATGGCCCAAAAAAGACTCTTTCAGGTAGCCAATGAGGTTGAAACCAGATGTTTACATTCCTAAAATGCCATTGTTTTGCTCACAACACCCATGCTTTCACTGACAGTACAAAAGCAATGGGGTCAATAGGGTAGCCACAGGTCAGCTGGACCAGTGTCTACTAAGCCCCTCCGCTCTCAGTGCTCTCAGCTAACAGCTAGTGAAATAAATGCACGGGTGTGATGTTACCAGGTACATATCCAGTCCTCATCCCTACTTCCTGACACAGGTGTTGAAATCCTTGAGAAGGGTGTGTTTAGTTGTCAGTGAGATCACTAGCAGCATCAAGTTGGCTCCAACATGGGGTCTAATCACAAGTAAGACTGAGGCATAGATGGTTGGGCATTTCAGCTCTGCCTTCAATCTCCAGTGGGGATAAAGACTGAATATTGAGATGGTCACCACTGGATACTTGTCTTGTACTTGCATTTTACAAGCAAACTGTATTTCCCTAATGCAAACAGAAAAGCCAAGAACCTTTACCTTAAAGTAAGCACACACAATGAAGATCAACATAGGTTTATGAATATCAATATATGTCTTAAGTCTATCAATAAAAGCACTCATTGACATTCTATCAGAACCTATGGTTCTTCAGATGGATCTACTTTATCATAATTTTAAGTTCCCCTCTATTATCACCAAGTTAAAGAATGTGCTTAATATGAAAATTCCCTCTTGCAATCTTTGGTGAATATGTTTGACCATGAAAGAAGATTTGGTGACAACAACTGCCTCCATACCCTCTGCTGCTCTAGTCCCTGTCCCTCATAGCAACCCTGTTTATCACTGGACCCTCTACAAATTTTGCCAGCTGAAACAAATGCCCTGTTCATGTTTCTCTCCCTTAACTTGATAACTTCATTTCTACATCCAGGCCTATGGCTCTGCAGTTTCCACTGTCTGAAAAGCCATTACCAATGCTGCCTAGTTTCTTTTCTTCTTTTAAATAATATCTTCACAGACCATCCAGTCTCAGGAATCACTCCCTTTCAGAATGCAATAACTATGAAGTGTCATAGTCTTTTTCAGGGTACTAATCAATAGTTTAAGTTAACAATACTAATATTATTTACTTATTTATTTTTTCTTCCAGCACTATTAACATTCAGTGATCCATTATGAAGGCGCTGTTGACAGAATAAGGGCCTGAGGATTCCTCATTTTACATTCATAGGCATTGCAATGTAGTTTCATATCCCAGATGTGGATCTAGCCCTTCATCCTGCTCATTTGTCTTAGCAAAGAATGCAGAAGAACCATAATGGGTCAGCACTGAACAGAACGTTAAAGACCTGTCAACATCCCCTGCCTTGGAGCTTTACCTTTACCAAGATCAAAACTCTCAGGTAGAACAGAAGTAAGGAACACTAGAAGAAAGGCCAGTGAGCCCATCTCAGATCAGTTGACTGACAGGCAACCAGTCCCATGCAAGACTCGCTGAGTGCCTACCCCATCTGCAGCTGATTGCATGTTCTGAAAGAGCCCAGAAAGCAGCAGCAGGCAGCCCAGGTGGCTCACAAATGCACAAGCCATAATCAATGCCCACTTCCCACATAGCTTTAGGTTTTGATGCTAACACACAGAATTATTTCAGCAGTAGGCAACAGATTACACCACTCTATTTGAAGGCCTTAAACTTAGGGCCTAAAGTGATGCTTGAAATGAAAAAAAAAATTGATGAACAAAAATAGCTGTTGGATGTGAGGAATTAACAAAGCAAAACAAAACCTTGAGATATAAAGTAACTTCTTTACATATGAGCCCAATTTCATTTCCCCTACTTGGGCTAGAACTAAACTAAACGATACAATAAGTTTGCTCATGCAATTAATTTAGTTCTTCTGGGCATCCACACCAATTACTGGAAAAGACAAAACCAACATTAGAACAGACATCACTACTAAATAAAAGGTGTTCAAATATTTATATCCCCCTCTCTCTCTGCACAGTCTATAAATACACAAGCCCAGACAAGCTTTATTGGTGTGGGCCGACACTGGCTGCCGGAGTAAGACAAGTGCTGTTTTCAGTTTCTCTTTGAGCTGCAGCCCAGGCAGAGAGGAGATGCCCTGTTTAGTTTCTGTATAATCACTTATTGTAATGCCGAAAAGAAGGAAATACATCTTGGAAACTTTGACCAAATCGGTTTAGTTTTCCCATTATCACAGCAGGAGAAGCAAGCTTGGGGTTTTCATTTTTACAGATAATCTTTCTGAAAGTGTGCACAATAACTAGCTAAGTCTAAATAATGCTAAGAACGTTCCAATGCTTTTTAAGAAAGGATCTGGGGCTGCACAGATTTATGCCTTCCCATCCCAAAGTCCATTTGCCCCCAGGCTTCATTTTCTCCCAGCACTTGTAAAGAAACTGAACATTCTGCAAATTCTAGATGAATGAACGGACTAATTCAGAGAAAAATGTGCCTAGCTTTGAACGTGGATGATGGAAGTGACTGTTTAAACACTCTTGGTTGTGTTTGAAAATAAAACAATAAAATTAAAGGAACAGAGTTATCATTTGCTATGAATGCAATTATTATTTCAAGTGATTTCAATTTATGTGGCATTGTGGATTTAAAAAATGGGCTTTTAAATGCGATTGAAGGTAGATTATCAAGGAGCGTGTGGGGGGGGGGTGTAGCAATCTCCACAGGTCTGTCTCCAGGCCAAGAGTTTATTTCTTCATTCTTTCCTCCTCTCCATACACCTCCCCCATGTGTTCTTATCCCCCTCGCTTCCAGCTTCCATCCCTGTGTGTGTGTGCTCGCTCTCTTTTCCTCGGTGTTTCTCTCTCCCATGTTCTCCTTCTTCATGTTTCCACTCCTTCATTTCCTTTCTTCTTCCCTCCTTTTCCCTCCCTCTATTTCTTCCTATTCCTTCTCTTCTTCCTATTCATCTGCCTCCTCCTCCTTCCTCTCCTGTAGCAGGAATCTTAAAAGTTCTTATTAATAAATCAAACCCGAGGCAAGTTATTGGGGTCCATGCTGGTAGATCAGAGAGACAGAACAAGCCACAGCTATTTCACCTCGCCGGATCCTCAGCTGGTCTTGTCTCCTCAGATTGGAGGCCTCTGAGTCCTCATCCTCATCCAGAATGGGTCTCAGCTGAACTACTGCTCAAAAGCCTGAATGCTTAACCAGCCAAATGCTTCTAGTTTCTGGTTCTCATGCCTTATATATCTTTCTGCTTTCTACCACCACTCCCTGGGATTAAAGGCTGGCTTTCTGGGATTAAAGGCGTGTGTCACCATGCTTGGCTATTTCCAATGTGGCCTTGAACTCACAGAGATCCAGAGGGATTTCTATCTCTGGAATGCTAGGATTAAAGGTGTGAGTGCCACCATTTTCTAGCCTTTGTATCTAGTGGCTGTCTGTTCTCTGACCCCAGATAAATTTATTAGAATACACAATACCACCACACTCTCCTCCCCCTTCTTCTCTTCCTCCTTCTTCTCCTCCTTCCTCTCCTCCCCCTTCTTTTCTTCCTCCTTCTCCTCCTCCTTCTCCTCCTTCCTCTCCTCCTTTTCTTTCTCATACTCCTCCTCCCTTTCTTCCTCCTCCCTCTCCTCCTCCCTCTCCTCCTTCTTTCTCTCCTCCTTCTCCTCTTCCCTCTCCTCCTCTTTCCTCTCCTCCTCCCTCTCCTCTTCCCTCTCCTCTTCCACCCTCTTCTCCTCTTTCCTCTCTTCCTCCCTCTCCTCCTCTTTTCTCTCCTCCTCCCTCTCCTCCTTCTCCCTCTCCCCCTCCTTTCCCATCCTTCCATTCTCTTTATTGCTCTAGTTCTCTCTCTCCTCTGCTTTCTCTTTTGTCCCACCCAGCAGTCCTTCCCTTAGTAACAGAAGAGTATTTTAGAAACTTTGAGCATTCACTCAAATAATTCCCCATAGATCCAGAGGGACCCATCTATTTTTTCTTTTTTAAATTTACATTAGTCAGGGGTGGCTATATTTAAAACATACATTATAAGCAAAATAAATAAAAATGAAAGGAGTATAGTTTTTCCAAGTTCTTATAAAATAAAAAACTCTAGCATGTAGTAAAGGGATGGATAAACATGATCCACTTAAAGAATTTATGTGTCCTTTCAAACTTAAATGATAGAACATGAATATAACATATGGATATTAGCCCCATTCTTAATAAATAACTCACATAAATATTTTAATAATTTAGTAATAATTTCACTCATTAAGAAGCTATGAAAGATTCTTCAGCCATGGAAAAATACACATTGGAGCAGAAGAATGTGTAAAGAGTAAACACTGTCCCCTTGGCAGTAATAGAGATTACATGAACATATAAAACACACTTGTAAGGATATGTACATGTCAGATAATTCTCTTGGAAAAATACTTTCCTGTTATAGGATTTGAGTTAGAGAAACATAATATCCTCCCAGGGTTAGCTACATAGTGGCTGATGGCAGACTGAACTCCACTCTGCTGCATTTTAAGTGGTGCTCCAACACTAGGGTGATAACACTCCGGGCAAGAGCCATGGTCTATCTCACAACCCCAAGCACACATGAGGCATGGAAGTGTGCTCCAACAGAAATGGCCAAGTGACACAGATGGTGTGCTGGTTTGCTTTCTGCTGCTGGGATAAATATGACCAAAAGCAACCTAGGGAGAAAAGGGTTTATTTCATCGTACATGTTACAATCTATTGTCAGAAACGCCAAGGCTCAAGACATGGATTGAGAGGCAGAGTCTGATGCAGAGACCATGGAGACATGCTGCTCACTGACTTGCCCTCAGGCTCACACTGAGCTTTTTTTCTTACACAGCCCAGGTCCAGCTGCCTAGGGATGGCACCACCCATAGTGGGCTGGGCCCTCCAACATCACTTAGTAGTTATGAAGATGCCCCACAGACAAGTTCATGGGCCAGTCTGACAAAGGCAGTTCTTCAGTTGTGGTTCCCCTGCCTTTGGGAGGCTTTGGGTTACATCAAGCTGACAACTAAGTTCAGCCATTACATTTACATAATTTATTTGGTATAAATGTGGAAAACATGTTTTTATTAGCCAATATCTGATGAGAAATGCAGAACTAATAAGAAAGAGAGATATGGGCCAGGTGGTGGTGGCACACACTTTTAATCCCAGCACTTGGGAGGCAGAGGCAGGCGGATCTTTGTGAGTTCAAGGTCAGCCTGATCTAAAGAGGAGATCCAGGAAAGGCACAAAGCTACACAGAGAAACCCTATCTCAAAAAACCAAGAGAGAACCAAAAGAGAGACAGAGGCAGAGAGAGGTCTGGAAGTTCATTTCAAGGAGTTGGCTTAGGTGATTCTGAGTCTGGTTGGGTGAACTTGGAACAACGTGGGGCAGTGGTCGAGATGAGCTAGGACTCCTAGATGTGGTTGAGAACTCAGACAACATGCTAAAACTCTGACCAAGTTCCTTGCTGGACTGAGTCAGGCCCACCCAGTTATTTAGGACCCTGTCTCTTCCTTTAAGCCAGTAGACTATGGACTTTTTTTTTGTCACATCTATAATGCCTCGTCACAACAATCCTAAAGGATTTTCTGGAAAACTGTGGACAGTGCTTCACTGCACTGACATGTGGGTGAACTTCCACAGTCTTTAATCACACAGTCTATCAAGGGGTCATTAAACTTGGAGGTATTCTGCTTCCACTAAATGGATCAAAATATCATGAACACCAGGCTCAGCAGAAGACACAGCACCAGGTCAGAAGTTAGACTTCGTTTTTCTCCTGACATCCTGACACAAACTCTGATGGGAAAGTGAGTATTTCAGAAAGAAATATCATCTGCCAGAAAATACATTATTATCCCCATCCCCCACCAAGATGGAACTGTAGACAAGCATGAGGTATGCATAGGATTAAATGATAATATTTTACTCTGTATGAAAATGTTCTCAATATAGCAGGTGATGGAGAAAGTTAATAAATAACATATCCATTCAGTTTTGCACAATTATTAATAAAACTTGTGGAAGCATATATGTCAGACTGTAAGCCTAATTATTAATAGATAATAACATAGTAGTTAAGTTTTATTTGTAAGTTTTTAGTAATTTCCAATAGCTATGGCAACCATGCCTTGGTTTTGATGTTAGGAAAATAAAACTAGGGTCTATTGTAATATTCAGGAATAAAGTTGTAAGAGAAAATAAAGAATCTGAATAAGCAACCCACTGAAGTGCCTCTCTATCCATTTATTTGTAATAAAAACCTAAGTCCTATCCTGTTATTTGGCACTGTCTTCTTAGACAATCGAAACAAAATCCTAGTAAAAACAAAACCTGCCCCTGCCCTGAGACAGTTTAGTGGGCAAGAGGGGAAATTATTTAAAAAATAAATAACTGCATATGAAATTATAATCTATGGTAAGAGCCTGAAAGAAAACAGATAGTGCACTGAACTTATCAATTTTTATATGAAGTCCCATGATGTAACTAAAACACACTTAGTAGTTGTCTGTGTGGTGAGTGTATGATGTGTGCACTGTGTGTGGTGTGTGCACTCTGTGGTGTGTGTGGTGTGTGCACTGTGTGGTGTGTTTGGTGTATGCACTATGTGCTGTGTGTGGCATATGCACTGTGTGCTGTGTACTGGCATGGGGCTTGACATCTCAAGGTATCTCCTAAACTGAAGGGGATGAGATTCCAGGAGAAAAATACCTAGAAATGCCCAAGAGTGCCCAAACATTCTCAAAGAAATATTGAACAAATTCAAAGCACTACAAATGAATCCTGGGTAATTGTCTGGAACGCTCAATGGTGCAGCCACAGACATTTGGAGTTTTCTAGAGTTTTCCAATGTGTTCATATCATTCATGCCTTTTACCCCCGGAAGCTGAGAGATAAATCTGAGAAGCTCAGGATAAACACTGCCTGAGACTGCAGATCCTGGGTGTGGAGGGGACATGACTTATGCTTTGCTATCATCAGGGATCCTATTAGGCACCCTCTGCCAGGAGTCTGGATAGATCAATATGTCAGGCTTGAGGCGTGGTGATAACTCAGACGGGTTGAGATGGAGCTGCTGCTCAGGCACACAGCTTTCTTTCCAATCATAGGAACCATGAGAAGAGGAGGAGAGCTTTGAACTCTTATGGGAGGCATCAGACCACACAATTGGCCATCATTTGTTTGTCTCTAAATAAAATTAATGATGCTCCCTTTGGATTTATGGAGATGGGAAGGGGGGAATCAGTGTGATCAAAACACATTATATGAATGTTTGAAAATGTCATCATGAGTATATTTATTTATTTATTCACTTAGTTATTTAATGCATTTGAGTGTTTTGCCTCTGTGCGTGTGTGTGTGTGTGTGCGTGTGCGTGTGCGTGCGTGCATGCGTGTGTGTGTATAGTACCCTGGGAGGCCACAAGAGGGTATCAGATCCCCTGAAACAGGAGTTACCTGACAGTTTTGAGACATCATGTGGGTGCTGGGAATCAAGCCTGGGTCCTCTAGATCAGCAGCAAGAACTCTTAACCACTGAGTCATCCCTGAAGTCCCTGATGTCCATTTTTATGTACAACTAACATATGCAAATAAAAACACATAAAGAAGATTGCTAAGAAGGCTAATAATAATGAGAAAAAGCAGATACTGAGAGAGGTATTTCAGTTCTTCAGTACTTCATCACCCTTGTGATTGTGACCACACTTGTCCCCACATATATTGGAGGTACTATCACCTACTTTATGGTTGCAACATAAAGAGACACTGCATCATTAGAATGAGAAAAGACTAAATTGATAGGTGAACTATGACTTTTTACCAAAAGATATCTAGCTATCCATGGTCACATTAATAACTAAGCAACATTCCTTAGGTGCTATTGCCCATCTTCCTCTAATATGCTTTGTGTGTGCCTCAAGATGAATGACCTTCTCCTGAAGTGTGGGTGACCACCTCAAAGGAGGCTCTAGGGCCAGGTGTGAAGAAATCAGGGTGACATGTGAAGGGGAACATGACATCCTGTTGATGTTGAATAAAAAAAAAAAAGCTGTTTCATCTGAAATAGACCATATAGAAGAGAATATTGAATATGAGGAGATAAGAACATCAGTCCCTGGAAGAAGGCTTCCATGTCCCATATGAAGTCATATGTCCAACTGACAGCTGGCAGCATCCTATAAAATCCTGGCCAGGGCATAATTGAACTGTTCCACATTCTCCCCCAGGGAAGGGTTGACATAAGATAGAGATGTGAGGATTTGTTGCCTAACAGTGCAAACCTAGTGCCTCTCCCTTGTTCCCTTCTGTTTTCTCAGTTCAGTTAAGTGACTTTCTTCACCCATGGTCACAATTCTAAATACACTATTTCCCAAAATTGAGACCAGCCTCAGTGCAGGAACTAGGCTTGGAGAGGTGGCTCAGTGGTTAAGCATGTATACTGCTCTTCTAGACTCAAATTCAATTTCCAGCACTCCTGTTGGGCAGGTCACAACTGTCTATAATTCCAGCTTCAGGGAATCCAACACTCTCTTCTGGCCTCTGCATGTACTGCATCCATTTGAGCGCGAGCGCGCGCACACACACACACACACACACACACACACACACACACACACACACACACACAAAAGAAAAAAAAACTATTGGTTGTAGTATTAAGGCAACTCCACATAGTTAAAAGGAAGGAGGTTTATTTTTGGGAGTAACTTACAAGTAAAGGGATAGGTTGCAGGGTCCAGGAAAGGTATGGAACAGTCTAGGAGTATTCTCTGGAAGATTCTACTCAATCTACCTCCAGTGGCCAGGATCCAGGAACCAAGACAGCTGGCACATTCAGATCTTGGGTCTTGAGGGCTCCTGTCTTGGCCTCACCTTGTAGGTGTGACAGTTACCGAAGCCTCAATGGGGGTAGTACTTCCAGGTCAAAGCTGGAACAGCTACCCACTACATCTCCCCCTTTTGTCTAGATAAGAAGGTTCTAACCTAATACAAGACTATATACAATAGTAATGATTATCAAATATTGTCCAGGAGGAATAAGGGATAATGACCTAGACAAGATGGAACTACCACCAACACAAATAATATCAAACAAAAGACACATACTAAAATCCAGAGAAGTCTGGAGCATAGGTAAATGGCATGTTACAAAGATCATTCCAAAAGATATCCTATCCTAAAGAACCTAAATCTAATACTTAATATGCTCTATCTAAGATATATATATATATATATATATATATATATATATATATATATATATTCTAAGTTGTAACTATAACTGCTAGTCTTCAATCCCATCAAAAACCTGAGAAGGAATATAATGATACCTGAGAAATAGAAGATGGATGCAAGCAACTTTCAGGAGTCTTGCAAGAATAGACAGAGACAGCTGGCAGCCTGGACAGTCACCTAATGTTTCTCAGCATTGTTGGTGCGTTCAAATTGGCTACAGGCCTAGAGTATCTGACAGACCATTTTCAGAAGCAGAAATTCTGAAAGACCATCTTACCCTGTCTTGGCAGAGTTTAGTAGTCACTTTTCCTTGTGTCCTATTTGTCCAGAAGAACAGCATTCATACTGTCAGCAGTAAAGGCAAGGGCAGTTCTTTGCCCAGTAGGCCATTTTGTGCCAAGAAGAAAACAAACTTCCAAATGGAAATGTCTTAGAAGCCCAACATTCTCTTGGGATCAAATTGGTGCTGCCAAGAGCAATTGTGTCTCACGTCAACAGAATTCTAAGTCATTTAAATGCTATATTCTCTAGGTCCATTTTGAAGATTACCTGTCCATCTGACCTATATATCTGTAAATCTGGATAACCTAACTAACATAACTATAGAGATGACAAGCACAGGTGACTATAAATCTATAAGTCTTATCTACCAAAATAACCTAAGGACTAAGGATTCATGTAAACGAGGTAAACAGTCAGTAAGCAAATGTATGGTAAAAGGACAATGACTTTAAAATTGTGACAATACACAAAATATCTTTAACAGAGGTAGGAATATATAATGCAATATGCAATATGAAAATAATCCTAAATATATATCAATATACAAAATATCCTAAACAGAGGTAGAACATACATACAGTATGACAGATAGAAATTTACAGTTGTAACAATATACAAAATATTTCAAATAAGAGTAGAAATATATGTAGATTATAAGAAATATAGTTCTGTATTTGTATCAATACACAAATTATCTTAAACAGGAATATAAAAATAGTTTACATTTGTACCAATATACAAGAATCCATAACAGTGCAAATTATCTAAGGCTGCTATTTTACTAAATTTGTTTACTACTATATACAATAATCTACCATAATATCTTATACCTATCTATTCCACTTTTTCTTTTCTTTTTTGTTTTTGTTTTTTGTTTTTTGAGACATTTTTTCATATATATATGAAATATATATTATATATATGAAATATATATTATATAAATATATTATACATATATAATATAAATATATATTTCAACATATATACACAATTTTAAATAAAAAATTTTTATGAAATAATCATTCTCAATGACCAATCTCTACATATTAAAGATCCTGAAGATGTTGTTTAGTGCCATAGTGTTACCTCACAGGCTTGAGATCCTGGGTTCTATTCCCAGCACTTCAAAGAAGAAAGAAAAGGAAGGGAGGGAGGGAAGGAAGGAGGAAGGGAGGGAGGGAGGGAGGGAGGGAGGGAGGGAGGGAGGGAGGGAGGGAAGGAGGCAGATTAAGCAGATAATTTCCTTGGGACACAATCTCACAACACAAGGCTATCAGGATATTGCTGAAGCTGGATTCTACAACTAAGTTATCTAAATAACAAATTCTACTAATGATTACTCAGGTTATGTGATTTCCTTACTCTTTTCAAATGATTAATATCATGCTTTTTTCACCACTCTATTTGAAATTAACCTTTCCAACAACTATGCAAATTGGGAGAGATTCCGGGTCATAATTGTGGATGAGGAAACAGAAGTTTTGAAAAACGTCCTGTGATAAAGGGATGTTGTTGTTAAGGATGTGGTTCTGATCTAAAGCCTTGTGTGGTGGTTTGAATAAAAATGGTCCCAGTAGGCTCATACATTTGAATACTTGGTCATCAGAGAGTGGCACTACTTGAAAGACAGGAGTAGGTGTAGCCTTGGAAGAAGTGTGTCGCTGGGGGTGGGCTTTGGCATTTCAAAGCCCTAAGCCAGTCCCAGCGTCTCTCCTTCTGCTGCCTGCAGATCCAGATGTAGAACTCTCAGCTACTTCACCAGCACCATGTCTGCCTGCATGGAGTCATGCTCCCTACAGCCCAAAGTAAATGCTTTCCTTTGTAAGAGTTGCTGTGGCCTTGATGTCTCTTCACAGCGGCAGAAAACTGAATAAGACATCCTGCTACCCCCTTATGCCAGCTATTCATAGAAGAGAGGCCAGGAGAGCTAGAGAAATGGTTCAGCAGTTAAGAGCATGGGCTGCATATTCAGAAGACCTAGGTTCAATTCCCAGAACCCACATGCAGCTTACAGCTGTAATTCCAGTTCCATGTAATCTGATGCCTCCTTTCTGTCCCCTACAGGCAACAGGCACACACGTGGTACACAGATATATATGCAGGCAAAACACCAATAAAATAAAATAAATTAATAAAAACCAACAGCACAGGCTTGGGCATTGGCCTTCCTATAAGCACCCTCCTAGCCTGTGAGGTGAATACCCTCCCCCACAAAATGCCTTTTGTCTGACTGAACAACAGATGTCAGCAGTTCTTGCTTGTTTTCTCCATGCCTAGATTCCCTAGTCTCTGGCTTCCTAAATGATTCTGCTTATGTTACCACTTTATAACATGTTTACATAGTTAACAGGAAGGGGAAAGGGAGGGAGACAGAAGACAAGACCCACAGCTGGTGTGGGGATTTGTGACTGGAGAGGCACGTGGCCTGTTTGCTCGCCTGGGCTCCGGTGGTTGAGCTGCTCACTTCAGCCTCCTCCTCTCAATTCCCCAATTCCCTGCTAGGGCACAGCCAGGCACTGTATCACTTTCCAACATCAATAAAGCAGGTCTAATTTTCCTACGCTGAAGAGGGCCTGATAGATCTGATGACCTTTTGTTGGAATGTCATTTACAAGTATGATTAAATTATTCTCCATGGATGAGCTGCTACCTCAGGCTGACAGATCTCCTTTCAGAGATGGCAGAGTGTCTCTGGCTGTACCCTCTCTCACCCTCTCTTGCTCGGTGGTGATCCTTTATAGGGAGATTGCAGATTTTCAGCATTAGCTCCAGAAAGGTAACCCTGTGGATGGTGACCATTTTTGTCCAGATCTCTTAATGATTACGATTTTCTCCAAACAGATCAACCATATCTATATGACTATACCTAAAAAGGCCATTTGTTTATTTAATCTATTAGGGAGAAATGGGAAATGGAAAAAGAATGCCAGTCAAACTTTCTAGACTACATACTCTTGGGAAAGTAAGAAATGTGACATTTTTAGCAGCATCTATTTGCTATGGTAAATTCTGTGCATAATTTATGTTACCAAATCAGAATAGCATGTGAAATATAATACTTGCATTTGGTTTATATTTGAACCTCTCATGTGTCAATCATTGTGAGACTGTCTAGGGATAGGGTGAATCTGATCCTCATGGAGTTCAGTCATGATGGTTATCTTCATCATTGACTTGGCTAGATTTGGAGTCACCTAGGAGGCACACCTTTGGGCATGTGTGTGAGGGCATTCCCAGGATGATATGAGTAGAGAAGACCCATCCTAAATGTGGGTGTCATATCCTAGTGTCTGGGGCTCTGGACTTTGTAAAAAGGAGAAATGGGGGAACGAGCAGAACCCTAGTGTTCCCTGTTCTCTGCTCCCAGTCTGCCAAAATGCTGGGAGTCCCTGTCTTATTCTTCTGCTGTCATGCATCCACCATGCCTTCCCCTAAATGATGGACTGAGTCTATTTAGACAGCAAGCCAAATAAATTATTTAAGATGCTTTGTGAGGTATTTTGTCAAAGTCACAAGATTAAAAATATTTTCATGCAAGGAAACTGAGGCATGAACTTATATAGTAGGTTCCCTGCACACCAGCACCTACAATCAGAGGCATAGTATGTGCTCAATAAATGTTAAATCAATCAAACAAAAAATCATAGTTGAAGCATGTCTTATCATTTTCCAACTCAAACTTTACTCAAAACTCTCAGAAAGAGAGGAGGAGGGTGGGGAAGAAAACAAGAAAATCATAAAGGGAAACTATTTGGAAAGAAAATGAGGATTTGGAGTTTTCTCTGTGAATTTCTAACTTCTGAGGGCACCTCTCACCCTTGTCACAAAGCACTATAGTAATTCACTGCTGGTTGAGATGTCCTAGATGAAGAATCAACAGACGATTCCTTCTGTCTGAATTCAGCTAACTTCCTGTCTGTAAACAAAGTTTTCTCGAGACAAGCAAGCTCAGTTCTTCATATACTGTGCATTGTGTCATCCATGCTACTAGAATTGCAACAGAGACTATAATATCCATAAAATGTACAGCCCTTTATGAAAGTGGCTGAAACCTTACCTGAAATAAACCTGGAAATTCTAAAATACAGATAATGCTATGGTGCCTGATTTATAAAGATGCAAAGCCTTGCATTTAATAGATGGAAGAGTACTGCTTACTAGAGACCACAAAGCATTTGTGTAATTATTCTGTTGACTTCTGCACTCACATTCTTTGGATATGAGAGCAGCAGAAGTCAAAATGAGCTAGACATGACACTCGCTGCTCTTAGAAGGCTGCTAGAGCCATGGTTCACTCAACTTCACCTCCTTCCATGTAGATATGAAACTGTATATCAAGTATCACAAACTTCTTTTCTCCCTGGAGAAACTTGGAAGTGGTCAGTCATTGTCTTAGTTACTGTTCTATTGTGGCAGAGAGTCATCATGACCAAGACAACTTGTATACAATAAACTATTTAATTGGTGATCCTGTGTATAGTTTTAGAGGGTTGGTTCATGATCATAATAATGGGAAGCAGACAGGCATGGTGCTGGAGGAGTAGCTGAGAGCTTTACATCCTGATCCACAGGCAGCAGGAAGAGAGAGAGAGCACAAGCCTGGGTCTGGTTTAGGCTTTTGAAACCTCAAAGCCCATCCCCAGTGACATACCTACTCCAGCAAGGTCTCACCTCCTTATCCTTCCTAAACAATTCTACTAACTGAGCCCATGTGGCTATTCTCATTCAAACCACCACAGTGAGCCTGCATCTGGTATTGCACATCCTCTTCAAAATCTGTGACATATCCCTTGATTAAGTATTATTATAACTCAGCTTGGGCCAATAATTGCTGTTAAATCTGTAGGCCAAAGGGTCATATTTTACATAAATATTTTTAAGGCTTTGACTCAACTAATTTCTAATATTTATTTATTTGCTTACTCATTATTTATTGGCAAGCACTTTAACCCAGAATAGCCTAGAACTGTCTATGCAGTTGGCCTTGAACTTCTGATTTTCCTGCCTCTACCTCCCAAGTGCTGGGATCTCAGATGGGCACCACCACATCTTTATGAGGTGCTGAGGACTGAACCCACAGCTTAAAACATGCTCGGCAAGTGCTCTTCCAACTAAACCACATTCCCAGCCAAATATTTTGACTCAAATTTAATACATGTATCTAGTCACAGCTTGAAGGTCAGCAGGTGTTTATCATGCCTGAATGCTAAGCTGTATTCCTACACTGTCTGTGACAGTATTGATGAACTTCTGGCCTCCAAATTGGGATGTGAGGATGAATTATGCATTGTGGTTCTCAAAGTATTTAAATGTTTATTTAGAATAATGATTTCTAAGAAGTAAGTTAGTACTGTTCAATAATGGAAGAGACATAACATCATCACTGGGTCCACAAGTCCTATGAGGCTGTTTCTCTTACAGTTCACTAGGTATCAAAAAAAAAAAAAAAAAAAAAAAAAAAAAAAAAAAAAAAAAAGGCAGGTCTCAGACCAGCAGGGAGGTACCAGGGTAGCTAGACTTATAATGTAATTTACTGAAAATCATGAATGCCCAGTTGAGTGAGTTTATGGGCTATATTTTATAGTTTTAATTAAACTCATTATTATTCAAATGGAAAGAGGTTTTAAAAGATTTCTATAAAGAGACTATAAATTGAAAGCAATGCTTAGGATATAGACACACACACACACAAAAAAAGAAACACACACACACAAAGGCAAAGGAAGGTGTGGCTTGGAACCATGGCAGCTGCTTGGTCTGTGACGGAACAAGGTGAAAGTGCTAATAATATAACGTAATAGCTAACAAGTAGCAAGTTAAAAACTTTCCAAGTCAAGATGATTGAAGTATCACTTTATTTTTAAGCAATAAAGCATGTATATAATACCATGAAATATTAGCCTTATAAGCATAATAGGTATATACATGCACATAAAATCAGAATACATCTCATATTTAGGAAGTGCAAACAAAAATATTAAGAAACAATGTAAAACATCCCCCAAGCTTTCTGAATTATTTGGGGGGAAAACAAAAAGACAAACACCTAAAACATGCAAGCCATGTGTCTGGATCACTGGGATCCATCATCTCTCAATGGAAACTGAGGTTCAGCCTTGGGGGAAAAAAAGGTTTCTTTTCCTTTCCTCTAAACTTGTGCATCACAGGGTAAAACCTCAATTTCTGAACTCCTCAGCTGCCCCACCTCTCTCCTCTGGTCACCAAAAAAAGGAGGGGGACTGTACCATTCAAGAACTGAGAAAAGAAAGGAAACTGTAAAAATAATCCCCGTGGTTGATTCCAAATTATTTCTAGAAATGTAAGACACACCTATAAAACACCCCTGCTTTGTCCTAGAAGGCTAGATCAAGATAACATGGGGGTGGTCTACAATTATCTCTAGTCTTGGTTAGCAAGGCTAACATCACATTTTCTTTATATGGAAAGAATAGAATAAACTTAAATTAGACACAGCTCATGTGAGCTCATCACCACCTCAACCTCCCTGCGAACAGCTTCTTCCTTGTGCTTCCTCATCCCTAGCTTCTTAACCGGCACCCACATTACCCAGTAGCCTTTATTATATTTCATTTCAGGATTATGGTTATCCAAAACTACATTTTATCAACTTCTTCCCTTGCCTGTGCATTTTAGTAGGAGCCTCATCAGAATTTTTCTTCCTTCCTTCTTCCCTTCCCTCCCTCCTTTCTTTTTTCTTGTTGAAATAAGGTTTATATTTAGTTGTATAAATGTATTCATAAAGTTCTTATCTTACCATTTTTATTGAATTTTTTTCTTACAATATATTCTAATCACTCTTTTCCCTCCTCCATCTCCTCCTAGATCCTCCCTATCTCTCCATCCAACTTCATGCCCTTTCTCACCCCCTTTAAAAAAGAAACAAAACCAAAAGCAAACAACAGCAAATAAACCTAGAAACACACACAAAACCACAAAAAAATGCAAAACAAAATATACAAGCAAAAGACAAGTAAGACAAAAACGTCCCAAACAAAGACCTAAAACATTTACAAAAATACTGTTTAATTTGTTTTGTGTTGGCCAACTACTCCTGGACACGGACGCTGCCCTGAAGTGTGGTTAATCCACCCAGTAAGACTCCATTGAGAAAACTGTTTTTGGTTTTTTTCTTTTGCCAGCAGGTATCAATTGCAGATAGCTTCTTGGTTAGGGCCAGAGCCCACGTCCACTTCCCCTTCTTAGTGCTGGGACCCCTCTGAACCTGTGCAGGCTGTGTGTGCTACCCAGTCTCTGTAGTTCATATGTGCATCACCTCTGGCCCTTACAATCTTTTTACCTCCTCTTCAGCGTAGATCCCAGAGTCCTGAGGGGAGGAGTTAGTTAGTTAGTTAGTTAGTTAGTTAGTTAGTTAGTTAGTTTGCATATTATCCAGTTACAGCACCACAACTGAATTCAAGAAAATTCTCATCAGTATGAAAAGGAATTTAGAAGCCTTTAGTACCTTGAAATAACTCTAATAAGCAAGTGACAGGCTTATAAAATGAAAACTTAAGACACTGAAGAAGACATCAGAAGATTCAAAGATCTTCCATACCCATGGATTGGTAGGATTAATATTGTTTAAATGGCCATCCTACAAAAAGCAATCTATAAATTCAATGCAATCCCCATCAAAATTCCAGCACAATTCTTCACAGAAATTGACAAAACAAAAACAGGTTAAGCTTCACATGGAAACACAAAAATCCCAGGATAGCTAAATCATTCTTGAATAACAAAAGAACTGCAGCAGGCATCCCCATGGAATACACTGGGGGCCTGAGACCCTCAAGCAGTGGTGTTCATTCTACAAGGACACACAATTCATGATGGTCAGCTGTTAGGCCTCCCTCTGGACAGGCATGTTCAATCCATGTTCCTCTTCTTGGTTTGTTTGCCTCTACCCCCCTTTTCCCAATATTTCTCTGTGTCCCCTTCTTCATATTTCCCAGGCTAAGTTTATTATTACCCTTTCTCCTTAGCATATTTTAGCCCTCTTCCTTAACTAACTATGATGCCTCCTCTGAAACACTCACTCATCCTTTTCTTCAATGATACTTTTCATGCTATTTGTCAAGGCTATCATAAACCCCTTTTCTAGATGAACTGTCATTTTCTCTAGTTATCTTTGTCTCTGCTAAGGGAACCAGTGTCTCATGAAAGGTGATTTGATTATTCATATGTAACTGCAACCATGGTGTCAGCTCTGCCATGTCCGTGTTCAGGGGAGCCCAATGTTTCTCTGGTAGTGATTAGTGAATCTTCTCCTCAGCAACATGTTGTGTATTTGGTGGTCCTTAGGTGTAACATGAATGTTAAATGACATATAATATATCACCACAGCTAGGGATGCTCTGGTTATTCATGCAGCAGTTCTACAGTGAGGTGTTGTTCATAGCCTGTGCTTTGCTTTGGGACCAAACATTTGGATTCAGGTACAAATTGAGTCATATCCCTGTAAGTGAGAAGCAAATGGTGTCTAGAAAGAAGCTGGGCTTGGTTCCCCCATCAACTTCCTTCACTGAAGTCATTCTTGTGTTATCTTCCCAATACCTGTAGCTACAGTTTTCCTGCCTGGCCCACGGTCAGGACAAATCTCTGTCACTCGCCAGTCCCATAGCCGCTCAGACCCAACCAAGTAAACACAGAGACTTATATTGCTTACAAACTGTATGGCCGTGGCAGGCTTCTTGTTAACTGTTCTTATAGCTTAAATTAATCCATTTCCATAAATCTATACCTTGCCACGTGGCTGGTGTCTTCACATGCTGCTGGTCATGGTGGCAGCTGGCAGTGTCTCTGCCTCAGCCTTCTGCTTCCCAGTATTCTCCTCTCTCCATGTCCCACCTACTTCCTGCCTGGCCACTGGCCAATCAGTGTTTTATTTATTGACCAATCAGAGCAACAGATTTGACATACAGGCCATCCCACAGCAAATACCTGCTTATCAATAACCACCAATTAATTGGCTGCACTCTCTCATCTTACGAAACTTTGGAATCAATCTCTTTTTTTGCCCACTTTTCTAAAACCTCCTACTCCAAACTCATTTAAATATCTACACCATAAACATAATTACTTCTCCTACCATTACCCACCCCTCAATAGCCTAGTATTACCTCATTAAGATGCATCTTTACAACTTTGGGAAATACTTACTTTCTCTTCTTTCACATAAACAGTGTTTTTGTGAAACACTGGACACAGAAAGACAGTTGCATACATGAACCCACCGTGGTTGTGGCAATGTGCACAAGACCTTCGCAAGCACAATCCAAACACAGTGACAGCATGGAGAAGAGAAGGTGGCACAATGCCCCTAGCAAGGAGATGCTGTCCTATGACAGCTGCTGGGAGTTGGAGAGTCACTTTTCTTTAATTAAGTGACCCTGGTAGGTTGATTACACTCTTGGGCAAACCCCACCCCCAAGACTAGTTGGGCAACACAAATGGGACTCTTTGGGAGAAAAGAAGAAACCTCAAATTCAGATAGGAAGGGATGCAAGCGTCGAGAAGATAGCAATGACCTCTCATTGGGGAAACAGGGAAGCATACAAAATATACATTGTATGAAATTCTCAAAGGTTTCTCAATCCAGTTCACCAGAACATCCCTAATGATAACAAGCATGTCATGGACACCTTGCAAAATTGAGACCGACCTGCACATAGATTGGTTCATATATAAAAGCTGATACCGTTATATGCCAGCAGGAGGACATAGGAAGGTTTTGTATAGAATTGAGCTTCTGAAATTAAGAGTTTGGCCTCTCAGACCAGGAGAAGCTTGAGGAACCAGGAGCCTCTGTTTTCCTTGTGGTTAAGATGAGGATGGAGTGAAAGTCCTGATAAAACCAAAAAGCACACCCGAGTTTCCTAATGAGCAGTGCAGGTGAGGTATAAGGGCAAGCAGAGGATGGGGCTGAAAATCAGGCTAAAGCTAGACATCTAAAAGAGGGGCCTGACCTCATCACAGACCATTCTTGACAGCTCTTTATAGTTGCTATTTCGAGTGTGCCCCCCACTGTGCTGTATTGCTTGTAGGTCATTCAGAAAGGCTTCCTTATTAACTGGATGGGAATCTTACCTCTCTGCATCAGGAGAAAACCGGAAAGAGTAAGTTCCTTGTGAGAGCATTCAACTCAGCCACTCTATCAGATGCTCGGGGCTCCAGGAAAGCCTCCATGACATGGGGCTCCACCCATATCATTCTGTCAAATGTCCAGGGCTCCCTCCCTCAGCCATCTAGAATGTCACCTCTCCCATAGCTAGTCCTGCATCTCTGCTCCAAAAGGAGAATCATCTCCATCCAGGCATCACCCCACAGTCCTCCCTAGCTCTGGCTACGTGTGAGATGAGCTCAGCAGTGAGTTCATTCTTGCTTCATGTGACATCATCAGTCTTTATGGGATAGGTCATCTCAGCAGCCATTGCCCCTTTCCCCTCACCCTCCCACTGGTACGCCAGGGGGATCTGAAGGATGCTTTCTATCCCTTTAGATTGTGAAGAACAAAGAAAAATATCTATGGGATCTATTTCTTGCAAGTAACAGAACAAAAAAGACATATTTTCTACTTCTTCAATCTTGCTTTGATGTACATTTATAGCATGCGGAATCAGCTATGCACCACATAGGTCTTTAGTAATTTGTCTAATTGCAAAAATAGAAATGAACATTGATTTTTATGACCACACACGGAAAAATAAATTTTAGACTGTTATACAAATGCTGTTACTGTTGTAAGTATCCACCTCAATAAAAAATAGAACATATATTTATCTGCATACATGTGTACATACTTGCCATGAAATGGCAAATTTGTAGTATATCTAATATGGCTTGAATGTGAAATGTCTCCATGGAATCATGTTTGTACACTTGGACCTTAGCTCCTCCTGCTTTGTTAGTGTGCTTGTTAATCTTGACCATCAATGTGATGGAATTTAAAATTACCTTAGAAAACAAACCTCTGGGCATATCTATGAGAAGCTTTCTAGATTAGATTAATTGATGTGGTTCAATTAGCTGGAGTCCCAGATTGAGGAAATGGGGGAGGGGTGATGAACTAAGCACCAAGCACCAGCACCCCTCTCTCTGCTTCCTGGCCGTGTATGTGGATGTGATGTGACCAGCTGCCTCCTGCTCTGGGCACCATGTCTTCCCTGGAATGATGGACAGTACCCTCAAATCCTAAGCCAAAATAAACTCTTCCTCCCTAAACTGCTCTGTTGGGTATTTATCACAACAATGAGAGAAAACTAAGACAGAAAGGCTTCAGAACTTGGAGACTATGGCCATCCTAGCAGAAATGAGTTGCTAAGGACAGAGCTTGAAGGTATAGCTCCGCTTGTGGCTCACACTCCTGGTCTCTCAGTCTGTTAAAATGCTATCAGGCAGCATCACCAGCTCCTGTGGCCATGGACAGAAACACTCAACTGCACTGCCTTCCCTACCATGTGAGTAGCATCTTCGGAACTGTGGGCCAAATTAAACCCTTTGGCTCCGGTCACTGCTGTCAAATATGTCACAACGAGAGGAAATTCACCAAGTCAACAACCAAACCAAGTAAGTCAGAGTGGATCTCTCACCTGAGCTCTGGGACCAAGAGTGCAGTTTAGTGTGCTTGCTTAGCATGTGTAAGGCCCTGGGCTTAATACTCTACACCAGAGAAATAGGTAAATAGATAAATAATAGATAGATAGATAGATAGATAGATAGATAGATAGATAGATAGATAGATAGATATAGATCTATCTCCTTATTTTTCTTTTACATCTCAACATTTCAAAAAGCTTAAGTCATCTGCACTTGGTCACAGGCAAAATAGTTCAAATGATAACCTAAGGTTCTGGGCTAATAAACACTGGGTAATTACATTATTACTTCTTATATGTTCTGAAGTTTCCCCTGAGTACCAGCAACCGGGAAAGAGTTGGGAAACTTTTAAATGCATTCTGTGTGTCTCCCAGGGAACACCTGACTTTAGATTATTTCAGGTGATAGATTTTTGAGACAAAAAAATAAAAAGCAATAACAGTGAAATGATTTTCTGGCTCTTCACACAAAGGGTATTCAAGAAAAAATATTGGGGTTTTTAACCCTCTCTCTGGCTTAGTGCCCACTAACTACAAAGACCTAAGAATTAATGTTTAATAAGCAATTTTCAATTCTACAATCATGTACTCTGTGTCTTTGATTTCTCAGGAACCAATAGAAGCCCAGTTGCTTCATCAAGGAACTGACTCATACAGAATAATGCTTTAAATATATCTTTGGCACCTTGCCTGTGGGAAGCAATTTGGCTTTGAGTTTCTCACTCCTTCTCTTATGGAAAAAGAAAATACACATTATCCCTAATTGACATTGTCAGTTGTCAGCCTGCCAGTGATTGACACATTTCATTTTCCCACATTCAAGAGAACTATTACCCAACGTCTACAACTCTACACAACTGTGTACATAGAGTCAGCCCTCTTTGCTCTGAGGTGGCTCTGTACAATAATGTCCAGCATATAGCCCTACCCAGCTCTCAGAGTACCCTCTATCACCATCTCTGTCTGCTGACAGGTTTAGGAATATTGCTAGTGGTTATCTCAGGGGGTAAGGTTGGGAGAAAGTCATTTATCACTTTTTATTACTGTGTTGCTTGAGGAACACGTGACCCTCCTGAGCATCTACAAATCTCAGTACAGGCCCAAGGAAGTGTGTGAGCATCCTTTGCTCAGAGCGTTTTCTTTTCTGTAGGAAGTTACAACCAGTGTGGTAGAGAAGCAATGGTACTACTGCAGCCTAATGTGAGTGTGTATGTGTGATGCCTGTGTGTTTGTGTGCATGTGTGGTGCATTATGTGGTATGTGTGTGTGATGTGTTTGTGTGTGAGGTGTTGGGGGTCGTATGTGTATGGTGTGGTATGTGTATGTGTTTGCAAGGGGTATATTTACATGTGGGGGTATATTATGTGGTGTGTGTTTGTATATGTCTGTTTGTGTGTGCAGTTATACAAGTGTAGTGTGTGTGTTTGTGTGTATGTGTGTGTGCAATGCTTCAGGATGCATATGCATGTGTATTCTTATATGTGTATTATGGGGGTGATTCTGTGCATCTCTGTATGTATGTATGTGTGTGTATCTTTGCATGAATGTGGTGTGATTATGCATAATGCATGTGTGCATGTATGTGTAGATGCTTATATGTTTATGTACATATAAGTACACATGACATACGTATAAGTACATATGACTCTATATCTGTTTATATTAATGACTATGTTTATGTATATGTATATATGTGTCTGTGTGTGTGTTTGTGTGTGTGTGTGTATGTGTGTCTCTGTATGATTGTATGTGTATATCTGTCTAGGAGTGTCTTGATTGTAGATACCCTTGTTACCATTGGCCTTCACATACTTGTTCAAGGAATCCAGTTGCCCTGTTCTCTGCCTGGTTGTAGGGCCCTTCATTCACACTTTCTGGCTATCTTTAAAGCAAATTATTTGTGCTCTTCCTGTGCAACATGGGAATAGGGTCCCTCTTCTGCATAACTGTCATGAAACTCCATAAGAAAAACTACTCAGACATACTAAGAAACTACAACAAACAGATCCTTCCATGCAGCAAAGAGTATAGAAGAAGATATTACCAGTGGATTAGGATGAAGTGACAGGGCTGAGCAAGCTGCTCAGAGGGGACAGCTGAGGCTGGCTCCTGGAAACGGCGCTGTGTGGGCTGAAGTGCACTTTGCTGCCTTGTGGATTAATACAAAGATTATGGTTGGAGGATATACTGAAGAGCTTTTGATGCTGGCTTGAAATGGGGACAGGTTGGAGCATCAGGCAGTCTGGGCAGGAGATTCTAATGGGTCATGACAGTTTGATAGGACTCCTGGGAGGAGTTTTCCCCATATAAGTTTCCTCCACTCTTGACAGGGTCTGTTCAGGACTTAACAGAGAGAGGGAAAGAATCTAAGAGCCTAAATGTAGACCTTGTGTCTCAACTTGTCCAAGAAAAAACAAAATGTCTATACTGCAAATTTCACTGACTATTTTCCCAAAAGGAAATCCACCTTTAAGTTGGCCCATGAACTAATGGGGAATTAAGAAGGCTGAGTTCTTAAGAACCATAGATGCCTGAGTATTCTTAGGGATGACTTGGGAGTTCCACTATTTTATTCTCCTGATACCCATTACAGCTTCCAACTCTTTCAATGTTTACAGTTAAGACTTGCTTGTCACACCACTTAGTACATTCCATGTTGAGGAGGAAACCTGCAGCTATATGTCAAGTGTTCCTAGCTAGTAATACACTGATAACAAATTGTTTTCACTCTCTCCACAATTTGTTTAAGCCTGCTGGTAAATGGAATTAGAGATAATTGAAAATGAGATGGTTTTATTCATCCTGAGGAACTGCATTGGCAGAACTAACCAGAGCTCTTCCAAAAGCATTGCAGGTGCTTCACACTATTCAGACAAGAAGTGGAGAGTCAGATCTAGGCTGGACCTTTGTCTTTGTCCATTACTATTATGTGACTTACAAATAACACTCAACCCTGCCCCTTCCTTGGGTCTTAGGCAGGAGAACAGCATTCCATCATCAGCCTGTGTGAGAGCAGATAACACAATGCTTGTATGAAGGTTGCATTTAATGAGCAGTACACCCCACCTACTGTTAATTGTGGACACCATTCTACTCAAGCCAGACCTTCAAACCAGCTGTGCATCCACACAAAAGAAAGTCGACCACAGGGAGGTTAGGACTACAGAGACACCACATCCTGACTCTCCCTTCATCTTTCTTATCCTTCCTGACTTGCACACTTTCCTTCTATGTGGTCTGCATGTTCTATTTGCTTTTATTATCATGAAACTTCATTTTGCAACTTATATAACTCTTGGATTTTCATTTTACATTTGCTGGATCAAGGGAAGGCAGGATCTCCTGCAGATTGGACTGGGTTTAAACTATTACAAATAACTCTTTGTACCATGGGCCTGCCAGCACTCATATATATCACTTACAGTCTCAGAATCGCATCCATCCACTTGACTGACCAAGTTGGACTAAGTGCTCATCCTTTATGTTCACTATTTCTATCTAGAAAAATTTCCTGTTCCAACCATTGCCATTTAGTTTATTTCCTGAACTAAACACACCATTCCAAAGTTCTAAAGACCTTTGGGATCACTTCTTACTGGAAATGTTTTAGATACAATAACACACTGGTTTGGGACACAGGTGCCCCAGCTTTTGTCAATGGTGAGCTCTATATAGGATGGCTGAGTATCCATGGGAATAAAGAAAGGATTTACCCAAAGTACCAGCTTTGGCTCTGTGATTTACATTAATATTAAATATCAGCTTGCATGCTGCACACCTCAAGGCACTTTCCTCTATTTAGGTGGAAATCAACATTATTATTCAGCCCTACTCTACACATGGTGGAGAATTTTTTTCCCCTTAGAACAGCCTAAAGTCAAATCTCACTTAAACACTCTGTTTAAATAGAGGCTGCCCATGCTTCCTGAAAGTACAGAGGGAAAACAGGAGGAATCAAGAACACTGGAGGAAGGGAAAGGATGAATACCAACATGTACACACTGCTAAGCATGCTTTCTTTAGATCTAAGTCAATGCCGATTTCTCCGTCTTGCTTTATAAAGTCAGTTATCAGAATAGATTTTCAACAAGTTTTCCAACAGTGGAATCCATTGCATAACAAGTGTAGTGAGTCAACGTCCACAGTCCACATAGGAGAATATGCGTGAGGCAGGATGATGATGTCCTACAAGAGGGAACACCAGGCAGCACCTGCCTGGCCTTGGAGTGCCTCAATGAAGCCACACAGTCACGGGGTCCTCTCTTCATTCCCTGTTTACTTGGGAAATGCATGCTGCTGTGCTTTTCACTCATGACTCCAGCTTTAAGAGAATTTAAGAGATCCAGGATCAAGCAGACACTTAGCTCAGGTCAAGCTTTGTTTTCATTTCTGTTGTTAAGGGAGAGAAGAGGTCAGGGAAATTGAATTCTCTCTCTGTAGGAGACGACCACTCACAGAGGCAGTTGCCAGGAGAGTGGTAGCTACTTCTAGATGGAAGGGGAAAAAACTAACCAAACAAAACCAAAATACCACCACTATCGAGTCAAATTGCTGGACCATTGTCACTCTTTCCCCCACTAGAAAAACCATCAAAATCAGCTGCTGCTTTCTCAACAGCGAATGTGGCTGCTGATATTCTTTGGAGAATTTCTTTTGAATGATGATCCTATAACCAGGTAATTACATGCTTGCCTCCTCTCATAACCTAACAATAAGAAGGGCACTCTATTCAGACACTTCTCTATCCTTAGTAATTAAAATATTCTCCAGGAGAGATAATGAAAAAAATAAATGGGTGGCTGGATAGTGAATGAAAACCCTGAAGGAGTTAGAGGTGAAGGGGATGCAGTCTTTCCAACCACAAGTGTCATTTGAAAACTATAGTACAGTTGTTCCCCACCTTCCTAATGCTGCAACCCTTTCATACAGTTCCTCATGTTGTGGTGATTCCACCACCATAAAATTATTTCATTGTTACTTCATAACTATAATTTTGCTACTGTTATGAATTGTAATATAAATATCTGATATGCAGGATCTCTGATATGTGATCCCTGTGTAAGGTTAATTCAACCCCCAAAGAAGTCATGACCCACTGCTGTAGTAGATACTTTGCTGATACAAGTAAGAAGTGATAATACATAGACAAATCACTTCCACTATGATGATTAGGGGTAAAGTTAAGAAACCTTAAAAGGATCACAATCTCATTAGCAAACCAAACCACAGAAGGTGAATGTTGCTTATACATTTCCAATAGATTTTACTGAACTTAAGAGAAGAAGGACATTCATTTTCCCCAAAGTTGGAGGCTAACAATCCTACTGGGTTACAGGAGTAAACAAAATATTTGCATGGTATGTATTACCCTATCAATTCATAGAGAAGGAGAGCCAGAATGGTACAGTGGAGGAATGAGGAATCTCTCTGTCATCTTGGAAAAGCCCAGACTCCTTCCATCCATTGGGAACATACCAATAGTAAGTGAAAATCAGCCTGAAATTCAAGACCACGTCTCTCCTGGCTGCAACCCGTGTGGAATCCATTGAGTTTCTCTCCGTGCCTCAGAGGTTTTCTGAGGTGACAACCAGAGAGTAGTTTGCACTTTGAGGCAGTTAAACAGGAACAAAGCTAATATTTATTGTTTCAATGGGGCAGCAATGTCACTTTGATAGGGCTGTTTGTTTCTATGGCTGCTGTCATTTAGATTAGGACTGGCCACAGAGCCACCTTTATCACAGACTTGTGTACTGTTTTGGGTTGATAAAAATGTTTTGGTTGGTTACAAGTTCCATGCAACTCCAAGATACCCTACAGCATGATTCTATGCACTTTCAGATCCATTCATTTTCTGGATGTCAGGAAGTAAAACACTCTTCACAGAGAACTGAAAACTGTTTGTGCCTAAGGACCCAGGCTATTTTTCTATGACACACAGCTATTTAAGACATTTAATGATTTTAGTGCTATATCTTATAAGAAAAATGTATTCATCAGTTCAGAAAAAAATATTTGAAAGGAAAACATTTTGACATATCTTGAAAACATTACAAATGCTTGTAGGGTCCTGATTAAGGGCCCTTCAGTCTTAGTTAGTTTGTTTTCCACTTTGAGGCATAGGAGATCAACACGTACTCGTGTCTGGTACTGTCTTTAGTTTTTTTCAATGACTTTTAGTAAAACTCAACAACATCACAAACCTGTAATCCAAGTATTCAAGAGGCCAAGGCAGGAGAATGGCAAGTTTGAGGTCAGCTTGGGCTGTATGGGGAGTTCAAGGTCAGCCTGGTCATACTAATAAGAGTCTATTTCAGGATAAATGAAAAGAAACTGGGATATGTCTCGGTGGCAGAGCATTAGTCTGGCATGTGTCAGGCCCTAGTTGCAACCCCCATACTGAAAAACAAAATCTAAAACTATACCTTTAGCATCTCTCATTGAACCCCCTTCACTAAATACCTTTAACCTTAAGAGCTTAAGTCAAAATTTTAAATTAATATTTTTACATTTCCCAAAATTCCCTTACTCTTATGTAACACACAACCTGCTGCTAGAAAGAGCTTAGGAATACTTAAATTGATGTGTGGTACTGGAAGTTTGAATGATATCACAGGGAGGGTATTTCAGACTATAGAGGGAAGCTTCTATATTCAAACTGCAAAGCAGCTTCCCACATAGATCTAGGGACACAAGTTTGCATCCCTCCAAAAGACCCAGATAAGGATGCAGGAGTCCTGATGGTCTCATCATGGTCATGGTCAGAGGCCATTCATGGCTGGAGATATCTCATCCATAAGTGTCATAAAGGTGGTCAGCTTTCAGCACATACCAGGCACTATTCACACTGCTTATTCTGTGTGTTCCACTGCAGTGTGAGTAGCAGAAACCCAGGGCTTTATTCTGTGCATAGCCATACCCTGAGAACTAGAAGAGGTCTGGGTGTGCAGCAGATGCTGAAGATACACCGAGGACAGACACAAGCTTCTAAAGTCCCATCACTATAGTCGGGTACCCCTGCTAAGTGGCTTATGAAAAGCAAAGACTCTGTTCTGTTTGAGAGGTTGGAATCCATCACGGCTTTGAGTCTGTGTGAGACATCATGCCATGGCAGGAACATGCGGTGGAGGAAGCTGCCACCTTCACTGTGAAGAGCAAATGAAGGTCCCATTGCTCCCTGCAAAAGGTACATCAAATGACCCAAAGACCCTTCCAGGTCGTACTTCTTCACATTTCCACCAGCTCCCAGCAGTGCCACCTGGGCCTGTAGGAGACACTCATGTCAGATATCCTCCATATCAGAGATGAATATGACAAGTCATAACAGTAGCAAAATTATAGCAAAATATGACAAAGTACCACTGAAATAATTTTATGACTGGGGCTCACCACAACGCCAGGAACTGTTAAAGGGTCGCAGCTTTAGGAAGGTTGTGGAGCACTACCCTAATCCCTCAGCCTTACATATCATATCCACTTCCACTTCACTGTGCTCTTCTGCTTAAGTGACAATGACATTTAAGTTTCTGTTTAGGTTACAATGTTGCAAGAGAAGCCTATGGGTACGTAAACAACTACTTCACAGGAAAGCACATGAGAAAAGTCACCAGGATGGAAGAATTAGCATTGTCTCTGATGGCAAAGCCACATAGAAGCTCCATGTGTAAATGACCCCATGTGCATCTCAAGGACCTCGTACTGAGGAACTCCACATCCAAGGTGTATGTTGCCTGAATGTGCACCCAAGAAGCAGAGTAGATGTGCTATTCTCTGTGTGTCGTCGCCCCCGTCACCCCACCCCACCCCACCCCACCCCACCCCCCCCACCCCCCACCCCCCCACCCCCCCCCACCCCCCACCCCGCTTATCAATGAGAAAACTCATGATACTTTCAGAGCTTGGAAAGAGAGCAGAAAGTCAAGTATTTGAATGAATGCCTTGGGTGAATTTCCCCTGAGGAAGTGGCACCACTGACCCAGAAGATGCAAAGCACAGTTCCAGCTTCATTTAGAAACACAAACCATACACAAACCATTACAGTCAAGGTTCCAAACAGGCCCGTCTGTGCCACTAACTTGCTGTGGTCTATCCATCAGTGTGCAGATCTACCTGGGAGATTTACTGAGAGGCAAATGAATGGACTCATGTCCAAGGAAAGCACTTCAAAATATACCTAGCACCCAAGAAGTTTGAGACAAATATTATCTTTTTAACCCTTGAGTCTGTCAGCAGGAATTCTCTGCAAGAAATTTTCTTGTTCATTTTGAATATTACTCTCAGGTTTCACTTAAGAAATTGTGTAAATGTTGAAGGTGCAAAGTTGATGATTGATAGTGTCATATTAGGTTAATTGAAATAAAAGACCTACTCTAATTATGGGTACCATTCCATGGGCTGGAGGTCCTGGACTGCACAAAGGGGAGGAAGTTGAGTACCAGCCTTCATCTCTCTGGTTCCTGACTGTGGATTCAGTGTCACCAGCTGCCTCACACTCCCACCACCGTGATTCTCCACCATGACCAATTGTATCTTCAAACCATGAAGTAAAATAAATATTTTCTCCCTTAAGTTGCTTGTGTTGGGTATTTTGCTATACAACAATAAAAGTAACTAATGAAGAGTCTTCCCTCACAGACTCAAACTTTGGTAGAAAAGGAAACATAGTAATTATAAATATGAATTGCAATATTTGAAGTCAGATGTTGTTAGTGAGCACTCGGATGTGAGTTAGACTTGCAGTGGATACACAGTGCTAATCGCAGCTTACTTTATATTTTTGTATTTACAGTTTGTGTCTGTGTGCTGCAGCTATGCACACTTATGCTAATGCCACAGTGTAGGTGTGGAGGTCAGAAGACAACCTACAAGAGTTGGTTCTCTCCTTCCACCACATGTGTCCGGACACTGAACTCAATCTATCCCAATGGCTTGACCACAAACACTTTACCCACTGAGCCACCCCACTGGCCCAGCACTTTATACAAATAACAAGGATGTTAAAATGGAATGAAGTATGAGTGATACATATTTGACAGATGACTAGGGAGTAGATATGTCAGATGGCTTGGGGAAGACACACCAAATTCTCCACTAGAAATGAATGTCAAGATGAGGAATGGAATATGATGTCAATGAGCCAATGTTTAAATGAGTAAAAAAATCAATAGATTGAACTAAATTATATTTGAGGGGAGACATCTTATTGTCTTATTGTGGTTTTTACTTCTAGGTTGATGGAGAAATTAAAAGATAATCAATCTATAAGCAAAGATGAAACACAAAAAGAAGGAATAATAAAGGTCCAATTTAGATTTACGTGATTCATTCCGAAGTCCCGTATTCATTCAGAGACTGAACCTACAAGAGCCAGGGAAGACTGTGGTGATATTATGTTCTCTAAAATATTGTGCACCCTAATAAACTTATATGGGGTCAGAGAACAGAACAGCCACTAGATGTAGAGGCCAGAAAATAGTGGCACACACACCTTTAATCCTATCAATTGGGAGGCAGAGATCCACGCGGATCTCTGTGAATTTAAAGCCACACTGGAAACAGCCAGGCATGGTGATTCATGCCTTTAATTCCAGGAAGTGAGTCTTTAATCCCAAGAAAAGATGACAGAAGCAGAAAGGTATATAAGGCATGAGGACCAGAAACTAGAAGCTTTTGACCAGTTAAGCTTTGAGGCTTTTAGCAGCAGTTCAGCTGAGATCCATTTGGATAAGGACTCAGAGGCTTCCAGTCTGAGGAAACAGGATCAGCTGAGGAACTGGCAAGGTGAGGTGGCTGTGGCTTGTTCTGCTTCTCTGGTCCAGCATTCACCCCAATACCTGGCTCCCAGGTTTGTTTTTATTATTAAGACCTTTTACGATTCATGCTACAGAAGACCATGTGACTCCATTAAACACAGGCAGGTTCTATGGGTAGGGACACTTGAGCCCATGCCTGTGTAACTCCGATTCAGAACCCAGTTCCACATTCACGGGGTATTGTAGGGTTGAGAATCAGTCCTGATCCTGTTTCTTCTTGTCTGATAAACGTCCAAAAGCCACAGGGTGGGAATTTCTAAAGACTAAACCTGCAACCCTGTTGAGATGTTGTGGTAGCTGCACTTCCGTGGGGTGATGATGGGGGAAGGGATGCATAAAAAGAAAAGACAAAATAAATGACAAGGAGTAGTCAGAGCAGAATTCAAGGGCAGTCTGGGAACCTTTTCCAGTGTCTTTCCACTTCTCCCTGCTTCAGTTAGAAGTCTCCAAATGAGCTAACACATTTGCTCATGTTTCCTGCACAATGAAGTGTCACTGGTCCTGGAATGTTGTGGCTGTTAATAAGCCTGAGATCACATGGCTATAGGAGAAGTGAGCACACTGATTTCTAAGAGAGCTAAGGGCTCCAGCGCAGAGCATAGCTGGACTCTGTATTTTCTAAAGTGATTGACATCGAGAGGAAGGATGGCTTAAGTTTGGTCTCTTGGCCTAATGTTGAAGAAATTCAAGATGATCATTATTCATGAAGGGCTGGTGAGGAATATAGGTATGAAAAATAACATCTTGAGTCAGTTCCCTGTTTGGGGGAAAATGATAGTCTCACTCCAGCAAAGGCTTTTCATTTTTACTCCATTCCTTTTTAATGTTTTACTCAAGTAAAGACAATGTGTGTAAGTATAAAAGGATAATCTCACTTTTATTAAGGCTATTTAACAAGGTAGAGTACTATAAATACAAATGACCACATTGAAGATAAGACACCTCTCCTGTCTTGAAGTAAATCTGCTGGGAAAGCCATTTTTATAAAATGATCTATAGCACCATTCTGCAAGGATATAAAAAAATGTAAAATATTTAGAGTGCAATAAAATGAGATGTTTTTGTTGCCTTCCTCACTCATTTACTTTTATATATATATAAAAAAATCCAATATGTTTTATGGCATGAAACCCTCCACAAGGGGCAGACAAGCCACAAAGCAAGCAAGACCTGGACTTAGAGACTGCATTGTCTTTGTTTGTTAGTTAGTTTTGCTTTGTCTCTTTTCCTCCAAGATTTAAAGGCTAGATATAATCCTAGTATTAAAAAGATGGCTGGTAAGTAGACAGATTTTCAATAATGTAAACCTGTCCCCCCACCTTGGCGAACAGGAAATATTTAATTAAAAATTTCAGATTCTTAAATGAATCAATGCAAAGGGACATGGCATTGTTTGTTTTCAGTCTACATTATCTCATGAAACTATAGGCCCTCAGGTATCACACAGGACCTGAACTACCTCTCACACAACTTCACCCTTATGCATCGCTACTCAAGATTCTGAGCTTATGCATATTCTCTGGCTCTTTATGCTGCAATGTCCTCAGCAATTTTTGGAAAATATCAAAACAGGTAAAAATTATTGAGACCCGACAGCTGCAAAAGGTCATGGAATGAAATTCATGAGGGTCGTCTCCAGTGCATCGTAATGTGGAGAGAATTCACTGACCCACGCACTTTGCTGGGAGTTCCCTCTGATCCTTCTTACCATCTGGTTCCATAAAGAGTCAGAGTCCTTTGACTATTTTAGAATCCACACAAATTGGAACATAAATTAGCCAGTTGTAAAATATGCATTTCCCCCAAACCCTTATTATCAAAGGAAGAACAATTTATGAGAAAAGAGAGAGTGAGAAGATATGTGTGAGTGTGTGTGTGTGTGTGTGTGTGTGTGTGTGTGTGTGTGTGTGTGTGTGTCACAGACAGAGAGAAGGGGGAGGGAGGGAGAAGATGTATAAGTGTGTGTGAGAGAGAAAGAGGGAGAGAGAGAGGGAGGGAGGGAAGGAGAGAGGGAGGGAGGGAGGGAGGGAGGGAGGGAGGGAAGGAGAGAGACAGAGAGAATGTAGGTGCTGAAATTTCTGACTTATTAGAGGCTGAATACTCTGCTCCCCAAATATACGGGGGATTGAATTTCTCAATACAAGGAAGAAGTTGGAATTTAATTCAACTAAATCAATACATTAAATATGTTTCCTATACCTGGAGATTTTGAAATAACATATAGCATTTCATGAATTTGAAAATAAATGAAGATAGTTTAGGATTTAAAGCTCTGATGATGGGTAGACAGGATGGCTCAGCAGGTAAAGGCACCTATTCCCAAGCCTGACCGCCTGAATTTGATCCGTAGAACCCCCATGTTGGAAGGACAGAACTGACTCCTGCAACTCTCGTGGTACATGTGCCCATGCAAATACACACAAATACACACATAAATGAACAACGTTTAAAAATTGAAAATTAAAAAACTGTTTTAAAAAGATTTGGTGAGATTGCCCATGGGACATTTTGAAACAAGGAGGACTGAAGGATAACAGAGCCTTGACTCAGAGGGAGAGAGAGAGGGATACACAGGCAACAGAGGTCCTCATGTGCATGCTCAAATCAGAGATTGTGGAGTCCTAAGACGGCTAGAGAAAAGCAGAGAAGGGAGAGGTGAGGATGAACACAGAGCACTGAGCACATGCTCTGAACAGGAGGATGGAGGCACATGACAAGGAATGCAGCATCCTAGAGGAAGATGAGGCCTTAGCAGATGTCCTCAGAACAGCCAGGAGGAGTGGGGATCTGCCAAAACCCAGCCTTCCTTAGTTCCTAAGGTAGGTTTGGTACTTAATTTTGACTCTTCCAATTGCACAATGATAAGTTTGGGTGTGTGTGTGTGTGTGTGTGTGTGTGTGTGTGTGTGTGTGTGTGTGTATGCATACATACATGTGCCCATGTCTACATGTATATATGGAAGCCAGGAGTTGTAGCCGGAAGTTTTCTTGTGTCCTGCCTCGTCCACAGCAGCTTATAAAATAATCATTTTCAGGTGATCAGAAGGATAGAAAAATAAGAGTCTCAACTAATCAGAGGAAAGCACTCCTTTCTCCAAATGCATAATGGAATATTCTACCAATACTGTATTTATAGTAGGAGTCGGTTGATGCACTGCGGTCATATTTCTTCCTTCTGAACACACACACACACACAAAATAGCTAAATTTCCTAGCACCTTTACAGTTGGGTTAGGTCATGTGACTAAGGCTACAGTCAAAAAGATGTCAGATGAAGTGATGTCCACACAAACGGGCCAGGTTTTCAAAGCTCCTGCTTGACAGGTTCACTCTTCCCTGTGGAAGCTGAGCTTTCCAAGCACTGAGCTGGCAGACTAGTGTTTATTTACTCGCTTATTTACTTGTTTTATTTATTTATTTGTTTATTTATTTATTTAGTGTGTGTGTGTGTGTGTGTGTGTGTGTGTGTGTGTGTGTGTAGAGCTCAGAGGACAACATGCCAGAGTCAGTTCCTGCTTTCCACTGTGTTGAGGCGGGATCTCTCTTCTAGTCTCTGCTGCTGGGCTGTGTACACCAGGCTAGCTGGCCTGTGACCTTTTAGATGATCCTTCTGTCTTTACCCCCTTTCTCTCCATAGGAGCACTGGGATTACAGATGTATGCCACCACATCTGGCTTTGTATGTGGGTTCTGGGATCTAACTCAAGTCTTCGGGTCTGTCTGACAACGCTTGTAGCTGCCGAGCCCTGTCTTTCCTTCTAGAGTTACCTTCAGAGGACAGTGGCTGAGGGGAGTTCACTAGCCTGCAGGTGGCTATGAAAGATGGATGAAATATGCTAGCCTGGACCTTGGGGTTTGTCATTCATTACTGAGCCAATCATAAGACCTTTGGCTTCCAAGGCCTTATGTCCCAGTCTCTCCTATTTGAAAGTGCATTGCTGAACTGCCATACCTTGTTAACTTGATACAATGCCTCGCTCCTGTTCACAGCTCCACAGACTCAAGGTCTATGCATATGGCAGTGATCTAGTGGGGTCGTCAGCTTAGGATCCACACAGCTAAAGTCAAGATGGTGGCCAGGCTTGGCCAGGCTTTGAGGAAGAGTCGACTCTCAGGCTCCACAGGCTATTGGTTGGACTGAATGCCTACAGGCCTGCATTCCTCTTCTTGGAGAATATGAGCTGGGACAGGCATTCGCTCACAAGGCTTCCCCATCTCTTCCTAGGCTTTGCACAAAGCTTTCTCCAGCAAGTTCTTCTCGTTGTCCTGAAGGCTCCTTCTGCTGTATCTCTGCCTCTAAGTGGAGAAAGTTAACTGATTGGAAGGGCCTGTGTGATCAGTGGGCCCATTTGGATAACCTAAGACAATCTTCCTAGTCTTAGTGTTCAAAGGTGTCAAGGTTCAATGTGTATACAGCTTGGGGTCATTCTGACTACCACAGGGGACAAACTGAAGAAACATAACCAATGGAAACTTAAAAGCTTCCAGAGGCTCATGTTTGTGCCTTTATCACCAAGATGTAAGAGCAGCCCTGGGATGGTGCAGTCTCACTTGGCCTCCTGTGTCCAGGCCATTCAGCACCATCTTGTGTTGTTACTATAATACCGCCTTTCCTCCACTGCACTAACACAACTTTATGTTTAGAGACTCACAAGAATCTGAGAAATATTCATCCCTAGTGTTGGCCCTGTAATTTTCCACTAGGTCTCCCTGTCTTCATCAAAATTATTGCCATTTATTTAACAGATTATGTTTAGTTCTTCTTCAGGGGAGGGGCCTCAGAAATCTTCAATCAACCTTATAGTTTTCATTACAAAGTTTAAAGTAAGAGAATTTTCATAGTTTGTAAGTTTAAGGTAAGAGAATCCCTGTAAGTATGAATACAAAGCACCCATGCAATGTATGATGCATAGATTAACTCTACTCCCTTCCTATGACCCAGGCAGACATTAGTAATCCATCACAGCACTATTCCTTTGACAATGCTCCCATAACTGGTCCTAGAGTCCCTCTTTATTTGGAATTTCTTGTACTTTGTATGATGGGTCACATTCATAGTTCCAGATTCAAGGACATAGTAGGAGGATTACTATCTGTTTGGGATCACCATGGGCTATAAAGTGAGACTGTATCAAACAAGTGAACAAGCAAGAGTCCAAAAGGCCACTGTCAACCGAATGGGGTTGGCACACCTTAATATTGTCTTCTTTGAGTCAGCTTCTCAGGTAAACAGAGCTATATGTTTCATTCACTTTTTAATATTTGCATGCTTTTAAGCCATGCATGGTGGTGAACACCTTTGATACCAGCACTGGGGAGGTAGAGGCAGAAAGATCTAGACCAGCCTGGTCTACATAGAAAGTTCCAAGACAGTTCAGGGCTATATAATGAGACCCCATCTCAAAAAAAGGCAAAAGTATTTATAAAAGTTTTTATTAATACTTGTATGTTTTTGAAACATGTAGTGTTTTTAGATTGAACATGAAGATTGGGTCTTCTATTTTTCTTTTTCTTTCTTTTCATTTTCTTTTTTTATTATTATTATTTTATTTTATTTTACAATACTATTCAGTTCTACATAACAGCCACAGATTCCCTTGTTCTCCCCCTTTCTGCCCCCTCCCCTTCCCCCCAGCCCATCCCCCATTCCCACCTCCTCAAAGAATAAAATTTTTAGAATCAATCAAATATAATTTTTAAGTCCCAATATATTTTGTGGATTATAACTTCTCACTCTAACACCTGCACAAAGTTCACAAAGGCTCAACTCGGTTACAGATCCTGAACGCCATCATTTCTGAGCTCTCTGATGTGAAGGGGCCAGTTCTTTGAGGTTTTCTGAAACACCTTGAATAGTCCCAAGCATCATATAATAAACTTTATTATGACATACCTGGCTGCATTATAGGGCTGGCCCTCCCACCTGTTAAAACATATTCCCTTTACTCCATGACAGGGAAATATTACAGTGTAGATCTCTGACTCTCATGTGGAAAGTCACACACACAGTTGCTTTCTTGGCTGCACCTTTCACAGCTGTCCAGTTTTTACTCTCCAGGACAGTGCACCTACATCAATGTGGGGGGCTTTCGCCATCTCAGAGTCAAGATCATGTGATCCTGCAGAGAAGGCAAGATTCTGGATGTGCATGCTTTGACACATAGCCATTTTTGAGTCACTGGCTTCATTCAGAGGTGTCAGCAGAATAGTGTGCATTGATCTAAACTCACAGATTATGACCATGGAGAGATGATGAAGCCTTGCTAATTACCAGGATCAGTTTAACTCTACACTATCAAACACACTGATAAAAGCGCAGTCACCCCAAGTTCTACTTGCAAACAAATTCTTCAAAGACGCAATATATTAAACCACCAACCATTCTCTGCTGCTCTCCGGCATCATTTTTTTTATAAGATAACACCCTAGTCCACTGTCAATGCATCATTAAACCACACTCTTGCAAGCCAGAGTGAGTGTGTGAGGACCATTGAGCACGTTAAATTTGCCCTTATGCACCGGAATTAGATAAATATCGACACTAAATAACATGGCAGTGATCTTCTGGGATCTCTGGTGGAGTAGTTAATAGCCCTTGGAATGTCTCATTTCCTTCTTGACATGGTGTACTCTGAATAGCTTCCCATGTGGAGTTCTGTGAAACACAAAATATAGGCAGTTTCTCTCCAGCACACTCTTGCTTGCCTCCTTTCCTCCTTCAGTTTATCACTGTTAGTAATTCTGCAATTATTGTTTTAAATGCAGGAAGTAACAGATGTGTTCAAGGTATAAATGTTCATAAATTACTCATTCATCAAGGTTAAACAAATACATATATACACACATGTGTATATACATATTCAATTGACCCATCCGGCAGTTTCACAATTTTAGAATTTGATTGCTAGTGCTGATAAGTATAAAGATTGTATTTAAAAATACAGATTCTTTTGAAAAGTCAGAAGACTGGCAAACTCAACTTGAATTTTTAAATGAAGCTGGAGGAGAAAACACAAACTCTGCAGTTCCATAAAGGCAGATGGTCTAGCTCCCTAGCAATGCACACCTAAACCAGCTGGATGCCTCTAAAATTGCTCATTACCCAGGCCAAACAAGGCCCTTGCTAGTCACAGTACGGCCCATGGACAGGCAATCTTGTCAGTCCCAGCCCAGCATTGCTAAATCATCCCTAACATTGAAAAGACCCTGCATGACCCATGTGCCCACAAAATCATAGAATGTTCATAAAGACTATGATGGACACCAGCATGGACGTCCTGTTGCTGTTTCTTTAGGGTTTTCTTGCCCTCTACTATCTTGGATTTTAGTTTTACTCTATTCTCTTCTTTACTTGGTCCCTTGAATCTAACACTTGTTTTAATATTGTTTAATTCCCTACAGCTACCACTGCAGACAGTCACGGGTCATTGTCCTCCATAGACATCTACGGGACATTAATATCTAAGGATGACAAGGACATCTTCATTCTGAATTAATAATTCTATTTTAAAAAGCCAATGCTTTTTCTTTCTAGAATTAAAGGATCTCACCTGGCAGTGGTGGGACAAGCCTTTAAGCCCAGCACACAGGAAGCAGTGGCAGGTGGATTTCTGTGAGTTGGAGGCCAGCCCAGTCCACAAAGCAAGTTTCAGGACAGCCAGAGCTGTTACACAAAGAAACACTATCTCAAAAAAAACCCAAAAATGAAATAAAATTTTAAAAAAGAAAGATTTAAAAGATGTCTACTTTGACCAGAAGGTCAATTATATACTATGTGATACCTCTAGTGAGCGGTTTGATACCCTCTCAAAAATCATATCTACATCCTAACCCTAAGAGCATGTCCATACGATTACAATCCCAAGTGTTGCTTCTGATGTAATTAAGTTGAATATCTAGAAACAAGATGAGCCTAAAACATCTAGACCCAAATCCATTATCAATGTCCTTGTAAGAGATGCACAGAGGAGGATGTAGAGAAGACGGCGAGATTGTAGGAAGCCTGTAGAGATTTGAACAATGTTAGCTGGGGCGCCAGAAGCTGGAGGTACAGAGAATGACATCTTCCCGACAGAGCACAGAGCGGCTTTACTTTCAAACTTCTGGTCTTAGACCATAGCTGTCTGTTTGTGCTCATATGCTTATGGCCATGTGATATGGCCACCAAAGGAATCCCAACTTGAATTTCCTATTGCATATTGTGAGTGGCATATGATGGGAAGTGCAGCAGGTAGAGGGGTGAGGGAGACAAGAGGTCTTCACAGAAGACTCCAGTCAATGGCTGCCCCCAACATCATGGCACAGATACTACCAATGTCAGAGTGAGCTCCTCAGAAGCAAGCTGGAGAACTGTTAACCCAGACCCATGGGGCAGAAGCTACATGCTGGCCAGATCTCTGAGTGGTCTGTGCAGAGTAAAGTCTGGGAAGTCCTTCAAGTTCCCTTAGCTTTGTGTTTTCCTGGTGCCATGCTTGTGTTTACTGTGATATACCTAGAATTCCATTTTCTGCATCTAGTCTAAAAGTCAATGAGCCAATATTAGTAGAAATACATTCCAGGAGAACTCTGAACAGAAGGAGGAGGAAGAAGAGGAGCAGGAGGAGGGGAGCAGGAGGAAGAGGAGGAGGAGGAAGAGAAGGAGGACCAGGGGGAAGAGGAGGAGGAGCAGGGGGAAGAGGAGGAGGGGGAGGAGGAGGAGGAGGAGGAGGAGGAGGAGGAGGAGGGGAGGAGGAGGAGGAGGAGGAGAAGAAGAAGAAGAAGAAGAAGAAGAAGAAGAAGAAGAAGAAGAAGAAGAAGAAGAAGAAGAAGAAGAAGAAGAAGAAGAAGAAAAAGAAGATTCCCAATGTCCTAACAAAGGCACAAGGAATCTTCACTGGAAATTTGAAATCCTCACCTAGGACTCAAATTATATCTTGGTAAAACTGCCCTGGGAAATTGGAATGATGCAAAGTGATTAAAAAAGTCCAGAGCCAGTGGTGGGGAGGGGAGATGAGGAGGGACAAATGAATACATCTGCCCATCCTAAATTTGGAAATGCCAATCCTACAAAGCAATGCCTGCAATAGAAGGCTTTATTGTTTCCGGCTCATCACCAAGCTGGCACTGCCCAGCTTCCATGGATAACAGCACATCTGACAAATGGGGGAGGGGACCCATACCATCTGCAGGTTTTCATGCAATGTAGAAGAGAGTGAATTGGGAAAATCAGCAAAACCTGAATGGCTCCACGTAAGAATGTTTGTTTAATGGGAGGGGTGGGTGGGTGTGCATAATTGAAATAAAAATACCCATGATGTATGGGATGGAAGTTTTCTGATTCTACTTTAGCTGGATGCAGAAAAGGCAAAATGCTGAACAAATGTCAGAAAAGAGTCGATGATGTAAGAAAACTAAAGAGAGGGCCCAGCCAGCTTGATAATCCAAAGCAAAACAACACTGAAAAGTTGGATGAGGATGCAGAAATGGCTCAGGGGGTCCAGTGCATGCTGCACAACCATGAGGACCTCAGCTAAGATCCTCAGCACCCATGCAGAATTGGGGTGGGGAACAATGTGTGCCTGTAATCCCAGCACAGGGAAGTGGAGATCGAGGACCCTGGGGCCTCACTTGCCACCTGGCAAGTCCAGCTAATCAGTAAGCTCCAGGACAGCCAATCAGAGACACTGTCTCAAAAAGTAGGTAGAAATTAATGAAAACAGATGTGTAGAACACTGCCTCCATAAATACATAAATGGGCATGAACACCCACACACTCAAACACATCACATCATACATCACACTCAAGTATATAACAAAGACATGTTAGATGGAGATGTACAATTAATAGAAGGGATTTGAATTCTTATGACGAGTCTTCTTCATGGTATCTCACTATTAGGTCTCATCAGAGTCATAGTAGATATCACTGTTTTATAAATAAAGAAATTAAGACTCAGAGAGGTATTGACCAGGATATACAAGAAAAGATTGTTGATGAAGTCATGTGTTGACACATAACCACAATGGGAGACTGGGCATGAGAATCATCACTAATTTATCTTTGAGGTATTGAGGTACCATTGATAACACAGTTCAAGGGCACTGTATTATTCAGAAGATTCCTAATGGACTCTATATTCTAGTAAGGGATATTTTAGGTTTAAATGAACAAAGGGATTATTACAAAGGCTTTTAATACCTTAGGCACTTGGGAATTAGCATGAGCCTAGAAACATGTAAATGGAGAAAGCTCTTAAAACTGGTTGTAGAAAATGCTCTGTTCCACCTCATTGAATCCCACTCATTTAACTGACCGCTTGCATTGAGGGCCTATATTGGTCAGTCCTTGCAGATATCAAGGACAAAAGGGTAGATTTGACAAGGTCTTCAGTCTCAAGGGCTCCACTCCCTTTAGCTGGCTAGCCAGGATTGAAAAGTGTTGCCACAGTAATAAGAAGCTCAAAGCTCCTCATAGGAAGACCAAGAACCAACTACATAGACACCTAGAAGAACAGAACTTTTATTCGCTTGCTACAAAGGACAAATACTGAGGGATACAAATGAAATAAATGAATAAGCCATGGGATATGACTCTATCAATAGATCAGGAATTTTAAACTTCAACCCCTCCTTTCATCCTCAGTGACCACTTCCTCCAGAAGGCCCTCGTCCCAGAGGATCCATAACCTTCCCAAAACAGTGCCACTAGCTGCAAACAGAATGTTCAAATGCATGAGTCTATGGGGGACAATTTACTTCCACATCATGACAGAAACTATCTCATCTATGTCCTAAGCCCCTACACTTCTAGTCTGAATAGCACAAGTTCCTGTCATTATTTGGCTAGTAGTTCCCTTTGGGTAAGCAATAACTTTGGTTGCTCTATAACTATTCTCCCTTTATGCATCCTGGCCTAACTTGGATCCATTTTTCACACTGAAGCCCAAAGGCCTTTTCTAGCATGTAAATCAGACCACTACTCCATCTCTCTTTGTTTGAGATCCATGTCTTCTTATTGCTCATAAAAGAGTATGGAGCCCATCCGATCACCAGAGTAAGTCAGCTAAGGCACTCTCTCAACCATTGCCAGTAGTCTATAGTGAAAGTATCTTTGTGGATTTCTGGGGATGGCCAAACACCCTAAATGTCATGATAGAACTCTCATCCAGTGACTGGTGGAAGCAGATGCAGAGATCCATGGCCAAACCTCAGGTGGAGCTCCAGGAGTCCAACTGACAAGACAGAGGAGGGATTGTATGAGCAAGAGATACCAACACCATGATTGGAAAAAGCACAGGGACAAATAGCCAAACTAGCGGAAACACATGAACTGTGAACCAATAGCTGAGGAGCCCCCGTAGAACCAGACCAGGCCCTCTGGATAAGGGAGACAGCTGATGAGCTTGAACTGTTTAGGAGGCTGCCAGGCAGTGGAACCAGGACCTGTCCTTGGTGTATGAACTGGCTTTTTTGGAACCTAGAGCCTATGCTGAGACACTTTGCTCAGCCTTGGTGCAGGGAAGAGTGGACTGGACCTGCCTCAACTGAATCTACCAGGCTGGGCTGAATCCCCAGGGGAGATCTTGCCTTGGAGGAGGTGGGAATCAGGGGAGGACTGGGGGGGATGACTGGGAGGTGAGAGGAGGGAGGACAGGCGAATCTGTGGCTGATATGTAAAATTAAATTAATTAAAAAATATAAATATTTATTTAAAAGAAAAGAGTTTGGAGCCCTTCAAACAGCCTGCAAAGCTGCTTCGTCCTGATGCTGAGCCTCTCTCCAGCATCCCTCCCTACTTCCATCTTCCAGCTGTTGTGACACTTGTGCAGTTTTAGGATCTATGCAGGTGTCTTAGTTGGGGGTTTTATTGCCATGAAGAGACACCACAACCACAGAAACTCTTATAAAGAAAACACTTAATTGGGGTGCATCACTTCTGGTTTCAAAGGTTCAGTCCATTATCATCATGATGGAGGAGAGCATGGAGGCCTACAGGCAGAGGAGGTGCTGGAGTTGAGAGTCCTACATCTTGCAGGTAACAAGAAGTCAACTGAGATACTGGGCGGTATCTTGAGCATAAGAAACCTCAAAGCCTGGCCCAACAGTGACACATTTCCTATAACAAGGCAATACGCACTCAAACAAAGCTACACCTCCTAATAATGCCACTCTTTATGAGCTAATAGGGATCAAATACATTCAGACTACCATAGCAGGCTTGTGGCTATTGAACTCCTCCAGAGCACAGTGTCTTCACTGCCAAGGTCTGCACATTTCCCCATACGCTAACTTCTCACCCTGCACATTGCAAGGGAGGATCCGGTGTTACTCACCCTTGAAATATGTTTCTGAAAATAAAAATCTGATGCTTTTTTATAACAAGAAAGTACATAGCGTATTCACATCTCTGATTCTAGTCCTGGATTTAAACTTTTTTTTTTTTCAAAATAACACATTCTGGTCATATTCATTAGTCTCTCATCTCTCACTCCAATCCCTACCAACTCTGTCCTCTGCTCTGAAATTACCCTTCCCACTAACACATCTTTTTGTGTTGTGACCCCATAAGTTTAACCAGAGTTTCTACATGAATACGGCTGTGGAGCCAGCCACATAAGCGATTCCCCAGTGGCTGAGGTTAAAACTTTAATTAGCTGTCTAAATTTGATCTCAAATTTTACACAGGTAAAGGCTGGTAAGAAAATGATATCTACTCATAGCATAATTATAGCCAGAGACTATAGTGCGCAAACAACATTTTCTGTGTTTTTATGATCAAGTTCATTCTCTATAGTTAGATACTTTTTCTTTACTTTCCCTTTTTTTCTTCTCTCAGCTTTCTGTAGTTCTTTGGTGGTAAACCCCGTTTTACATGTCTGGCAGTTCTCAGAAGGAATGATCAACTTAGGGATCCATGTCTTGCTTTAATCAAGATAAAAATGTCAATTTTCTATTTTGATATTCCCTCTTTGTCCTTTCTTCCAGGCTGTTATCATTGTGTAGGTAAGACATTGACCCTTAGTAGAAACCTATTTAGAGCAGGAGTAACTACTTCTTCTGCAGAGATCAGTTACTGAATGCTTTATTCTTTGTGGGTCATATGATTGACAGCAGCCATGGGTCTGTCTTAGCTGATGTTCTATTGCTGTGAAGAGACACCATGACCAGAGCAACCCTTATAAAGGAAAGTATTTAACTGTGCTGGCTTACAGTTCAGAGGTTTAGTCAGTTATGGCAGTGAGCACAAGGGCATGCAGGCAGACCTAGTGCTGGAGAGGAAGCTGAGAGTTCTGCATGTGGATCCACAGGCAGCAGGAAGAATGAGACATTAGGCCTGGCTTGAGTTTCTGAAACTCAAAGCCTACCCCCAAGGACACATTTCCTCCAACATGGTCACAACAACTCCAACATGACCACACCTCTTAATGACCAAGCATTTAAGTCTATGAGCCTGGGCGGGTATTCTTATTCAGACCACCACAGGGTTCATGTGAAAAATAGGTGTGGGTGTTTTTTAATGACACTGCTCAGCAAAACAAGCAGTAGACTGAATTTGGCAATACTGTGGTTTGCATGAGTATGAAATAGCTTTGAACAAGGTCTTCTGTGCTGACTCTAGCCCTTCATTGACTTTAAGATGATTATATCTGAGACTCTTAAATATTGACAGCAATGCAAATTAACCTATGTTCATAGACATGAATATTCTGATTCATAGATCTTTGGCTAGCTTGTTCTCTGACTCTTCATAAAAAAAAAACTTATGTTGTATGATCGGTTTGTCAGTTAATTACAATATCCATTTTCTCTATATAAGTTGGTCTTTCTTTTCATTTCTTAAACCAGTTGAAACATTTTACATGTTCCCTCATTGATGGTGAGTCAAGGCAAATCATTAGCATGTGTTCGCTTTATCTCTGTATGAAATTGTCCATATGGTAAATCTGTATGATTATCTTTTTAAATTGCCATTGACCCTAATATTCCTATGTGGGACTTTTTCACTCTTCATTTCCCCTCATTGGTCAATCACAGTCTTAGATGTCTTTGCCCGATATTGTGGTCACTTCCCAGACGTCTGTTGAACAGGCACTCTCTTTTAAGCAATGCCTAACCTACACTTCAACCATTTACTGAACATTTGGATGAGAATGAACTCCACAGGCTGAGACACTCAACACTTGGTCCCTAGTTAGTGGTGCTGTTTGCAGAAGCTCAGGATGCTTCTTGCTAGAGAAACATCACTGGGGAGCAGGATTTGAGAGCATACAGCCTCACCTCACTTTCAGTTCACTCTCTGCTTCCTGTTCTTGAGACCATGCCTCCCCTGGAACCATAAGCCAGAATAAATCCTGTACTCTATGAGTTGCTTTGGTCATGGTGTTTTGAAACAGCAACAAAAGAGTGACAAATATATCCTTTGTTTGAATCCTTGTGTTTCTCATTTATAGGTTTCTACTGGGAATCTACATCTCATGGCTTACCTATTTGAGTTTCTTGTACACAGCATGAGAAAATGAGCTCTGCAAGAGAGAGGCTTTGTAAAAAGGATGAGACTCGAGGGTAGAGTCTGCCTTGATCCTGCTTTCCCCAGGAGTCTAGCTGTTATACTTGCTTAATTTGCAGCTTCCTTGGCACTACATAATTTCTGGAGTTGGTTTAAGCCACTGATTTAACACATGTTATAATGTTATATTACTGTATGTATATACTAGCAAAGTGAGCTAGTTTATTTCACATTTCCATCTAACACACCACACACACACACACACACACACACACACACACACACACACACACACTTTTCTCTATGTCTCCATCAAACTTGAGTCTCTATGTTAGCATTACTCTTTCAGAAGAAATATGTGACTCAAGGTCTGTGTAACTCAAGAGGGTATCCCATATTCAGCCTCTGAGTTGGAAAGATTTTCCTCAATTCTTGTTCCAAAGCCTAAACTTTTTTTTTAATCATACCTGCTAGGTCTTCAGGCCCTGCAGCAATTAACAGTGTCCCTACCTCCTGGTCCCCTAGTTTAAATGCAAGCTCCTACTTACTGACTCTACCTGCCAGCATCCAGACCAGGAGCTGACTTAAGAAGATATCTACCTTGTCTGCCTTTCCCATTTGCTATTCCATCTGTCATTGCTGCTGGAGCTGAAGGATTAAACCAAACCATGAAGATTCAACTCTATCTTAGTCACAGTTGAGTCCATTATTCATACTACATAACCACAATTCATGTTAATGTTAGACATCAAAGAAAATTAAAGGCTGCATCAATGTCTACTGAATTTGACAGGAAAATCTTAAGATATAAATAGAAATTATTCAAAATGTCTGAGAAATATATGCATAACTAATTTCAAAAATAACTTTTAGAATAACCAATGAATATTTCACTAACAATAGCTACAAAATAATAAGGGACCTATAGCTGCTTCCACAATGTACTACTTTAAATACTCTGACATCACTCCAAACATAGTTTTAACCTTGCACTCCTTCTAGAACCTTCCAGTTCTAAAATCAGCACAGTATTCCAAGGTACACACCATCCACCACTTATTAAGAAGATAATATCTTAATTTAAAGGTGGTACATACAGAGAGACAGAAAATTGAGTGCCTAATGAGTTTGTAATGATTCCTTTCAATTGAGATGAGCTCATCTGCACTATCTGGCATCTATACAAAGAGCAAAGTTTGAATTAGGTCCTCAGAGCCTATGGATGCATAGAAGAAGCAGACATTTCTACACTGAATTGTCCAGGGATACCTGGACAATTTCTTTGGCTTACTTTTTCAGCAGAACACAGGATCTCAGAAGCCCTAGATTATAAATATGGTCATGTTAGTACCAGTAATCTCAGCACTGCATGGGCTAAGGAAGGGCAATAACTATGAGACCAAGTCTAGTCTGGGCTACACTATAAATTCCAGGCCAACCTAGGCTCCACAGTGAGACCTAGTCTTGAAAAAAATCCATAAATAAATGAGGAAAATCAATTAGGTTAGCAGTAATGAAGGAAAATTTGAGTTCTAGAAAATAGTAGTCAATACATGGGGACATATTTGGTTAACACAACATATGTATCCTGCCTCCTGAAGGTAGAGGCCCAGGTTCTTGCAAGATATACTCCACAATACATTAAAATACAGTTCTGAGAGCTTTCTAAATAGCTCAGTGAATTCCTATGTCCAGGAAGTTCTTATCATTATCCCATGGCTCAGATGAGAAGCATAAGACCTAGTCATCTCCTGAAGCCACAGAGTTAACAATGGACGGATGATCTGGGTTAATGTGAACCACCCTGCAGTTTTCTCTGGTGGCTGACCTTGGGAGGAAGGCTTTGAGGCTGTTTTCTCTGGAACATCTATCTATTCCTTCCAGGTGTCTCTGCCACAGTAAGCTCACGCACTCACCAGAAGCAGTAAACTCTGGTGAAGAAACATCATCAGGTAAAGAGGGTTTGCGCATCAAACCAGCTGCAATGAATTCCGATGAGAAGAGTAAATATATAAAACCACATTTTCCCCCTCAAAAAACAATTTCCAGGGCTCTACCAGGTGCGGCTGCAGATAAATCAGGGTCTCAAGAATGCCACCCTGCATAGGATGACACCAGGTGCACAGAGCCACAGCCTCAGCCTAGGGAGGATTCTCACCGCCAAGCTGAACATTTCGTGTGATTCCTGATTCCTGCTGGCTGGGTTTCACTGCAGCATCCTGGGATGCTCAGAAAACACAACACACACACAGACTCATCTGGGGCCAGGGTCAGAAGAACATTGCCATCCAGGTTGCAACATGCAAATGTCTTCTTCCCATTTGGCTTTCTGCAGACACAGAGTGAAAATATAATAATAATACTAAGTTGGAGAAATGAGAAAGAAGAAGGGCCATTTATGCTTCACAAAGCCCTGTTGGTTATTGCCATGTTTTAAACTGTGAGTTGCAAACACAAGCTGCTCTTAAACAAGAACAAAAAGCAAAGCAGATGGTTTCCTTTCGCATTTTGTGAAACTTTTCCTGAATGGAGCGTATGTTCCCTTCGGCCCAGCTGGCGTTCTCCGTGAAAATCACCCATTTGGGTGACTCTGAGCTCTGGGCTTTTTTTCTTTTCTGACCTGTCATTTTGAGAAAAAGAATTTTGTACCTGCCCCCTGACACCTCGTTTTAAATGTCATCATACCTAGAAATGAGAGAGAGAAAAAAGAACTGTCAAAATATTTAACCAAATTTCACCTGCTGGGCACACTATGCAGAGAAGCTTGATTGGACATTAGGCGGGTGCCAGCATAATCTTATTATTACTATTATTATTACAATGTGTATTTCCAACAAAAATGTTTCTTGAAAATCAATTGTTCACTCTATATTTGACGTAGTCAAAAGTACATGAGATTTGCATTGGTAAAGAGTTGGATTCAAAGTCTAGCTTAGCCACTTACTAAATAATTATTACCCTGGGGAAAGTTATTTAAATTTTATTTCAAAATATTTAGTTCCTATGATCCTCAGGGGTTTTATTTATAGCAAAGTAAAGACAGTAACATTTGTATTGGGAGGGAGAATTATGAAGAGAAACAAAATAAACTTACTGGGACCACTATCAACATTGACTATTCTGAAATTTCCACACATTGTTTAAGCCTTAATTATGCACTTCTGTAAGATTCAGATCTTGAGACAGCCAAACCAACATCAGTTTTCTAGCCTATCAGGAATTCAGAAATTTTGACCTACTAAATTGAGTTAAAACAAGACCTCCAAATAGTTTTTATTTTTTTTTTTTAACTGTGGTTCAATGTGAGCGGTTGCATGAAATTTTGTCTCACTTACAAACCAAGAGATCAATAGCTCTCACTTCACAGCTTTCTTCAGAGATGAGAGAAGACAGTATAAAATTTGTATAGCATTTTGTGAAGTATCCAGGACATTTTTAGTTCCAAATAAATAGACTCATTACAACAAGGCATACTTTTATTAGTACTGTCAATTTAAAGTTGCAGTAAGAACACCTCGAGAAGTCTTCAGAGTCTCTCAATTGTCTACATTGTGTTAACACAGTTCTCCACAGACAGTGACTGTCATTGTGGCTTAGGTGGACAGCAGCTGCTGTTGCCTCACTATGCAAGCTGCCAAGGAAGAAAGCAATTAAAAGTCCTACCGGATATAAAACCATCCCCGATGGTACACCAGTGGGATTTAAACCTTGGAAATAACAAATAACTGTCTAATTGGCCTCAAGGCCTGATCAGTAGGAGGGAACTCATGCCTGGTGCTGTAACTACCCAACTACTTGGAGGTGAGGTCATGGACTCTAGAGGAGAACCTATTGCTGTCATTCTCCTAGACCAGTGTAAGTCCCAGCTGCATTCTGAATACTTACCTTTATGCCTAGAGATAAGTTTAGTTCTCAACCTTTACCAAAGAAGCTTCCTTTTATAACAGATGGAGACCATTACAGAAAGCCACAGTGAGCCAAAATGAAGAGAACAGCTGATTGTGGGATAACCAAGCCCAGCTGACACCCACTCTAACACAACCCCTCTACTTTAGGCTCAGGGAACAATCTCACAAGAGGGGGCAGAAAGACTAAGAACAAAGGCACCAGAACTTAAGGAGTAAGTGTAAGTGCTGTGAGATAGTGTCTCCTATGATTGACAGGAAGCTACACCCATGACACCTTAACGATATGGCTACCTACATGACACCTGAATAATGAGAATAGCAGTTGACATCTCAATAAGGGTAGGGAAAAAAAATCTCACAAGGCCCCACCCTAGATGAAGAGCTGTAGGCAACTATTGGTTAGAGGGAAAAACAATTTTCTCCATAGATAAGGCCCCTAACCACTTCAGAGCAGCATTAAATGATTAATATATTATTAATGATTTAATAGAGTATTAAATGATTAAATGTATTATTTAATATATTTATATTATATATTAATTATATAATAACTAAAGTAGAAGAGGTCATGAAGGTGATGAGGACATAGGAGGAAGTGAATGGGGAGACGGTGAGGTAGAGATGATAGAATTACAGTACTCATGCATGTAAGTCTAGAAAATAGTAAAATGAATGTAAACAAAAAAAGTTTTTCTCTGCTTATCGTTTCAATTCTTCCTGTGCCTTAACTGACTGAGGAAGAGGAAGGTGCAAAGTTTCTAATGAGTTTTACTTTATGGCCAGATACATCTGTTAACAAAGCCTGCACTGCACTCAGTGTGGTGGTTAGTTTATTACTATGGCAGATTCCTGTATTTTAGGGAGTATGTTGGACTCTCTTGACCAAATAAAATGGATGTTTTCCATGCCTGGTACTGGGGTTTGTGTTACATAGTCCATGGCTCTTAAGTAGACAGAGCATTAGCAAGAGAAGCAGCATAACTTCATCTAAGATGTGTGTGTGTTACATATATATTTAATATATATATTAAATGTTGTCACTGCTACTTCCCTTTCCTCCTATATTGACCTCCTCACCCTCCCCAATTACTAAACCCCTCCCCAATTTCCCCATTCCCTTTCATATCACCTGAACCTTGCTATTCCCTTCTTTATCCCTCTAGAATGGTCCCTGTTTACCTTTCTGGTTTCTGTAATTAATCCATATTGTACACTCATATCTAAAGATTTGGAGGTAGCAATCACAGATGGGAGAGAACACACAGCATTTGTTTTTCTGGGTCTGAATTTTGTTAATATTATCTTTTCTAGTTTCATCCATTTACCTGCAAAGTCCATAATTTAATTTTTCTTTATCGCTGAGTAGTAAGTATTCCCTGGTGTAAATATACCCCATTTTCATTATCTATTCATTGGTTGAAAGACAGTGGGTTGTTCCACGATAAGGGTTTGTGCTCATCTCACATTTTCTTTTTTATTTGGTTCATGATCCTAGCCCAGGAATAGTGCCACCTACAAGTGGCTCTTCCTGCCTCAATTAACCTAACCAAAATAATCTGACAGAACATGCTCAGAGGTATCTCCAAGGTTATTCTACATCTCATCGAGTTGGCAGTTGAGGTTAACCATAAAACTTGCTCAATGTTGGGGTGAGAGCTTTACACTACAAGAAGATGTGAATATTGGGGATCTAAAGAGGCTATGTGGGATGTCAGACACCATGTTCTCTTGGCCAATTTTCTATGCTAACATAGAGAATAAGTGGATAAGGATGGAGAACAAAGCAATTTTTCTTCTGTGATTTCATAGTCACACCGATAACCTGATACCCAGTCAGTCTCTCCCTCTTTCAGGAAGTGTCTTTACCAAGATATACCTTTATTTATTTTTATTTTATGTTTGTTTCTGTGTGTATGTGCACCGTGTGTGTGTGTGTGGGGGGGGGTGCCTGCAGAGGCCAGAAAAGGCCACCGGATTCCCTAGAACTGGAGTTTTAAACAGTGTGTGAGTTGCCATATGAGCATTAAGAATGGAATCCGGGTCCTCTGCAAGGACAGCCGGAGCTCCTAACTGCTGAGCCTTCTCTCCGGTCCTGACAGTCCACATTTTAATCACCCTCTTTTTAGTGATGCTGGCGTCATTCTCACCTCCCTGGCTTTGCAGGTGCTATGTCACTCAATTTTCATCTCACAGGCACTTGTCACCTGGATGGCAAAGGCTGTGTAAAATAATTTCTTAAATAGATACTTATATTGAGAATTTTTATGATATTCACCCAAACTCCACATTAGCTCCTCCCAGATCCACCCCCTAACTTCATGTCCTCTTTTATTTAATCACTCACTATTATAGTGTGGAGTAGGGAGGGGTTAGCTGTACTCAGTGGATGGCCCCACTGAACACCCAAGAGTGTTCAGATGTCACAAAGATAGGTGAGTTATTAAAATTAATTCATTTTCTAATTATTTGAAATTTCACACATGCTAAAAATATAGCAGGCATTCATAATGATCAAAGTTTAAATTATTAACATATAAGTATCATGCAAAAATAGTGCTCATTGAGTTCACTGGCTGATTTACTCAAATTCTATAGAATGGTAACAAAATTTTGAGGTCTATGGCTGATTTTTATTTTCTCAAGCTCAGTAGTAACCTTGTGGAAACAACCTTAGGAAAGTAGATCATTATATTTTAAGACATATTTATATTTGCCCTTATTTTATATATATTCATGTGTATGTGTCTATCTGTAGGAGAGTATGTGTAAATAAGTGCAGTACCCAAGGAGGCTATACTCCTGGATCTAGAGTCACAGGTGGTTCTGGGCTGCCCAGAGGGATATATGGAACAGAACTCAGTTTCTCTGGAAAAGTGGGAAATGATTTTAGCTGCTGATCCATCTCTACATCCTTGAAAATTATCTCTATATCCTCTAAAGCATGTTCTGAACATTATAACATTTAGCAAACTGCAGTTGATGACAATCTAGCTAATTATACTCATCAGCAAAAAAAAAAATAAGCAATTCACAAGAAGTTGTATTTAGTGAACAACAGTATACAACAACAACAAAATTCAGATTATGTATTCAAAAACTAGGCAACCAACACACACACTGAAGTTAGTGTTCCATTAGCCCCCAAAGCATAGCCCTTTCAAAGGCATAGCCTGGACACAAAGCTTTCTAGAAGAGCCACAGGCCATCAGGTTACAGTTTAATCTCCTCTAGCACACACAAAATAATTCAAAGGACTGTCCATAATGAACATCTGATCACTTGCCTTGAATCTCTTGAACTTGTCCTGTCTCTTTGCTAGAATGTTCTTCCCATTTGCAGAGCTTGAGGCTTTCCCTCTGTCAGAACTCTGCTCAGGTGACCCCTTCCCTGATCAGTCCTGAACCTCCCACCCAAGTGTGGTGTCTCTCAACTGTGCCTGATCCCTCTTCCTTTTTGTCCTAGTCTGTATCATCTTCTTGAACATTGTGCAGCTTAATAATTTTTCTGAGTATCCTGTGTCTTCCTTCCCCAAAGTAACTGGAGCCATGCCTGGAATATACTGGATGCTAGGTATGGATGTTTTTAATGAATGAATTGGAATGCTGTTTTCCATGATAGGAATTGAACAACAAAGGAATCACCTTCCCTGCTGAGTACAAAAGCTAAGTAGATACTCTGTTACAAAGGCCAACTTTCCCAAGAATTCCAACTCACTTTGGCTTCTCCTTTTACTTGAGGAGTTTATAAGCCAGTAGACAAAACCAAGATACCATAATTAGAAAAATCTAATATAAAACATTTTTTTCAACTTGATTTCCCAAATTCACCAAAGCTACAGTAGAGACCTAAATCCACCTTATGAATCACCTCAGTTCAGGTCATTTACATTTCATGAAAGCAATGGTTTGAGTGACTGGGATTCAATGGCTGAAATCAATACCCAACATAATCAAGGAACAACACAGTTATTTCACTACAAAAGTACAATATTTTTCCAAAGTTCTAAGTGATGGCAGGTATTTTGATTATTTTCTTTTTAATTTAATTTTTTCCTTTTTTACGTGAACTCACTAGTCCACAATATAACTGAGATTTGTTTTCTAAATGAGGGTGTTTTCTCAAAATTTACTTCTGTCTTTGTCCCCAGAATGGTAATTTTGTGAGCCATAAAGGCCTATATATTCTGAAAAAATAATAAAATGATAATAATAATATAACTTAGTAATAAAATATTAATGTTTTATAAGTGTTTATTGTGCTGTTAAATCAAATGATCCCATACATGGCCAAAGTAAACAACATATATTCTGCCAAGAAAGAAGTGGTAAGTCAAATATCTGGTTATTGAACAGTAGTTTCTCTATTTTCAACCCATGCAGTGTCCTCCATTCCCAATAAATCTCTGAAAGAAAGTTTGAAGTACAGGGCAAAAATGAAAGAAAATATTTTCTGACAGAAAGGCTTGCATTATAATTGTATAATTACCAAAGCCTAGAAGTCACAAAGTACAGCTCATAGTTGTATTTAGCATCTCTATACTTTCATTCATGTTAAAACCTAATTAATTATCCCAAGGAGTGTGTTCCTTGGAAGACCATGATTAACCACTTGCATTAAAATTCTAAACCCCTTCCACCCAACAGAAGCAACATACATGCAATTAAGTGACTATATTCAAAGCCCTGTGATTCCAGAAGTTGACATATCGTCCCAATAATTTACAGCAAATTGGTGAGAAACTTCTTTTCTGTCACTTCTGGGATGGCCTTTTACTTTGCCTGTCAGTGAGTGGAGAAGAGAAAGGCAGTATTCTGCAGTGTACACTTATTTTAAAAAAATGATTCAGTGCAAAAAAGTCCCTAAAGACTTATTATTATATAGAAAGTCTCTGCTAAATGTAGTCATGGAGGGTATGCCCAATAATCTAAGCTCTTCCACCACTAATTCAGTTCAGTGAATAGTTTTGAAATTCCACTAATACCATTTCACAGTCTTAAAGTTGTTTTCTGTTCAATGAATGGTATAGATTTGTTAGAATACTGTTGTTCACAAAAATGGTAGTGCTGTTACCGATGACATTAGCCTTGATGTTACCCCTGGCTACACATCCTCCTATGATGTAGGGAAACATGGGTGACATAATAAGAACGTTGACCCTGAAGCTGGAGAGCATGCTAGATGGAAGCCAAAAAGACCCTGCACCCTCATGATTAGGCCTTGTCTAATTGCCTTCCCTTGAGTATATAGAACACACAACTTGTTTCTAACCAGTAAAATGTGGAGCATATGGTAAGAAATCATTTCTGTGATCACAATAACATGACAATGAGTGGCATTCTGCTTACAGAGTGTCTTACTGGTTCTAATGAAGCAGGGTGCCATATTGGAAAAGCTTGTTGAGGCCAAGAATTGGGGGTTGCATCCAGACAAAAGCAAGAAAGAATATGGGGAGTTCTGTCCAATTGTTTGTGGGGAACTGAGTAATGTACACAACCTCTGAAAGAGCTTGCAAGTGACCCCTTCGGCTGGCGAGTCTTGGTTGAGATTGCAGACCCAGGTAACCCCTTGATTGAAGCTCTGTGAAGAATTCTGACTTCCAGAATTGAACCAACCTTGCCTGAACCATTGACACTGAGATGATAAATGTGTATCAAGGCTACTTGGTAAGTAGAAATAGAAGGCCAATCAGAGACTGGCATTTCACTGAATCCCTTGAAAAGTCTATCCTTATTTACTAAAACAAAGCAATGAAGATTGCAATGGAAACAGATCCTTCATGGTACACTACTTTCTGTCCTTGTGGAATGACAAAAAGAAAGAGCTTGAATCAAAGAAAGCAAAAGTTATGCAAACTCCGGGGATGGCATTGTGGGTGAGGGGACTGAGTAGATTATAAAGAAAAAGGAACACACCTACTCTTTTGCTCTATCACATGACTTCTATTCTATCATTAACCTGAAATTGCAACATAGAACCTATTTATTTCATTGCAATTTTCTCAAGTAACTCACACATACTCAAAAAGCAACGTTTTTGACTTGAGCCTGTGTAATAAAACCACATCACCATTTTTTCATGAGATTTTATTGACTTAGTACAATGGTCTTAGATTTTAGACTAACTTAAAATGTGAGTTTGAAACGGATATGACGCTGCTAGCTTTCTATTCATTCAATAAGATTCTAAAAGCCTCCAACATAACAATGAAACTGTGCTGTAGAGCATAATAATTTTATGAATTTTTTCAGAAAAAAAGAAAAGAAAAGCACCTCTCAAGGCAAATAACCATTATTGAAAGTCAGTAATTTAGAGTTATAAAAGATCTACCAATCATTTTGTTATTCTGTTGTGAAGCATCATAAATTGTGCCCCACATACAGTCTGATTTTAGGAACTGATGTACTGTACATGTGCAATGAGAAGAAATAGTTTGTTCCATTTGGCATCCCTGATGATGATGCTGGTCTGCCTCATCTGCTAGTGATAACTAATACTCAAGTTGCTGCAGAAACTGTGGATACAGTCACTAGATAAAACACAAGATGCTAAGTCCATCTTGGATATTATATGAACAGTGTGTTTGGTTGTTTGAAAGAAAATGGCCCCCAAAGAGAGTGGCACTATTAGGAGGTGTGGCCTTGTTGAAGGAAGTGTGTCACTGTGGGGGTGGGCTTTGAGGTCTCTTTTTCTTGTTTCCCTCAGTGTGACAACCAGGTGCCTTCCTGTTGCCTCTGAGTCAAGATCGAGGGCTCTCAGCTGCACCACACATCTGCCTGCATTCCTCCATGCTCCCCATCCTGATGATAATTACTGAACTTCTGAAACTGTAAGTGAGCCACCTCAATCAAATGTCTTTACTTACAAGAATTGCCATGGTCATGGTGTCTCTTCACAACAATAAAAAACTCTAAGTAATACACAGTGGGTTATCTGTTTAGTATAGATCCATCCCATTCATAATGAAGATAGTGCATGGATGAATTACATGCTTATATTTTAATTATTAATCACTGGTTACTCTAAATTTAATTGGTAAAGTTATACTTTATTTACTATCACTAGTAATGTTCAGTCTAGGTTAAGTGACTCAGGAAAGGTAAAGACTGACTTTTATGATGATTTCAAACTAGATTGGAGTTTGAAAAGAAGTATGTGGAAATGGAAATTTTCTTTTCACAGCTAATTCTCACAGTATAGACATCATCTCTCTAATATCCACACCTAGAACTCACTTATCAGAAATTCATGTCTCCATTAAAGACATAAGATTCTCTCCTTAGGGGTTTACAGTTTTTTGATCTGGCAGCTGGATTCAGGAAATACAGTGACCTTGCCTTTCTTAATGTTGGACTGACTTCTGGGTCAGAGATGGGACAGCTTGAGTGTCTTCTCTTTCATCTCCCCACATTTTCTGTTTTGTTTCCAACCAAAGATGCTCTTTGGAATTTACTTGTGCCTAACTTTCCATCCCAAACACACTTTCTTTTGAAGACTCAAGCAGCTTTCCTACATCTAAGGTTCCCACCCAAGATGGCAAGAAAAAGTGGTGGCTAATCAGTGAAAAAGCTCAGATATTTGAAGCTTCAGGCACTTGTGATGGTTGTGCTTCCCTGTCAATTTAAGTGGGTTTAGAATCACCTAGGAGACACACCTGTTGGTTTAACTAAAGAAGGTAGCATATATTCATGGGTCAGGACCTCAGGTTAGAGAGAGACTGAGAGAGAGAGAGAAAGAGAGAGAGAGAGAGAGAGAGAGAGAGAGAGAGAGAGAGAGAGAGAGAGAGAGCAATATGAGCACCAGCAGTCACTCCTCTCATCTTCCTCACAGTGAAGACAATTTTCCCAGCTTTCCCATCCCCACATCCATGCCTTCCACATTGTGACAGACTGTATCTCCTCAAACTGAGTCTACATAATAAACCCTTCTTCACCAAGAAGCTTTCATCAGACATTTTGTCACAGAAACTGAAAAAAGAACTAATTGAGCATCTGTAACCCCAAACTCAAGTTTAATCTTCATTCTCTTTAAGGAGCATTAAAACAAACAATAAAAACTGCTTATAGCCATCACGAGCACAGTGGGACTTTTACCTCAGAGTATTTAAAAGAGATTGGGAACATGTTAAAAATTACCAACATGCTTATATACAACTCAAGTTTATTATCCTGCTACCTTGCCATCTAAAATTACCTCCAATCTGTGGTCTTCCCTGTAAGAACCAAGACTCAAACCCAGTGTGTTTCTTCTACAGATGGAGAAGTACATTCTGAGAAGGGATAAGACCCTGTCCAAGTCATAGAACAAAAAGGACCATTTTCAAAGAGATGCTTTCGCATCCATATGTCACTGACTGTCACCTAAGGGAAAATGAGGGCTCCATGACATTGCTACATCTTCCTTCCTCTAGAAAAGGCAGCAGAGGGCAGAGATGTGCATTTCCTAAGTTCAGTAAGGAAATGACTAAAGGTCTCGGTTGGAAGAGGGCAGGCCACTGAGATTATGAAACTTTCCTCTTTTCATGCATTTGAGAACAGTGTCCACTAAACGGAAAGGCCTTCTCTGAGTCTATGACTTGGAATGCTAAGCTGGAGCCGCAGACTTCTTTCTGCTGAGCATCCTGCCTTACCGATAACATGAAGGGCAAGTCTCATTTTCCATCTCTGCTTTTCCAGTCAGTTCTGCAAATTCCACTTACTGAGCCTGGGGGCTCCCCAGGGCTGCTCACTAAAGGTGCAGAATCTCAGGAGACAAGGTCCTTCCACCTGCATTTTTAACAAGGCAATTTCTGATACATACTCAGACTTGATAACCCCTGCCCCAAGCATAATTGAGTCTGTCATTCATTCCTCTATTGACTATATTCTGAGTCCATGGTGTGAGCTGAACTGTGCTAAGCACTGTGGTTGACACAGATATAGAAAATCTCCTTCTGGTACCACAGAAATATCTGCTGGATTCACTTATCAAATATATCACCTCCCAATGGGATTGCTACAATTTTTAAAAAAAAGAAAAAAAAGGAAAAATTAAGTATATTCTTTCTCTGTGTGTGTCTCTCTGTGTCTATCTTTCTCTTTGTCTCTCTCTCTCTCTCTCTCTCTCTCTGTGTGTGTGTGTGTGTGTGTGTGTGTGTGTGTGTGTGTGTGTATCTCTGGCTTGCTCTCTGGTTCTCTGCCTCTATCTCTCTCTGATTTTCTGTATCTCTCTGTATGTCTCTCGCTGTCTCTGTCTATTTCTCTCCGGCTTTCTTTCTGTCTCTGTCTTTGTCTCTCTTTGTATCTGTTTCTGGATCTCTGTCTCTGTATCTCATTCTGTGTGTATGTGTGTCTGTCTCTGTCTCTCTCTTTGTTTCTGTGTATGTGTCTGCCTGTCTGTGTGTCTGTCTCTCTCTGTGTGTCTCTGTGTCTCTATCTGTGTGTGTGCATACATGTTATATTATGACACTAGTAAGTCACCACATCTAGCGAGAGTGACATTTACTATGACAATACTGTGTACTTATGGACCCGAAACTAGAAAGTACAACATTGTATACTTATGGACCTGAAGCTATATGCACTTAATGTATGTGCATGTGGAATGCAAAGGTCATTCTTCAGACATTGTCTTCAAATGCTCTCCACCTTATTTTTTGAGACAAACTCTCTTACCAACCCTGGATCTCCTAAGAAGAGTTAAGTTTGCTAGTTAGTGACACCAAGAAGGAAGGACTCACACACTGCACCAACTCTCCTGACCCATGCACACCAGCCTTTTCTCTAAGTACCAGCTTGTGCCTCTCTTACTCTGCCCTCACAAAGTGAGGCAGCTGGGAGACCTCCCAAGCATCCACTTTACCCTCCTCACTGATTGACATCTCTAGCTTCAAAACACATTAGACACTCCCATGCTACAAGGCCACTGCATTTTCTATGCCCTCTGCCTGCCATACACTTTGTATAATAATGACTTTCTCCATCAATTGTAACCAAGTTCCAGGAGTAGTTCCTAAGAAATAACTTCCTTCCACGGTGTGCACTGCATAGTATGTGGCTCACAGGACACTGCATGCTTAATAATTGTCTCACTTTAGTTACTCATTCCCCATCCCATTACTTACTCACTGCACAGCATTTACTACAATCTGAAGGAATACTGTCTGTCAGGTTACCTTTAAACATCTGTCTTCTCCTACTGGAATGTGAGCTCCTTACAGAGGTGGGCTGGTGTTTGCATATATATTCTCAAGAAAAACATATTCCATATGCAAGAATTTTATAAGCTAATTAATAGTTCAAGCTTGAAATTGGTTCTAATAGGAATATTTACACCATGAAGGTTGGCCACCGATGCAAGGAAGAACACTCCAAATACATTGTCTGCCCCCTGTTTCACCATTATGTCACTGGCTCCTTGAAGACAGCACCCATCTTGTCACCACAGATCTAGGCAGTCACTGGGATGAACATATACAGCTTTTATTCCTTTACAAGTTCCCCAAACTCTCAAGTCATGAGAGAATTATTCCATCGACTAGAATATGATGTTTATGCCTGAACATGGTAGCATGCTACAGAACTAGCTGGAAGGCACAGAAAGCTATCTTCAAGGATGGGGCAGAGCTGCATTTCCAGAAATGTACTGTGGTAAGAAAACAATAGAAAGAGAAAAAGTTTGCCAGGTTAGTCTCCTCCCTGTGTGGGACAAGGCTCTTCCTGGGGGTGAGATGATTCCTAAATTGTGTGACTCCTCTGCTTAGGAGCACACTTCCATGAAAACAGTATTATGTACTTAGACCAAAGGGCAAGTGTAAGAGACAGGAAGCTGGCTTGGTTAGTGCAGTACAAGGCCTAACTTTGGATTACCAGTACAAAGCCTGTCATGATGGCATGAGTCTGTAGCCCCAGATCTGGCTGGTACGTATGCGTTGTAAGGGGTGGTGAAGTAGCAGGAAATAGGCAGATCCCTGAAGCTTACTGACTAGCCAACCCAACTGTTTTTATGAAATCCAGGTTCCATAAGAGAATTTTTCTCAAAAATTAAGGTGGAAAACATCTGAGGACAATGCCTAAAGCTGACCTTTGCATTCCACATGCACATACATTAAGTGCATATACACAGACACGTGAGCACACACATGAATAAACACACACACACACACACAAAGTAAATAAATAAAACAGTGTAACCATTTCTCATCACTAGGGGTCCAGGCTACAGTAGCACAAACACACAGACAACCACAGCCAATAGTTGTAAGGTTCTCTCTACTGACCAAAGAGCTCTTTAGTGGTAATAACTTGGCAGGGAACAAAATCAATTCCTCAGGGACAGAGAGGTCTTGTTAGAAAACTTTTTTTATAAAAATCACTGGCTTTATTTGAGGTTAGGAGTAGAAAGAGAAACATCTAGATATAATCATTCGTTGCCCAAACCATTAGGAAAAGCCCTCTGGCCAAATCCAGTAAACATACCCACTACACCCCGACTTGTGCTACCAAACCACATATTACACAGCCCAATGAAAGTAACAAGCTGCTTTTGATGAATAACCCTATTTTTAATTTTGCCCTTGTCTGAATATGTAGTAATAATGAGGATGATGCTGAGAGCTTTTATAATTCTGCCCTGTAGGTGAGGAACTCGGCATGGTAGTTAAAATCCAATTCTCTCTTTCTTTCCAAGAATATAATCAAACTGTCATGTCTCTAAGTAGTTGCTTTACTGCCTGGTGGAATATATCCTCTGCCTTCCTTTTCTTTTTCTCCAAAAAGGGGATTTCTAGCAAATGCTCTTGGTCAAATGATGGTGACAAAGTTTTGGAGAGAAGAGCGATGCTCCAGCATACAGAGGTCTGCAGCTAAGCAGTCTTGCCTGCTCGCTGCTGCCCTACCCATCTGTCACCAAGCCCCAGCTAATTAAACTGGGGTAACTTGTTTTATTGATTGCTCTCTGGGTTCTTGCTGGAAGTGGGTTTTCCTGTGAATTGTGGTCTCCTGAAAAAAAATCTGTTAACACAACGCTATTTGAAAGTATTTTCACCCATGCCCTTAGAGCAGGTTGAAGCATCTCACGGCAAAGACAAGTATCTCAGAATGGGTCATTTGTTGAAATCCCCCACAATAAACTTTCTGCCTAAGACAGGAGGCTAGGTGGGCATGACTTCCACATACCCATGCCACCTTCCAGGTCCCTGAAGATTAGTGACCTCTCTCCCAGTCCTGGGGCAGTTAGGACTTGTCATTAACTACACTTTCCAAAATATATCTGTCAGGCAGCAATCATTTTAGGAGAGTGCTATAAATTCTAGGCTGGAGACAAAAAAGAATCAGTGTTCAATTACTGGGGAAGTTCAGCAGTTGACAGCAAAGTAAACTTCTTGAGTTTGACTCCCCAGCCTGGGAGAAAACTTGCTTCCACTAAAGACTTCTGTGTGTGATGTGTGGTTTCTGTAGTGTGTGGTTAGTGTGTGTGTGTGCGTGTGTCTGTGTGTGCACATGTGTGTGCATGTGTGTGTGTGTGTGTGTGTGTGTGTCAATCTTTACTTACTTCTTGTAGGCTCACTGTCATAATTAGAGTTTCTATTGCTGTGAAGAGACACCATGACCACAGCAACTCTTATAAAGGAAAACATTTAATTGGGGCTGGCTTACAGTTTCAGAGGTTTAGTCCATTATCATCATGGAGGGATATGGTGGTGTGCAGGCAGACATGGTGCTGGAGAAGGAGCTGAGTGTCCTACAACTTGATCCTTAGGCAGCAGAAGGAAAAACTCTGCCACAATGGCCAGATTTGAGCTTATAGGACTTCAAAGCCCACCTCTACAGTGTCACACTTCCTCCAACAAGGCCACACCTACTACAACAAGGCTATACCTCCTGATAGTGCCTCTCTCTATGGGCCAAGAATTCAAACACATAAGTCTATGAGGGCCATACCTATTCAAACCATCATACTTAGAGTTCACCAATTCAGAAAGATTTGCTAGCAAACTCTCTATGGATCCCATCTGTCCCTCCACAGTGTCAAGATTCCAAATGATTACCATAGCACCTAGCTTTTTGTGTGGGTGCTAGAGATCCAATTTTGGGTTCTTATGTTTGCATGGTTGCTGTGGGATGTCTTTCTGTACACTGTGAATATGTGTTGCTCTCATTGGTTGATAAATAAAGCTGTTTGGCCAATGGCAAGGCAGAATAAGGTTAGGCAGTACATTCAAACTAAAGACAGAGATGAAGAAGGGTGGAGTCACAGGAGACTCTGCAAGCTGCTACCAGGAGAAGCAAGATGTGAGAGAATAGGTAACGCCAGAAAGCCACATGGCAAAACATAGATTAATAGGAATAGATTGAATTAAGTTAGAAGAGCTAGTTGATAAAGAACCTGAGCCAGAGGCCACACAGTTTGTAATTAATATAAGCCTCTGTGTGTTTACTTGGGACCGAGCTGCCGTGGGACTGGGCAGGGCACAGGAAAACTTCCACCTACACATGGTCAGCATTCTACTGACTGAGTCATCCCATTGGCCCCCAAATAGAGGTTTTAAAACCTGGCACCAAGTGCCCAGTGCTGTATCCTCTGAGAGTCCCATCCGACAGTAGGAGTCTTTGGATCAGAAGCAGGCTGGCTATACTACTTAGGTCCTTTCTCTGCCTTCTGCTTTACATCTTATATTTTTCTAGTTAGGACAAAGGGGTTCTGGGGGAACCCCACTCCCCCAGCTGTAGATGAGTAGGATCTCAGTGTTATAAGAGCTGGGGGACAGAAAGGTTAGGGATGTACCCCCTCTGGGGATAGGAGCCCTATTTGGCTTTTCCCTTGGACCAAGGTCACCCTCAGGCCATCGTAATTAAATGGCATTCCCATGGAAGGAATCAGCAGAGAACATTTTTATAGTGACCTTCAAACCCACTATCCATTTAGAACTACAGGACAAGCTAAAAGAATTACCAGTGTTAGTTAGTATGGGTTTAGTTAGTATGGGTTGGATAATGCATCAGAATATTTTTTAAGTACCACATAGCAAGGAGTCTCCTGATTATCAGAATGAGAAAATGTTTATCCTAACAGGTTCATGCTGAGATAAACCTGCTATGCATGTGGAGAAGAAGGCATTTGCCTGTGCTGGCCCTGAATGTTCAGGATAGCCCATAAGACAGGAAGGGAGACTTTCTAGCCCTCCACAAAACACACATGGGCATATACACATTCAGCCAAACAATGAAGACTCAAATGGCTACAGAAACACATAGATGTATAAAGATGTCCTGCTTGGAACCATGGGAAAATCTTGCTTTGTTTATGGGTAGTTGAGTAGCAACTCCAGGCAATAATGCCATCCAACTTTTAGGGCAAGCTCCAAAACAGATTTTCCATGAAATATCTTGATTTCCTAAGAATTTACAACACACACAAAACTCTAAGAAGTCACCCAAGTTTCAAATGAGATATGTGCCGAGGTATAACAGAAACCTTTGAGCATGAACAGCCCTGTACATCCGGGACTGGAATTGTTTGATGCTATAAACACTGAGAATAATAATGCCGCATGTTTAATTGGAAATGAGGACGGGTTGTTCTGCCACCTGAAGTGTCACAAGAAAGAGGAAGTTACTGTGGGCATTGGGAAGCCACAAGGCTGCATTTGGGGACTGGGCAAGGAAAAGAGAAGGGCAGCAAAAAGTAAGAGGAAAAACATGGCAACAGTGGCCTGATGGGATGGCTGATCTTGGTTGTCAGCTTGATTGCATCTGGAATCTACTAAGGATGGCTGATCTTGGTTGTCAACTTGATTGCATCTGGAATCTACTAAGGATGGCTGGTCTTGGTTGTCAACTTGTTTGCATCTGAAATGTACTAAGGGTGGCTGGTCTTGGTTGTCAACTTGATTGTATCTGGGATATACTAAAACATAAGCTGCTGGACACTCCTATGAGGAATTTTTCTTGGTCATATTATATGAAGCATGAAGGTCCACTCTAAATGTGGGTGGTACCTTATGGCGGCAGCCCAGATCAAAGCACACAGAAAAAGGAAACAGGTTTTAGCTCACTTGCCCTCACTCTCTCTGGCAAGACCATCTGTCCTGCTGCTACAGTGTCCCTTCACAATATAAGAACCTGCTCCTCCATGATGCCAACACAGAATGAATGCAGCAGCTCTCCAGAAAACCTGTCAGGCCTTCAGTGCCAAACTGGGACTGCTGAGACATCCAGCCTCCTGGACCATGTACCAAACAACTACCAGATTCTCGGCCTTTCCAGTGTGACGTGCCCATTGCAGGACTATCTGGCCCACGTCCTGTAAGCCAGTCTCACAAATCCTCTTTTAACTGTGCCAGTTCTGTTCCTCTAGAAGAACCCCAACTAATGCAACAATATAAGCTCAAGGAACCCCTGCTTTTCTAGAACATACATCTTCAAGGAGACAGACAGTAATCAAAAAACATGCTTGACCAGTGATGATAAGTGAGACAGAAAAAAGTAAAGTGAGCAACAGGATATTGAGGGATTGCTTTCTTGTGTGTGTGTGTGTGTGTGTGTGTGTGTGTGTGTGTGTGTGTGTGTGTGTGTGTGTGTGTGTGTGTGTGTGTGTGTGTGTGTGTGTCTGTCTGTCTGTCTGTCTGTCTGTCTGCTTCTGTGTGTATGTGTCTGTGTCTGTGTGTCTATGTATGTCTGTGGCTACGCAGGATGCATACACATGTGATGTGCCTATATGGAGGTCAGAGGTCAATGTCAGGTGTCATTGTCTATCACTCTCCATCTTATTTTTTGATACGGGGTCTCTCTCTGTACTCTGAGCTCCATTGATTCAGTAAGACTGGCTGGCCAGTCAGCCCAGTGTACTGTTTGTCTCCACCTCCCCAGTATTAGGGAGCACCCATCATGCCTGACTTCTTATGTGTGTGTCGTGAAGCTGAACCCAGGTATTCACACCTACATGGTAAACACTGTACTGGTGGCTCTCTTCTAGTACTGTGTAGTTTCTTTCACAGATTAGAAGTCTAGAGTGTTAAGAGAGAAACACATAATAATAATAAAAAAAAAAAAAACTCGTTTGCAGACCAGATATCAATTCAGGGAGAAAACTGGTTCAGAATTCCTCAGAACATGGGCAGACAGAGACAAAGGAAATGGCCTATGGAAAACAAGGAAGGCAGAGTGGCTTGGATACAGCTCGCACCTGTCTGATGTCAACTTGACCAGTTGACCAGTTGTGATCGAGACTCAACCACTTGTTACCAGAGTAGGTTGCAGGTAGTTCACAGATCAGATCTGGTAATAGTTCACTGTGTGGAAAAAAAATCCTGCAGTCAAACTTAACATGCTATGATTAAGGCTTTAGGCCAAGCTTAATCCAGCTGAGCAGGAGGCTCTCTCAGCATGAAACTGTGCTTGAGCAAGCCATTGGGACTCCAGGAATAATGTTGTTCCAGGTAGAGGAAGGTGGCTGGTAGGTCTGAAATGGACCGGGAGACCCGCTTGTTTTAAGGGCCCAGTGTCACAGTAGAAAGATGCTCTACTGGTTACTTTTCCTGTCACAGTAACAGAAACACCTGACAGATGTGGCAGAAGCGAGAAAAGGTCAACTTCGGCTCACAGTTAGAGGGAACAGTCCATCACAGAGGGGAAGGCATGGTGACAGGAGTGTGTGGCAGCTGTTCACCCTGCATCTGCAGCCAAGAAGGACAGAGGAGTGATGGCGCCCATCTTCTCCTCTTCACTCCATCAGGATGGGGCATATGGAATAGTGTTGCCCACATTTAGGGTGTGTCTCCCTACTCCACCCAATCTAGAGACTCCCTCAGGAATGCTCCCCAAAGGTTTGCCTACCAGGTCCTACTATGTCTAGATTCTATCAAATTGGCTGTCAGGATCAATCCTCACAGATGTTAAGTCATATGGTGAGCAGAGACAGAGATGTGCAGAATTCTTTTTTTTTTTTTTTTCTTGTCTTATTGGTCAAATTTTTTAGTATTTTAAAATAACATTTATTTTATTTATTTTACATACCAGAATTCTTTGAGCATTGCAGATGCTGCCCTCCATCCGGAGTGAGTCAGACAGGCACTGGGACCTTGGGAATGGAGATCACATGTCATGGTCTATTTTTAAAGGGTCACTCTACCCTGAGAACTGTTAGGGTGACTTGTACTGTAGGAGAGCAGTGGTAAAACCTGGGAGGATAGGCAGGGATCCAAGTGAGCTTGCATACCTCCACGTCAAATAAACTTCTGTTGGCAGAATCCTGAGAAATGCAGGCTAGGCAAGCAAAACCAGCAGATGCCCCACACAAACGTAAAACTGAACTATCTTTCATTAAACTAGGCAGCTAATGCTGGCCTCTAGCCACATGCCCCAACTAAGAGATGCAGGATGCTGCCTTCTCAACCCGATTCTTCTTAAGACAATGCAAGTCCTCTGCTCAGAGCACAAGGGTCTAAGGTGGCAGAATTCGGGAGGGTAAAAAGAGAATAATGGCTTTTCCTCTGCAAACAGCCAGCAAATGTTTGAGTTATGGATAACAATTAAGTCCTAATTGGCAATAATGTAAACCTCTCCTGAATGGATGTGGTAAATATTGAAACAAACGAGCTGCCATTTTTCAGACCTGGATGGCAGTCAGTCAAAATGAAAAGCTAATTTCAGCCCTGGAGGCAAGCTCTGTATTTTAATCGTGTGACAGAGTGGGACAATAAATCGCCATTTGAGGTGAGGGGCTATTTACTTCCTTGTTGGAATCCTTGCCATGGTAAGTGGCACTGGCCCCTTGCAAAATGAAAACAAGCCACAGCTTTGATCCAGAGCATAAAGAAACATCTGGGGAACCAGCCAGCAGGAGAGTTCAAAGGCAGCTGGGAGCTGAGGGAAAATGGCCCACCTTCCCAGATGTCTCTTGTTGGGAGAATGCCCTGTGACTGTCTGGTTGCCCTCATAATCCCTGGCCAATGTAATTAATCAAGTTTTTACTGACAATCTGAAAATAATAACGTACATGCCTGTGTATGCCCACACATGCACCTAAGTTCCAGTCATCAAACACCAAGCAAGTGTCAAAATCTAATTAAGGGTCTGAAATATTAATTTAGTAACTAATTTATTCAAGAATTATTAACTACAAAGCACTTAATGTCCAAGGCCTTGTTGTGTGTGCCTGGGAGCCATCATTAAGTAGAGCTTGCAAAGTTTATTTCATGTAGCTCCTATTGTAGTGAAAGCACCAGCTAGCTGTTTGAATTCTACAAAGGAGTCCTTCAGTGTTCTACATGTGTTATGGTCATGAACACATCTTCTTCGTTATGGCCCCATGTGTTAACTGCTGGACCACTCTCTGATGTGCAAGTGAGAACTTCAGACCCAGAGAGGTTGAGTGATGAACCCAAGTCAACACAGCTGTGCCTGCTGGGTACCACAAGAAACCAGCAGCAGCCCTGTCCCCTGCGTGCTGCAGGTCTGTGTGTGACACAAGCCTTATCCAAAGAACGGTGGAGAGAACGCTGTGGAGCTGGGGGAGGGTGGCAATAATGGCCAGTCTAGCTTGAAAAATTTTACGATGGCAATAACACTCTACTATGGCCTGTCATAAAAACACATCTGTTTCCCTGAGTGACTCATCTGGCTGATTTGAGGACAATTATTGGGTTTTCTCTTTGCTAAAAGTGACAGTTTGAAATCCTAATTTTCTTTCCTTATATTCATTTTAACATCCCTCCCCCAAATCCTATTAAAGGTCTGCTGAACATGGAAGGGCAAAATGGATATTTTCTAACACATTAAACTTTGGGTTCAGATAGTGTATATAATTTATATGTAATGTTCTGGAGATTTCATATCTCTTGTGAGTCTGTCTCCATCTGAATTATTTATACATTTTAATATTTCAATAAAGTCAGTAGGATTTGTGTTGCTCTGGATCACTCATTCTCATGCTCAAGAAACAAAATCAGCTTGTAAAATATTTAATTTATTAATCTTAACATATGGCAGGCATTTTTTTTTAATTGACCAGGGTTTAAGATTACAGTTTAAGAAAAAAATAAAATAAAAGCTCCCTAAATCCCTAATAGTTTTTAGTGCTAATCCCATGACAAGGGTTTGCATGTGTGCATAAGCACTGTGGTGATTCTCCAGAGGAGAGAAGGAAGGGGGAGAGGGAGGGAAGGAGATAGAAGGTAGGGGAAGGGAGGGGGAGATGGTGGGAGGAGGGAGGGAGAAAGAAGGTGGGAGGAGAGGGAGAAGGTGGGAGAAGTGAGAAGGGAGGTGAGAGGAGAGAGGGAGGGAGGAAGAAGGTGGGAGGAGGGAGGGAGAAGGTGGGGGTGGAGATGATAGGGGGAGAAGGTGGGAGAGAGGGAAGAGACCTTCCCAAGCAGGTCTCTTCCACTGACAAAGGAAGTGGAGGCTTTCTCAATTTTCTGGAGATATTCATTACTCAATACCAGCTCCAAGCTTCCAAATCCAGTTCTCCAAAGCAGTTCACAGGTGTTTGCTTAAGTTCCACCTAGAAACCACAGCTGTAGAGGTGTCCATCCTAGTCACAGCATGGGAACATCTGGCACTCCACTCTGTGTCCCTCAGTTCCTGGGCCTGCTAATGGGACCATTCACTCTGCCATTTTACAAGGCTGTTAAGAGTCGAGTTCACATGTGAAGCACACTTAGAATGGTAGCCACACCAAGAAGATCTCTGCTCCTGGACACAGCTGGGCAGGGCCTGTGTGCTCACGGACACATCCCTATTGAGATGGACACCACTCTCTTCATTAGAATGGCCCAGCGATGAAAAGGACAGTGCTGAGCCCGGGCAATGGCTCAATGGGTAAAGGCACCTGCTGCCAAGCCCGATGACAACTTGAGTCTAAAGCCCTGGGAGCCACCTGGAGGAAGGATAGTGCCAACTTCTGAGAGTTGTACTCCCATCTCCATAGGTGTGCACACACACACACACACACACACACACACACACACACACACTGCCCTAGCTCTTTTTTGTTTTTATTTGTTTGGTTTTGTTTGCTTTTCATCAACTTGACACAAGCTAGAGTTGTCAGAAAAGAAGCAATCTCAATTGAGAAAATGCTTCTATCAGATTGGCCTTTAGGCAAGTCTACAGGAGATTTTCTTGATTAATGATTGATGTGGGAGCCATTGGGGAGTGCTGTCCCCCCTGGGCTGGTAGCTCTGTTGTCTATAATAAAGTAGGTTGAGCAACTCAGGATGAGAAAACTAGTAAACAGCACTTCTCTGCGGTCCGTTTTTCTGCTCCTGCTTCCAAGTTTCTACCCTGAGTTCCCGCCTCGACTTCCTTTGATGATGGACTGTTGCTGTTGTTTTTTCTCTTTTGGGAGGCCTGCAACCCAGCTCCCAAATAAATCACACACAGAGGCTTATTCTTCATTATAAACGCCCAGCCTTGTTTCTTGCCCTTTTCTTAACTTAAATTAACCCACCTGTCTTTTGCTTCTGGGGTTTTACCTTTGTCTATTTCTGTATACCTTTCTTTCTTATTCCATTGCTGGTTGTGTAGCTGGGTGGCTGGCCCCTGAGGTCCTCCCCCTCCTCTCGCTTCCTCTTCTTTTCTCCTCCCAGATTTCTCTTTCTGTTTATCTTCTCTGCCTGCCAGTCCTGCCTGTTTCTCTCTCCTGCCTCACTATTGGCCATTCAGCTCTTTATTAGAACATCGTGTGTTTTAGACAGGCACAGTAACACAGCTTCACAGAGTTAAACAAATACAACGTAAACAAAAGTAACACACCTTAAAATAATGGTCTACAATAATGGACTGTAAGTGTAAGTGTAAGATGAAATAAGCCCTTTTCCTCCCCAAGTTGATCTTGGCCATGGTACTTATTACAGTAATATGTGGTACAAATCCTAAATGGTCTTTTAATAAAAACCTGGAGCCAGATATTGGGGTAAACACTGAAAGATCAGAGACAAGGGAACAAGCCACTAGAGAAACTTCTCACCACTACCGAATCCTCAGGCTAAATGGAAGGCGAGATCCTATCTCCATGAATCTTCTGAATGAAAGCCTCTCAGTCCTCAGCAGAAAGAGGCCCTAGTTCCTGTCTCATCACGCCTTATATGCCTTTCTCCACGCAGTCATTTCACTTCCTTCCTAGTGCTGGGATTAATGGCATGTGTGCTTCCCAGATACTGGTAGCAAAGGCATGAGATCTCAAGTGCTAGGATTAAAGGCATGTGACTCCCAAATACTAGGATTAAAGGTGTGTGCCACTACTGCCTGGCTCTGTTTCTCTCCTAGACTAAATCAATTTCATGTAGTCCAGGGCAACTTTGAACTCACAGAGATCCAAATGGAGTTCTAGAATTAAAGGTGTGTGCCACCACTGCCTGGCCTCTATGACTAATCTAGTAGCTGGCTCTGTCCTCTTATCCTCAGACAAGCTTTATTTGATACACAATACATCACCACAGTAGCAGAAACCCTAAGACAGACACAAAGAAGGAAGGGAGGGAGTGTGGGTTTCCCCATCTCCACATGCCACATACTCTGTTAAGAAAACACAACAACAAATAAGATATCATTTTGGCTTTCTTTAGTAACAGTAAAGACAATGTTTCAAGTTTGGTGAGACTGTTGATCTCCTTGGGCATTAGGAGATGGGAGGAAGCCCTCTCCATGAAATAGGAATGTGGAGAAATACCTCGTCAGGAAGAAAATTTATGCACAGATCTCAGCAAAACAAGGGTTATCACACCCTGTCATAACTGAGCCCCGTAGAGGGACAGGTCATCAGCTGAAGGAGATGTCGTCCCAGAGAGGAACAGAGACCAGGCCAACTCATGAGGAGTAAAGAGACATTGGCTCTGTACCACATAAACCAGGAAACCCCTGGAATGATATGGGCTTGGAAATGATCACATCTGCTCACACCTTAAAGCCCATCTCTGATTCAGCTACTAATCGAATCAACAGAGATAAGTATCTTCCCCAGAAACAGAGGGGCAACATTTGAGCACTTTGTGGGACTGAAATTCTCACAGGTGCTGGAGATAGTGGATGCCCCCAGAGGAAGAAGCCAACCTGTTGCTAGAGTTTTCCTGCCTTGCCCACAGTCAGGACAAATCTTTGTCACCCGCCAGTCCCACAGCCGCTCAGACCCAACCAAGTAAACACAGAGACTTATATTGCATACAAACTGTATGGCCGTGGCAAGCTTCTTGCTAACTGTTCTTATAGCTTAAATTAATCCATTTCCATAAATTTATACCTTGCCACGTGGCTGGTGGCTTACCGGCGTCTTCACATACTGCTGGTCATGGCGGCAGCTGGCAGTGTCTCTGCCTCAGCCTTCTGCTTCCCAGAATTCTCTTCTCTTCTTGTCCCACCTACTTCCTGCCTGGCCACTGGCCAATCAGTATTTTATTTGACATACAGACCATCCCACAGCACCAACCACCTCATTTTGTAAAGGAAGAAAGCAGGACATCACATCTGAGTACTTCAAGGCTGGACTTGAGAGAAATGGTAATTGCTATGCAAATGCAGAAGCTGAATAAATCCACCATGTGCCACATCAGCTGCACCTGTGTTCCAAAAACCCAACCCTTGTAAGATTTCTTATTACCTATTTAGCAGCAGACAAGCCTCCACCCCACATCTTCCAGAGGACGGTCCTCAATCCCCATCATCAACACAAGTGGGCTTGGCATAGCCAGGCTGTGTTCAGGGATCCGCTGGAGGATAGGTGAAGGAAAAGCAGAGGGGGAGGGGGAGGCATGAGCAACTGTGTTCTCCAAATGAGGTCTGTGCACAGGGACCCAGCTGTCAGAATGGTGAACACCTTCTGACTGCAGTAGGGCAGCAGGCCCTAATTGTATGTCGTGCCTTCATCAGGAAGGCCATGGGTTTTTGAAAAAGGGAAAGGAAAAAAGAAAGCCCAGTGAGAGTGCACCCTCCTCATCTGCTCCTGCATTGGGCCCTGGCAACCTGCACTTGGCAGATGGGAATTGAAAAGAAGAGCGCGGATAGCCCGAGGCACTTCTTAATTTGTTCTGGGCTCCATTGGCTCCCCCTGTTTAATGGTTCACTTAGTCATACTTGAGTCTGGAAAAAGAAATCAATCTTCAAAGACGCCCAAACTCTTTTGAAAATAATTTTTGAATTAAGGTGATTAGACACAAATGAATTGGGGATGGGCTCTACTGCGGAATTCACACCATCTGGAAGATTCCATCAACGCTGAGGAGGCTATGGTGGGAAAATTGAACAGATGGTGGAAGCGGCAGCAAAAGCACAGGTAGTCACTTTCGGAAGGATTAAGTCGTTTGATATTTTCAAAAATATAAATAAAAATTCTGGGGAAAACAAAATTGTTGGATACTCATTTGTGTTTATATTACTTAATGATTCTTGTGAACCCCACATACAGTAAGTCATCATCTCCCTGACACTAAGGTCTTCTAAAGATTGGATTTCTCAAGATGGAGGCCAAGCATCGGTGAGATGTGAGAACCATGCTTTGATTTCCCCAAAGGTCACCACTGATAAATGTTGGGGCTTATGCCTCTTGTGTCACCTTCTCTCCAGTTTCAGCCCAGTGCTGTCATAACCCAATGCCTCCCACGTAGTTCCCATTTTATAGTCCTAAAGGGATACGAGGGACAGCACTTCATTTGACATCCTCCACAAGCCAGAGGGTAACCTAGGCTGAGACACACCAGCAATGATTTGATGGCTGAAAATATGTTTGAGTCATTGCTTAAATCCAAGCAGATCTGCTTTCTCTCTCACTATAGGCTTCAGAGAAAATTGATGATGGAGAAGAGGAACACGTGAGTGCATTTACCACAAATGCAAGCAATAAGATAAATTTTCTGAATGTTTTTCCAAGCAGCGGGCTTTATGGTGTGTATTTTCAAAACCATGTTTTGTAATTCTGAACTGAACACGAGTCCTGGGGATAAAGATTGGAGTCCTAAATTAAGGCTAAGCAAGTCTATGTAGACTGAGTGGTAGCTGTGAACATGTTTATCTTCTGTCTATTGAATATGGGGAAACATGAGGAGATGATCAAACACATAAAAAAGACTTGAGCACAATCGAATTTCATCACACCTGGAACCTTTGCTTCATATTTCTTTCACAAGCTGTAGAAGTTCTGACTCCTTCTCTTGCTCGTTGATCAAGAGAGATGTTGCACACCACAGCACCTGAATATAAAAGAAAATTTAGGTCCTTAGGATTACTTCCTCTCTTTGCAAAATCCCTCGCCTAACTTAGGATTCCTTTCATCACGGCTGAGCCAGAAGAGATATGGGGATAGAGTCTGCCCTTGATAGAAATGGAGATCTATTTCACCTTGGTCTTCTCAAAAAAATAGTCATATCTTTCTGGTTCCACAGTGGGAATCAAAAACATTCCGAACCTCATTACATAGACAGGCTTAAGTGATTTGCCCCAAATCCCATCACTAAAAAAATTACCAGAAGAACATACTGATTCTACCCCTTCAAGTCCAAGACTAGAAAATTCTCAGCTCTGCTGTGCTAGGAAACACGCAGTCTCTTTCAACTTGGATCTAACCAATGGCATGTTGACCATGAAGTTGACCAAGCCTAGGTGTGATGGTCTCTCTCCACCCACAGATGTCACTACACTTTATCATGGCAGAATGCAGACACAGGCATTCCTTGCCTCAGTTTGATCCCTCTGTCAATTCCTCTGTTCCCCTGTAAATGTTCATTCATGAATTTATATGGTTTTATTTCCCCACATCCTTTGAAATCTAGGAATAAACATCAAACCCAGATGAAATTCTAGGAATGGGGCCAAAGTGCTGGAGGTAGACAACCCTGCCAATGGGAGTTTATATTCTGCCGAGAGAGAGAGAGAGAGAGAGAGAGAGAGAGAGAGAGAGAGAGAGAGAGAGAGAGAGAGAGAGAGAACACAAGAGTCAGGCCCTTCTTGGTCAGAGGCCCAAAGGATCACATAATCAGGATGCAAGCTCAAACCAGTTAAAATCCCAGCATGAATAGGGAGGGGCTCACTGGGTGCCACCCCTCCGCTGAGCACTATTGGCAGTTGACTGAAACTCTGGGAAGGAGAGAAGGAAGAAAGTAAGGAATGAACAGTACATGGTAGGGAGGTGGGGGGATGAAGTTGGGAGAGTGGCATGTTGGGCAGGTCCAGGCAGGAGTTGGAGGAGGTAATGAGGGATGGTTATGATCATGATGCATGGTAAACATATATTTCTAAGTATTAAATTTTAAAATATTTTAGAAATTAAAAGCCCATTTGATTAGTGACCCTGGGCAGGCTGTGTATGATTCCTTTGAGTATCACTGTAACATGCTACCTGACAGACACAGCTTACAGGAGGAAGGACTTACACTAATTCGCAGTTTTAGATGTTCAGTACACAACCCACTTGCTAGAATGACATGGCAGTGGGGGTCTGTGAGAGAGGAGAGCTGTTCCCTCTGCAGCTGACCCCGGAAAGAGGTCATTCCGGGACTCAATTGTTCTGTGTTCCATCCAGGCTCTCAGGCTTAGGAAGGTGCCACATCTATATTCAAGCTTGGGTCCCCCTCCTTCAAGCCTGGGTCCCCCATTCAAGCCTGGGTCCACCTCCTTCTATTAATCTTCTCTGCAAATACCTTCATGCCTGGAGCTGTGCTTCACCTGCCCCAGGAATGACTCTCCATGCAGCCACGTTAACAACAATAATTAACTGTTGCACTGTGTAGATTCACTTCCTAACTCTGCTGTATTCCCACTACCAGGCGCTAGGAAAATTATTTCTCCCATCGAGTCTACTTTTCTTGCAGGGCTATAATAATAATTAAAGGATACAGTGCATTTAAGCATAACGCATAGTGCCTGTTTTGAATTAAGCATGTAGCAATGTTAGTTGTCATTATAGGAGAAGCCCTTTCAATCAACCTCTACATGACAATGTGACAATCTCTTTCTCTTTGGTGACACTTTGTGATTTATTCTAGTTCCTGACAGAGTTCTTGTTCTGACTTCCCTCCATGAAGGGGTGTGTGTGTGTGTGTGTGTGTGTGTGTGTTGTATATGTATGTATTTGCTCACATATGTACATGTTCGTGAGTGTACACATGGAGATGCATGTGCACGTGAAGGCCAAAGGTCAATGTTGGGGATCTTCTCTGGCTTCTTTCCACCTGATTTTTGAGACAGGCTTTTAAACTGAATGTGGAGCTTATAGTTTGGGCAAGACTAGCTGAGTGAGTTCCAGGGATCTGCCTGTCTCGGCTCCTTCCCAGAGCTGGGATTACAGACTTGTGCAGCTGTGTACCAGCTTTTACATGGGTACTGGAGGTCCAGATGCAGATCTTCATGTGTGCACAACAAACTCCTTACTGACAGCCACCCTAGGCCCAGAGTTGGAGTTTGTAAACAGACATCCCCAACGCCTTCCACGTGAATAGAGCCCTCGGGGGACTGTGTGTGTTTTGCCCTCCTCTTTCCATTTCCTCCCGTCAAAATCGCCAGCATCCTGGGGAAGTCCCTCAAGCCACGTCTCTCTGTGCTTCAGTTAACATCTTACAGAATGAAGAATCCCAAGCAGAAACCTCAAAGTTTCCCCTAGAGGCCGCTGGAATGTAGACACAGTAGAGAAGACAACAGCTTTAAAGAAAACATCACCGGGACAGAGGGCCTCCCTCTGAGGGTTGAAGCTTCATTCCAGAGCATGGTGCCTCTTGCTCACTGCAAACTAACTGACTTTCTTACATCCTTTAACGGAGTGGGAGACACTGAGCGCCCTGTGGAAGCGCCCGCACACAGTGAGTGGAAGCTATTTGCCTCATGTTGTTATGGCTGTGAATTGTACCTTTTAATCACAGGAGTCTCTAAAGCGCCTCCTCGACTTTACATTCCTTTTCATCTATGCTTCGGCTTATTCCTTTGGATCTCCCAATCCTTCTTACAAGACTGAATATATTAGTCGTTTATAATAGGGCATTTAAACACCCTCTGAATGTTCCTACCAATCTTATCTTTAACCTCCTCTCCCGAAGCAGCCATAGAACTAATACGAAGAATTTAAATTTCCATCTTTTCCTTTGCAAGCGGTACTTTTCCAAACATCAATTTTGAGTTAGAGGTTCAAAACAAAACAAAAGTTGCCTAAAGTTGGGGAACTGGTTTAATCAGTAACTCTGGAGGTTTATTTTTTTTTTTTCGGAACCCACATAAAAAGATGGGCACAGAAACCTGTTTGTAATCTCAGCACTTGTTGAGACAAGATGATCCATGAAACTCATTGGCCACCCAGCCTAGCGTAGTGGGCTACCTCCAGGTCCCAGCAAGAGACCCTGTCTCAAAAACAAGGTGGAGAGAGGCAGAGGAAACAATATTCCAGGTTATCCTTAGCCTCTACACACACACACATCTGTGTGCACATGTACACACAGCCTCTACATATGCACATACATGTGCACATTCACATACAGCCTCTACACATACACATACATGTGCACATGCACACACATGAACTTGCACTCATACATACATACATACAAGCTTCCCTGAACACAGTCCTCCCCTAAAGTTGAATAGTGTGGAATTCATTTTATTAATGAATTTACCAAGCAAATACACAGCCTGCATTCAGTGCCCGATGCTACAGAGTTTTCCTGAGGAATGATATTGAACCCAGGTTTCCATCTGTCAGTTTATTATCATACACAGTACAGACCTGAATATTCACTCTGAAATCTGAGAGGAAAAGATCTCCTCTTGGCCAAAAGATTTTAAACTTTTTTTTCTATAAAGACAACAGAGAAGATGAAAGAGAACCCGTGAAATTGATTATATAGGGAAAATAGTTTGTTTTCAAAGTTATTTTTAAGCCAGCTTCTAGCTTGATTTAAACTAACCAGTGGGGCTTTGTGATCCTCACCAGTGTCTCCTAGGCTCATCACATTCTGTCTCAGCATTCCTGAAAGACAAGACAGTCACTTTCCATGGAGCTTCTCAGAACTCTGTTTACAGCAGTGAATGTAAATGTTTGCCTTTCTTACTATCTCCCTGGATACTGCCACTCTCCCGGACAATGGCCCTGGGACCTCTGCAAAGTCACTATTCCTAGAGTTTCATTAACTCTATGATCGGGGCTTTTCTGCCACACGGTAACCAGTTTCACAGATGTGTCTGTGCAGTTGAACAACAGGCTACGAATGTGAAGACCAAGCTGTAGACAGAGGTTTGCTTCTAAGCAAAATCCTGTGATGGTTTATAAATATGGCATCATGAGAAGCAGCTTAATTCCATGAGAATTTAGTAAAAATCACCCTCATTCTTATGCACATCTTCTGCATAGATTGTATCCTATCTGCTTTCTGTTGCTGTGATAAACACCCTGACCAAAGCAACTTAGAGGAGAAGAGGGTTGGTTGGATTTACAGGTTATAGTCCATCATGAAGGGAAGTCAAGACAGGAACTTGGAGGTGGGAATTGAAGCAAAGGCCTTGGAGGATGCTGTTTACTGGCCTGATTCCTCTAATTTGTTTAGTTACATTTCTTAGACAGCCCAGGCCCACGTGCCTAGGGACATCACCGCCCACGGTGGGCTGGGCCCTCCTACATCAATCAGCAATTGAAAAAATGTGCCTCCCACAGTTTGTCCACAGACCAATCCTGCTGGGGATGCTGTGAAGGTGTTGCTCTGATTGATTGATAAGTAAAACGCTGATTGGCCAGTAGCAAGGCTGAAAGTATAGTGTAGGCAGGATAAAGAGAGAGAAGAATTCTGGGAGGTGGAAGGTGGAGTCAGGAGACAATGCCAGCTGCCAGCCTCTGCTGCTATGAAAAGTGAGATGTAAAGATACAGGTAAGCCATGAGCCACGTGGCAACTTATAGATTAATAAAAATGGGTTAATTTAAGATATAAGAACTAGATAGCAAGAAGCCTGCAATGGCCATACAGTTTATAAGTAATCTAAGTCTCTCTGTGTTTATTTTATTTTATTTTTTTTACTTTTATTTTTATTTTTATTTATTTTTTTTTTTTTTGGTTTTTCGAGACAGGGTTTCTCTGTGTAGCTTTGCGCCTTTCCTGGAACTCGCTTTGGAGACCAGGCTGGCCTCGAACTCACAGAGATCCGCCTGCCTCTGCCTCCCGAGTGCTGGGATTAAAGGCGTGCGCCACCACCGCCCGGCTCTCTGTGTTTATTTTATAAGTGGTTGCAGGATCCATAGGGCTGGGCAGGACTGGAGATATCTCCAGCTACACAATCCGATGGAGCTAACTCCTCAGTTAAGGTTTCCCTCTTCCCAGGTAACTCTAGTCTCAAGTTGAGAAAAATTAACCTGTGCAGACTAGGTGTGGACAGGTACTTTGTTAAAAGTTGGAGGCTGGTGATATGGACCAGTTGGTAAAGGCACTTGCCACCAGGCCTGACAATCTGACTTCAGTCTCAGAACCCACCTGGCAGAAGGAGAAAACACACTCTGCAAGTCATCCTCTGACCGTCACTCATCCCACCCTTAGTTAATTCATTAATTAAAATTTGATTAATTAATTAATGTAAAAAGATTGAACTGTTAAAAAAATCCATATGAGAGTCATCAAGAGGGCCCAGTAGGCAAAGATTCTTGCTGTCAAGCCTGACAACCAGAGTTCAGTCCTTGTAACTCATGGTGCAAGGGGAAAACAGATTCCTAAAAGTTATTCTCTGATTCCCTCACGAGTGCTATGGCATGCCTATATGCACATGAAGGCACAACCAAGAAATACATATGTTGTAGAATATTATTTTAAGGTGTGTTGCTTTTGTTTATGTTGCATTTGTTTAACTCTGTGAAGCTGTGTTATGGTACCTGTCTAATAAAGAACTAAACGGCCAATAGCAAGGCAGGAGAAAGGATAGGCAGGGCTGGCGGGCAGAGGGGATAAATCAGAGAAATCTGCAACAGAAGGAAGAGCCATGGAAGGAGGAGGACATCAGGGGCCAGCCACCCAGCTACTCAGCAAGCCATGGAGTAAGAATAAGATTTACAGAAGTAAGAGAACAGGAAAAGACCAGAGGCAAAAGGTAATTTAAAGTTAAGGAAAGCTGGCAAGAAACAAGCCAAGCTAAGGCCAGGCATTCATAATTAAGAATTAGCCTCTGTGTGTGATTTATTTGGGAGCTGGGTGGTGGGCCTCCCAAAAAGAGCAAAAACAAACAACAACACACATAAGTGTAAAATAACCCTGGGCTTCTCCCACAGAATAGCTTCCATCAATGCAGAGTCATGCTGATTCTTCTGTTTCTCTTATTCTAAGTAACTACTTCCAAATGTAAACTCTTGGGCTCCTTACTTTGTGCTTACCTCGTAAGTCACCCCACTTTCAAGTGGTGTGGATTAGTTAACAGTCTGTCTTCTCTTTTCACTGTGATTTCCCCTAGTGTGGGACGGGGTTCGTCTCCACTGAAGGACAGAGTGGAATGTTTACCAGAGCTCTCTGTCCTGTGTGGGGAAGGTGTGAAGATCACAGAGCACAAGATTTCAGAGAGATGACACAAACAAGTTTAGGGAATCTAATGCACAACACTGTGTCATTTTTACATACTTTTATTTTCATGGGGAGTGTCTATATGTGTAGATAGACATACGTGCATGTTTGTGTGGGCACATGTGCCTGTGCAGCTGTGTGTGCATGCATGTGGCAACTAGAGACCAGCCTGTATGTGGACACTGTTCACCTTGAATGCTGAAACAGGGACATGGGACTTTCTGGTTAGAGAGTGCCAGGAATCTTGTCTTACAACCCCAGCACTGGGATCAGAAGCACACAACATCATGCCCAGCTTTCATGTGAAGGGATCAAACTCAGTTTTCTTACATGCATACATGGCAAGCACATTGCTAACTGAGTGATATTCAAAACCCCACACAGTATTTTCTTAACACTGGGTTTCAGATCCTTTTTAAATTTTTTTTTTAATTTAGGTATATGTGCACTCATGAGTACAGTGCTCTTAGATGCCAGAAGACCACATCAGACACTCTAGGACTGCAGTTATAGATGATGCTGTGCTGGGAACTATACTTGGTCCTCTGCAGGATCAGAACCCACTTTTAACTGCTGAGTCATCTGTCCAGTTGCTGGATAGTAGACTCTTAAAATAGCCTAAGAATAGATGCTAAGTGTCCTCATCACCAAAAGTAGCTGAGTAATACATCTACCAGTTGGCTAGACTTAGTTATTCCAGTGTGCATCCATTTCAGAATATCACATTGTACTCTCTAAGTTCACTTTCTCATTTTCTGACCTATAATATAATTTAAATACACAAATAAGAATCCACTCTCCTGTATTTAAATAACAGCTGCAGTCTTCCCACCAGTACCTCTCCAGGAGTTTGGCTTTCAGGAACTTCAGTGGGTTATTAGGAATTTCTGAAGTCCCTTTGGTTGACCAACTTCCTTGGGTTGAGATCCACTAAGCACAGCTCTTTAGTGAAGGAGGGAAACCCAGCCTAAGCTGGAGCCTGAGAGGGTGTGTATGTTGGAAGTCTAGACAAAGGAAGAAGAGAAGGAACAAAAGGCATGTGCCTAGAACAGGGATTTCACATGATTTTTGTCTTTGCATATATGAGCTAAAGGATTTTAATATCACCCGAGTGAAGACATTTCCTCCAATTTACATCATTTGAATTCATCCTTGGGGCAAAATGAAATAATAAATATGGTAGACCTTCCTCTCCTGTAGTTTTGTTTAGCAAAATGAATGACAGTCCTGGGCTTCTATCTGACAATAAAGGACACACATTGCTCACTTAAACTGAGTTTTCATCCCAATTCGGGCATCATTTTTTTCTCATGCATATCCTTGCACCCTGCCTATCCATATACATAGTTTCTGAATACTCACAAATGAATGTTGACTAGACTGTGAAAACATCCTCCAGAGGTTTGAAATACTGAACACCTTACACAAGGCTTAATCTCAGGCATTACCATCACAATCAAACAATTATGCCAGCACACCGTGGTAGATGCTTCCTACAAATCTTTTCAAATATGTATTAAATAGTTTTCATTATGCTGCTTTCAACTCACAGAATGAGGAAGCATGCTGCAACATTACCTATTGGCCCCTTCTTCTTGCTTTAAGTTCTAAAGAATAAATTCACAACATATCTCTGAGTTATCTGGTAACACTCATCGTCCTGGGTTGGGTGTAGGTCAGGAAGGGCTGGGACTGTACCTGTTCACTGGAGGCATACACATGGATGCTCTGGCCCCAAGCAACCATTTATGCAATTATCAGAGTTGCTTTGGATAAAATGTCTCATTACAAGGTTTAGTTAGATGTGGCCAGAGTAGGAGACTAATAGAGCCTGGGAGTTGGGAGTGCATACTAAAGGGAGGGACAGTGACCTCAGCTTAGACACCGACAGAAGAAGCTGGACACTGGAAACTTGCAAAAGAAGAGAAACTGACTGTGGAATTATAACGGCCACTGCAGTGTCACCATGTGAAGATGGAACAGGTGCTCAGAACGGGACCCCACGTGGTGGAGGTCAAGGAGCATTGTGACTGAGGTCAGTAAAACATCACCATGAAGCTGGCTCAGAGGACAGTCACCTCCTTTGTCAGATGAAGAATCTCAAGTTCATGTTTCCTGGTTTCCATCTTATTGGTTATTGTGTGTTGTATGTGCACTGCATATATGTAGTACTTTGTGCTCACCCCTTCTTTTCCCTCTGTATTACTTATAAATGAATCTGTCATTTGCACCTCCAGATGTGGTTTTCTTTTATTAATCTTCCTACCCAAGCATTGTGGCTCACACCTGTAATCCCACCACTTGATATGCTAAGGCAGCAGGATTGTAAAAAGTATGAGGCCAGCCTGGGCTATATGGGGAATTCCAGTCCAGGCTGGGATATAGGATGAGACCCTGACTAGAAAAGCATAAATAAACAAAGGAGAGAAACCTTCCTCATGACATCTGTAGTTTCACTGTCCACTGAACACGGCTCTGGAGTCGTACGAGTAGCTCACAGAAGCCTGACAGCAGTAAGACTGGAGACAGTATGTCACACATGCAGAAATAAATGCAGCCAAGAACTCAGCCATGGTTACACAGTTATGTGGCACAAGTCAGGAAGACCAGCTCCACAATCAGTCTGTTCCTTCTGTCATGTTCCTTGCCTGTATATTGTGTGACTAAAATAGAAAGTTTTGGAATGAATTAGCATGGTTGTAAAGTGAACTTGCATTTCTCCAACTTCTTCTAACATAGCAAAGGGCGTTACCCATGCCAAAAACATACTGAATACCTCCTTTGTGGGAGAGGTAGCCATTGGCTTAGAAGTAAGACTGGACCTGCACTGTGTGGAAGATTTCTCTCCTCCACTGTGAACTGTCTACCACACTGAGCATAGTTTGAGCAAAGGTGACTTCAAAGTCCACCCCCACAGTGAGCCAACAAGGCTACACCTACTCCAACAAAGCCACACCTGCTAATAATGCCACTCCCTTTGGGGGCCATTTTCTGGTGAATCACTACATTGCACTCCCAGGTCCCCAAAGGCTTGTAGCCATATCATAATTCAAAAATGGATTCAGTCCAACTTCAAAATCCCCCATAATCTATAACAGTCTCAAAATTGTTTCAAAGTTCAAAGTCTTTTCTGAGATTCATACAATCTTTTAACTATAATCACCTATAAAATCAAAATCAAAAAGCATATCACATACTTACAACATATAATGGCACAGGATACACATTACCATTCCAAAACATAGGGAAGGGAGCATAGTGAGGAAATACTGGACCAAAACAAGACTGAAAACCAGCTGGGCAAACTCCAAACTCTGCATCTCCATGTTTGATGTCAAACACTCTTCAGATCTCCAACTCCTTTCCACTTTGTGGACTGCCACACACTTCTTTCTCTTGGACAGGTTCCACTCTCTGTTAGCAGCTTTCCTCATCAGATATCCCACATCTCTGGCATCTCCAACATCTTAGGGTCTCCAAGGCAATCTAGGCTTCAATATCATGCAATGGCCTCTCTAGGCCTCCATTCAGAGACACCCCTGACACATGCCTGGCCTCAGTGGTTTTCCTTAGCCTCAGATCAAATTCCATACCCCCTTTTTTCTATCCTTAATTCTAAAACCACATGGTCAAACATTGCCCCCTTATTAGATCTTTACCAACTTTCTGTTTTTGATTATTATCTTCACTGACTAAGTCTGGCTGTTATAGAACTGGTGTAGATTGTAGCATAGACCAGACTGGCTTCAAACTCGGTGATCTGCCAGCCTCTGCCTTCCAAATGCTGGGGTTAAAGGCATGCCCCACCACACCTAGTTCTAAGCTTTTCTTTAATTTTTTTTCAAAAGTTGGAAACTTTATTCCATTTCTCAATCTGTTTATCTCCTTGAACACAGGACTTAGCTCTATTCTAATTTCTGGTGCCCCTTTTCTCTTCAAATTATACATTTTATACTTCTTTTGCTCAGCTTTCTCCTTTTCATTATAAATATTTATTAGTATTAACACTAATAACCACACAACAGAGTCAATACTTGGCTACTTTGAGATTTCCTGTGCCAACAGAATTAATCCAAAACATTTCACTTTAGCCTCAGGCATACTTTTTGGACAAGGGCAAAAAGCAGCCACATTCTTCACCAAAATAACACTAGAACAATCTCTAAGCTACATATTAAAATTGTCCTCTGAAACCTCTTGAGCCAGCCCCCAACAGTTTAAATTACTCTTAGCACCACTGTCTTCCACTCTTCTACTATGATGGCCTATTAAGCAATGCTTTCAGCATTCTCTGCTTTCCTAACTCCAAGTACTGAAGTCCAAATTCCTCCAAACAAAAACATAGTCAGGCCTATCATAGCAATACCCCAGACCCTGGTTGTTGCTAGAAAATTATCTGTATAGCCAGGAAATGTGCTAGAAGCCTCTGAATTTCATAAGAAATACCATGTTAATATCAAGGGTTTGAAGAAAGATTTTTCTATCACTTGGCAACAAGCCAAGGAAATTATAAGGAAATGTCCTACTTGTTCTTTATATAACCAAATTCCACTATCTACAAGAAGTAATCCTAAGGGTACTCAAAGAAATGAAATTGGGCAAATGGATGTGTTTCATTTTACCAAGTTTGGAAAATTTAAATCTGTGTACCATACCATAGACACATATTCAGGATTTCAATGGGCAACTGCTTTGAGTTCTGAAAAGGCTGATTGTAGAATCATGCATTTACTAGAAGTTATGGTCACTATGGGAATACCTGTGCAAATTAAGACAAAATGAAATAGGATTTTGTATATTACAACATAAAACACACTACACATATACCACAAAATCCTACAAGGTAAACAGTTATAGAAAGACCTAATTGTACTTTAAAATATATGCTTAATAAACAGAAAGGGGTAATAAAGACCCCCAGAGATAGATTGCACAATGTTTTATTAACTTTAATTTTTTTAATGATAATGAGAAAGGAACAACAGCTGCAGAGAGACATTTGATAATAGAAAAGACTGCTGAATTAAATCAGTCTGTATACTTTAAGGATGTGTTGACTTCAGAATGGAAAACAGGGTATATGTTACATTGGGGAACAGGTTTTTGCTTTTGTATCCATGGAGGGAGGCGGGGAAGCTATGGATACCATCAAAACTGATAAAGATTAGATGTGAACATGAGAGACCTCTTGATTAGGAGAGGCAATAGTTCATCAAACAGCATGGCAAATTAACCAGGCAAAAAAGAAAACTCCTCCAAATCAAGATTGGGGCACGGTTTTGATTTATCTTTCTAGGAGAACAAAAGCATCCAACTAAGGAATCTGAAGACCACTGTACAAATGAGACATCTGAAGAAGGCTGAATCATCCAGAGAAAAATGCCCCCCCCCAAAAAAAGTAAATTGGCCTAATGGTATAGCACATTTCCAACAGGATAAAATTTCATAAATCTTCCCAAATGTTTGTCTTTACTGTTCTCTACAGACATATAAGGCAAATGATCTTTTTGTAGTTCCTTAAAGTTAAATTTGGAGTTAGAGCATGGCTCTCTACTTCTCTAAAGCCAAGTATGCTTATTAAAGGGAAATCCAAAAATCTCTGTCTGGTGTCAGAAAAGCCCCCTTTATGAGGCAGAAGAAAAGCCAAAATTGGGGACTATTCTATTGTCACTAATCTCATAATCCTTTGGTTTTATTTTCGACTCTTTAAAACTTTTCTTAAGGTATAAATATTATCTCAATTAGTAAGATTAATATATGTATATATAAACTTTCTGGTATGCTATTAAATATGGCCATATAGAGTACTAACATTCTTAATTTAGGATTCATATAGCCTCCTGTATATCATTTCAGGCTTGAGTCTGAAGCAGATAATTCAGAATTAATCCTGTGAATCCCTGGTGTATTTAATAGATTATAACCCTTTAACTTCTTCAAGATCTGCTGCATATGACATTTAAAATGTTTAAGTTTTCTGTAGTGAACCATGAATATTCTTGACAGTGACCTTTGTAGCCTCCAAAAAGATGATGGGGCACCACAACAAAGATTTCACCTGGATTGTGGTAATGCCACTAAAGTGACAAACACCATCCAAAGATCAGGTTTGAACAACAAACTGCTCAGGACAATTTCAAGGTGGTGAGCTAAGATGGTCCAGCCTCATAGACTACTCCAGTCAGGATTTCAGATAAACTTTGCACTCTCCCATCACACAAAAACTGGACAACAGGTAGCTCTTCCTGAACTTGATCTTTATCAAAATTTTTCAGGGTGCCCTAAAGATGCCATTGTTCCCAGACAGCAAGAAGTAATTGTAAGAATACTATGCCCACATTCCCAAGCAGCAGAGGGGCAGTAGACTTGGTCATTCAATGGATGTTTGTCATCATTTAGAGGGGTTGGTCACAAATTGTTATTGGTTATGATCAGGCAGGAAACTAAGCAAACAAAATTAGATGCAGGGACTTCGTTCTAAGAAGAAAAGGGGGATATAGGAATGATAGACTAAGAAGATTATTGTATCTACTTTAAAACTAAAAAACCAACTACCTGTCTCAAATATGTTATATTGGTATGGATTTTTGTATATTGATACAAATTTAAGGTTATTTTTGTTATACTGTATATATGTTTCTGTAGGTGGAGTTTTCCTATGCTGGCAGCCACTCCCAATTAATCACTCAGAAACTTAATATTAATTGTAAATGCTCAGTAGATAGTTCAGGCTTGTTACTAGATAACTCTTAGATTTAAATTAACCCATATTTCTTATCTATGCTATATCATGTGACTTGATACCTTTTCTCAGTATAGCATGCCCATCCTGCTTCTCTCTGCATCTGCTGGCAACTCTCTGAGTCTGCCCTTCTTCCCAGAATTCTTCTAGTCTGGCTCTCCTGCCCAATCTCTCATGCCCAGCTATAGGCCATTCAGCTCTTTATTAAACAATGAGAGTAATACATATTTACAGTGTACTAAGATTGTTCTACAACATGTTTCTACTCTTTTTAAAGATACTTTTGTATATTAATACAAATTTAATGTTATTTTTGTTATACTGTATTATATTCTTATTTAAGTTATTGTACCTATGCAGCTCATTTAAAAAAATGTAATGTAAAGTTCTAGTCCTTGAAAACTATTTATGATAGTAAAGAAATACATGTTAAGAATTAGTCATCTATAGCAATCAAACTTATAATCATGTTAGGTATGTTTTCAAGGTCATATAGAGATATGTTTTAGATAGATAAGTGATCTTCAAACAGTTCAAAGACCTACAGAGTATGGCATTTAAAGTGTTTTAATAACATAAGGCTTTTCATGACAGTGAGACATGTCTGCTCCTGCAGCACCAATTTATTTCAAAAAGGGATAATGGGCATTTAAAAAGTTCCATATGGAGTTTGCTTTCTTTGTGGCAAAAACTAGCCACTTGGGTAAGAAACTTCCCTTGCCTCAACTGCTGACAGTATGCTCTCCAAACTGGACAAGCAGGACACAAAAGAAGGTGACTTCAGAATTTTGCCATGACAGAGTAGGAAAGTCCTTCAAAATTCCTGCTTCACAAAAAAGCCTGTCAAATATTCTAGGCCTGAAGGCCAAAAATGAATGCCCCAACATTATAGAGGAACCTTGGGTAATTGCCAGGCAGCCAGCTGTTTCTGTCATTTCTTAGTTTTGGAAGTTGTTTGCGCTGCACTTCCTATTTACTCAGGTAATATTTATATCCTTTGTGAGTCTCTAATGGAGTTGAAGATTAGATAGTTATAGTCACGGTTTTCCTTAGTTATAATAGAAAATAAATTAGGTACAAAAGTTTGGACTCACCAAGATAAGATAGATAATAGAGTATTTTCTCTGAATTTGCCAAATACTAATGGACTGGACATTGTGAATGTATTTCCTACTTGATAATTGTTCTTACTGTATATAATTTTGCATTATTAGAATTAAAACCTTTCTATTTTATTTATTTATTTAGTTAAAACCTTTCATTTTTATTTAGACAAAAAGGGGGAAATATTGCAGTAGAATTGTCTGTAAAGCCAATCCACTATGCCAATAAAGCAACCTTGAATCAAAGTACAGAGTCAGTAATTGGCTGACAGGGATTAGCCATAAAGTTCTTGGAGAATTTAGCAGGGTGGCTAGAGAGAACAGGAAGAGAGGAGGGAGGAGTTCTGTGGAATTTCTGGGGCTAATGGTTCAGGGAAAAAGTAGAGAGAGGGTCAGCCAATCGCTCCACTTTCCTTGGATTTTTCAGGACTTTATCTCAATTTCTGACTCCTAAGTTTTTATTATACTATAACAAATTAGGTAATCCTTACATCTGGTAGAAACCTCAACTTCTGTCTTAGTTAGGGTTTCTATTGCTGTAAAGAGAAACCATTACCATGGCAACTCTTATAAGGAAAACATTTAATTGGATGGCTCACTTACAGTTCAGAGGTTTAGTCCATTATTATCACGGCAGGAAGTAAGGCAGCCATGCAGGCAGATATGGTGTTGGATCTTACATCTTGACTCACAGGCAACAGGAAGTATTCTGAGACACTGAGTATGGCTTGAGCATATATGAGCCCTCAAAGCCCACCTCCACAGTGACACACTTCCTCCAACAAGACCACACCTACTCCAGCAAGGCTACACCTCCTAATGGTGCCACTCCCTTTGGGTTTTTTTTTTTTTTCCAAACCACCACACAGGGGGAACAGTAATCTTCACAACTTTGCTCTAAGCATCACAGACAGTGATTGTTATGATGTATTTTATACTGTGGGTGTTATTCTGTGCATTTTAGCTGTGAATATTGATGATAACACTGTATTCATTTGAAATCCATCAAAAATAAAACTCCCAAAAGCTGAAGCCTCTTCTGCTAACTCAGTGTTTAAGACTGTTAATGTGTAGGCAACAGAGGCATGACATGAGTGCAAATTTCCCAACATTCAGAATCCTTCCATTCACAAAGAAGGAAATCTGTTTGTCTCCATAGTCCTCTATTTGCCTTTGTCAAAGGGGATTTATCAGAAGAGTTTGGACATCTGTGGATTCAGCTCTTAGGCTCTTCTGTTTCCCTCATCAACCAGTTAGTGGTGCCTTGTGTTTTTTTGGTTGTTGATTTTGGTTTTTTGAGACAGGGTTTCTCTGTGTAGCTATGGCTGTCCTGGAACTCTTCCTTTAGGCCAAACTGGCCTCAAACTCAGAGATCTGTCTGCCTCTGCTGGGATTAAAGGCTTGTGCCACCACCACCTGGTCTTTGTTTGTGATGGAGACTGCACTGCCTCCTTGTCTCTTTGCCTGTCTGGTGTCAGCAATAACTTATGTTAGGGAAATGCTCTTTGGGTTCAGTTTCAGGTGTCAGTCATAGTGGGGAAAGCACAGTAGGGCCGCACAGCTGATGGTGGCAGCATGTGACAGAGACTGTCCATATCATAGGTGAACAGGAAGCAGAGAATACGGTAAGAGCTAGGAGTTGGGTGCATCCTTCAAAAGTCCAGCCTTGATGCACTTGCTCTGCCAGCCACATCCCACCTCCTAAGAGCTCCAGAACTCCCAAGGGTAATGCCACAAGCTGGAAACAAGCATTCAAACTGTGAGCCAATGTGGCAGGAAGACTCCCAAGCTGCAGAGTGTTCAAGGGAGGGGGGTGCTACTTCATTGACGTAACCTCAACCAAGTTCACTAATCTTGAAATTAGGAATAGATTTAAAAAATAAGGAACAACCCAGCATATATACATTTTTTAACAGAATAAAGAAAGCCCAGTGTTCACATTGGCCAGCATAGGACCCAGGATACAGGTCTGAACTAGATGAGCCTTCAGTTCTGGATTCTGGGATAGGTTAGATCTTGGGAGATTCTCCCATCTTTAAAGTGTGGATAAAATATCTTCCTGGGTCATGTCAGGTTAAACTGTGTGAGAAGGTCTTCACAAGTCCTCCTCAGAGTTCAACCATCCCTTCCTGAGCACAGCCCTCCTGGTGTTGGCCAGGTACTGGGTCTTTATTAAGTAGCCATTAAAATTAACTGAATTGCTCTGTTAATTATAAGCCCACCCTCAAAAGACCTCACTTTAGTCAACTGGAATTTAATAGATGGTTGCTATGGGCCACTTAGCATCTCAACACAAAACACCCAAGGTGAGAATAGTTTATCATGCCAGTCTGGTTTTCTGAACTTTGCTTAAAACCTGGAGTGTTGCAATCATTAAAACTGAATGTATTCACCCATTTCTTTATGCTTTGAGATTTAAGGAGTACTGACTTCAACTATCATGAAGCCCCTTTCTTTTCTCAAAGACTGTCTCTAATTAGAATAGAATTACACCACTTTACCCTTCCCTCTCCCCAGCCCCTCTTATGTTCTCCACTCCCAAGTTGACAGTCTCTTTTCATTAGTAGTATTGTTACGTGTGTATGCTCACAAATACGTAAATACGACATGCTGAGTCTATTTCTATTGGAGCCTCTTTCATTCTTTATCTACATAATTCCATTACTGTCACACCATATTCATACTTGAAGATGAAAAGTCCTTGTCTTCACTCACCTTTTTCTGTTGTGTGATGGATTATTTCCTCCATGTAATTCCAATTTTTTTCTATCTAGTTCTGTAGCCATATAAAGCAGAACTACACACAAACATGTAAGTATTTTTATTTCCTTTCATTTCTATTTCCACTGACCAGTGACAGGAAAACAAACAAACAAAAACAAACAAAAAACCAGACCATTCACTATCTTTGTTTCTTTTCCTATTGCTGTGATTTAAAAATACCCAGTCAAAAACAACATACAGGGGAAAGAATTCATCTGGCTCACAAGTCCAGGTGACAGCCCATCATTACAGGGAGGTCATGACCCAGCAACTTGAAGTATCTAGTCACATTATATGCAGTCAAGAGCAGGGAGCAGAGAACTAATGAATGCCTGCTAGTGCTTAGCTCACTCTCTGATAGAATCTAGGAATCTCTGCCTAGGGAATGTGCTACCCAAAATGGAGTGGGTCTTCCCGCCTCTATCAAAGCAATCAAGATAATTTCCTACAGACATACCTACAGGTCAATCTGTGACAATCATTTGAAATTACTTTCCCAGGTGATTCCTGATTGTGTTAAATTGACAATTAAATCCAAACACCACAGCTGATCACTTGTCAGAATGGGAAAATGGCATTGCTTGGAGGTCTCACTGTTTAACAAATTGCGGGAACTTAGAAAACAATGATGAAAAAGTGTCACAGAATAAGCCAGACAAGAGACTCATAGTCCCTGTCTGGTTTTTATGACATGATACATGGGCTCTCAGCAGACACCGTCCAGCCTCAGAGGAAGCGATTCATGGCTTTTGGTCATCATGGAGACCGGAAGATGTGACAGGGCCCGGGTGACAGGGCCCGGCCGTAATTTGAAACTTGACATTTCAGTTTCAAACAGCAAAGGAAGTTCTTACATTCTTTTGGGGGTGGGGTGTATGTGTTTATTGGTGGATGTATTTGTGTGGGGCAGCGCACATGTGTATGTGTGTACATGAACTTCAGAGTGTTGTTCCTGAGGAACTGAATGGCTTGTTTGATGAAGTAGTCTCTCACTGGGACGGGGATTCGCCAATGAGGAGGCTGACTGGCCAGCAAGTCCCTGGAGTCTTCCCATCTCTGCCTCCCCAGAGTTGAGATTACAAGAACTCACCACAATGTCCAGCTTTTAAGTGAGCACTGGAGACTGACCTCAGGCATTCATGCTTGCAAGACAAACAGACAAACACTCTACTTGATTAGTTCTCCCTCCAGGCCCTCTTGTATTCTTAATGACTTTAAAATGTCCCCAAAGACATCCATCCAGATGACAAATTGTCCATAATCTTTGGTGCCTGAAACCTAAGTGCACATTCTATGCAAGCGTGCAGAGTCTTGAGCAGTCTTCGGGACTCCAGTTTCCAGGTGCTGCAACTGAAGGCATTTACAGATACTAGGACTCCGGCTTTGATTTTCATTAGTCAGTTTGGAAAACTCCCAGTATTTTTCAAGTCATGCAACCAGTGCCACACACCTGTGTCTGTCTGCCGTCAGACTTGTAGAGCTGCATATGAATGGGCATTACAGCCGGAACCCACAATGCACCCCACCGGCTCTTGTTTCCAGCACCTGGTCCCCAGCAGCCGCTGCTGTTTGGGAAAGCTGTAAAATCTGCCAAGGCAAGTCTTAGATGCAGAAGTAATTTACAAGGGATGGGTATAGCACAGACCTTGGTTCTGGCCTCTTCCTGCTTCCAGTCACTCATAAGGGGACTAGCCTCTGCCACATGCTCCTATGACCACAAACAGAGATGTCTCCAAGGCTTTCCCACTGTGATGTCCTGGGATCCTCTTGAAACCTCGAGCAAGAAGTCTGTCTTTCTTAGAGTTGTTCCTGTCAGATGTTTGGCAGGTAATAGGACTACAAAAGTGACTAACACAATAGGTGATTCTGTACATTAGCACAGACATCGGACTCTTAGAGTTTGTCTTCTAGCATGCTCAGCTGTGAACATGGCTGTAGTGAACTGTGAATTGTTTTGTTACAAACTTCAATGGGTTCCCTTATTTCTGATTCGAATTATTATAAAGACTTTGTAGTTTTGAATTATATTTATTAATAGGTTATAATACCAATGAATTCCATATCATAAGAGAAAAAATAGATCATGAAATACTTGCTATAAAAATCAACATTCCTTTGGATAGAATTGTCAGTGTAGCAAAACTGATAGCAAACATCTATGAAGCCACACCATCCCATACCTTTCCTTGTTTCTTCTCTAATAACCCCAGATACACCTGATTAAACCCCAAGGGCTAAGGATGTGGCTCAGTGAAGAAAGAGCTTCCTGAATAAGTATGAGAACGCACTTGATCTCTGGCACACATGTACAAAAGACTAGGAGCACTGGTCTATGTCTATAATCTCAGCACTGGGGAGAAGGAGGTAAGATGGATCTCTGAGGCTCACTAGCCAGCCAACCTTGCCTAATCAATGTGTCAAAAGCTGAAGACAGACCCTGTCTCAAAACAAATAGTAACAAGGTGGACAGCTCCTGAGGAACAACACTCAAGGCTGACCATGGCCTCCATCTTCCATGTGTGTAGATGTGCATGTGCTCCTGTACACACACACACACACACACACACACACACACACACACACACACACTGCAATTTGTGAGTCCCTGCTGGCTTGGGAAATAAAACCCTTTTCAGAATTACACCGCATTGTTGTGTAAATCCAAGGAACATCACTATGAGCATCAAGCAAGTGCTAAGGACTGGGCACCATTAGGAGGATTATAATGAGCACCTACCCTCACCTTCAGATTTGGTCTGACTGTGGGCAAATTTGCCTTCACAGATCTCCCGACAAACCTGGTTAGTGGGATGATGGGACCTGGACACTTCAAACTGGACACTAGTTCATTCACACTTCATTAAAATATTGTTAAAATATTCTTATTTTGTAAATGTTTTCCTTCCTTTTCCCTTCCCTCTCCCTTCCTATTCTCCAGGATTGTTCTGTTATATAGTGATCCATAGTTTTGATTTGTGGTCGCCTCTAGCATGCAGAACATCACCAGAATACAAACCCAAGGTCCTATAAAAGTTTCAAGACCTTGGAGATTATTTAGTAAATTATTGACAACTCTATTGTTTGAAAGACTTGCAAGCTAAAAGTGCATATTTAAGGAGAAACAGTAGATGTGGAGTCTCTCTGGCCCTGACCTATCAGTCGGTGTGCAGCCTTATCTTCATAAAGCACTCTTTGAAGTCAACAGGAATTCTACTGCTCAAGGAGAGAGGTGCATGCTTTCAATAGCAATGTGTGTGACGCTAGCTCCTGCGTGTCACAGAGGGACTCCATGCCACCCGATCAGACTACAAAGTCATGAATCCAGAACCGGTTAGCTGGTTCTGCCTTCCTGGTCTAGCATATAACTCATGAGACACATTTTTTTTTCTTCAGTGAAAATGGCAAAACTGAACAAATGCCAGCTTCAGATGCTTGGGCCTTCCAGAAAGTACAATTGCCATTAATACCCAATTATTAGCCACAGACAAGCAAGCTGTCACTATGATTAACAAGTAGAAAAGCAATCCACTGCAATATTGCCTTGAAATAAAATGTATAAAATGCCTTTGTGTGTATGTGGAGGCCAGAGGTCAATACCGGGTTTCTGCCTCAATCACTGTTTATAGATCAGGTCTCCCACTGAACCCAAAGCTCACTAGCTGGCCAGCAGCCTCCAGGGATTCTCATCTTTCTGCCTCCCCAATGCAGAGTTTATAGGCATGCACCACTGTCACGGTTAGGTTTTTTGTCAACTTGACATAGGCTAGCGTTATCTGAGAAGACAAACTTTCATTGAGGAAATGCCCCCGTACAATTGGCTAGTAGGCAAGTCTGTGGGATGTTGTGTTGATTGGTGATGGATGTGGGAGGGCCTGTGAGAGGTGCCTCCCGGGGCAGGTGGTACCGGATAGTGTAAGGAAGCAAACTGTATAGGGCCAGGAGGAGCAAGCCAGTGAGCAGCACTCCTCTGGGGCTACTGTATCGGTCCCTACCTCCAGCTTCCTGCCTTGCCTTCCTGCTCTGACTTCCCTCAGTGACAGACTGGAGTCTGAGGGATGAAGTAAAGTCTTTCCTCCCTGAGTTGTTTCTGGTCATGATCTTTATCACAACAATAGAAGGTGAACCAGAACAACAGCCACAATAGCCCCTTTGTAAGTGGGTGGAAGGGATTTGAACTCAGATCCTCATGCTTGCATAATAAGCATTTTACTAATGGAGCCATCTCACCAGGCTTTTAACAACACATCTCAAAAGGCTATGAAGTTAAGACACTAAAAGATTAATCTCCATTAAAACGCCTACCCTCAACCTCACTGTGGAATCATCTCACCCTTTGTCTGCAATAGTATGTGTGTTCTAGGACTAGAGATTGAAGCTAGGGCCTTGTGCATGACAGATAATGCTTGACTCATGGGGTAGGTCCCCAGCCTACGAAATAGTGCTTTTAACTCAGTTTTTATGTTAAAGACTTGTGCTTATCTCCTGGAGTTCTCACCCATAACTAAAAAGTCTCTGACAGTGAAGATTTCATTTACCACATTACTTCCTATATCCATAGCTTCTGACATAGGATAAATAAGTATTTGGTTAAAAAAAATCAACAAATGTCTGCCTGTCAAATAGATCATTAGTTTTAAGTTAAGGGTAGTTGCATATAAAAAAAAATCAGAAAAAAAATGTGGAATCTGAAGCATGGTTCAATATCAGAAGCACAACTTCAGAATGGCTGCCTTAGGTTATATAGCACCCAGTAGAAGCTTATAGGTTGGGGAAGGTCTTGGCGTTCTCATCAACGTCACAACTAAAGAAGATGATAAAACTCCATGTTTTCCTACTCATGATTGCTTCCCAACAGGAAGATTCTGAATACAAAATACCATCCCCTCTTTAGCCTCCCTACTCCATCTTTGTAGCTGTAAGTTTTCTCTGGTCCTACCTGGCTCCCATGGCATGGCAGTTCCAAAGCTGCTTTTAAAATAATCACTCAGAGATTTATATTATTTTCAAACTATATGGCCTAATGGCTCAGGCTTCTCACTAGCTAACTCTTAGACACAAATTAACCCATAATTCTTATCTATGTTATCTAACCACGTGGCTTGGTACCTTTTTCCAGTTCTACCTTGTCACCTTGCTTCCTCTGTGTCTGGCTGGTGACTCCTGACTCAGCCTTTCTCTTCCCAGAATTCTCCTTGTCTGCTTGTCCTGCCTATACTTCCTGCCTGACTACTGGCCAATCAGCATTTTATTTATCAACCAATCAGAGCAACACATATTCACATCACACAGAAAGACATCTCACAGCACATCCTGTTTCAGGAAGTGAAAGTCCCAAGGATGAAGCATCCCAAAACAGAAGACACATCTTGATCACTCTCTAGGAGGAGATGAACAGACATTCCCTGAAGAGAAATAGGAAAGTTGTTTTCTTTGATGCTATGTAAGGGTGAGATTTTCTCCTCTGTATAGAAAGTTATAAACATACTTGGTTGGAGACATGGCTTCCTGGAGAGTGTTGCTTTTGCAATGTTTTTATTTGTATTAAAATCTGCATTAGAAATTACCTTTGCTAGCCAGGCATGATCCATGCCAGAAATCACAGCAGTCACGGGGCAAAAGCAGGAAGATCTGATCACAAGCTTATCTTCGGCTACATAATGAGTTCCAGGATGGCCTGGGCCACATGTATCTTACCTCCATGCTACCCCATCAAAGGAAGAAATAGAAATCCTCCTTGCCATATAATCAGCTGATACATGGCCATGAGTGATTGATTGGTTTGCCTCATGTAAAGCTTCAGAAATATTTAATGTTCTTTAAAATGTCAGCAAATATCAGTTAGCTCTATATTTGCCTCTGCTTAATTTATGCCTAAAGATGAGATAGTTTACAATTTTAATTAATAAAATGGCTATTTCAGGGCACAAATAATAAGTGCAGAGAAGCTTATCCAGAAAGGCAAATGTGTTATTACAAAATGGGTTTTACAGTGTATATACTGAAGGAAGCATCCCCACCAAAATAGAAAAGACAATATCTAGTTCTATAAACATATTTTATTAGGACATTTAGAATTTACACAAGGTGATCATATGGCATAAATTATAATGTAGTAAGACATCACCATTCTGAAGTAATTTAATTGTAAGCAAACTGAAAAACAATTCCAATGGTGTTCAGCTCCTTGACTCCCAAGTACCATAATAAACAGATAAGAGGCTCCTTAGCAAAGCTCATGCAGTATCACTGGCTGTCATTGAGGAGACAGCAGCCAGTCTAGCCAAGGTCAGAGCTTGATGGACCCCAGATTAATGATTTATGATCATGTCTGCTTTTACTCTGCATTTAAGGTTTCCCATAACTTTAAGTAAGACTCATAGTGGGGTGGGGTGAATCCATGTTTATTATGTTTATTCCTTCAAATACCTCTGCCCTAAATTTCAAGCCCTCAGTTTCTGTTTTCTCACTGTTTATAACTCAGGATTTGGTGTAGTCAGTGGATCATGTTAACATATTTACACTATTTTGATTTGTGTATATATTTTATTTTTCCTTTATAGGTATGAAGGGGGCATTATGCATTATAATTCTTTAAGACTTTTTAACATCTATATGAATAAAATAATTTCACCAAATTTGAGCCTTCAATTGTAAACTGGAGCGATAACAAGAAAACAAATGAATGAACTACACCAGGAATTGTCTCTGATTGACCAGTTAATTGGATAGTAGAAGGCTCCTCTCTCCTTGCATTTGATGATGCATCTGCTCAGTGCCATTTGTCTGTAGTGCAGGAAGCTGAACAGCCAGGCTCCCCTTCCTTGCAGAGTCCAGTAGAAATGTGATGCTGGAGAAAACCCCAGAAAAGAGCTGTAAATCCTGCCAACATTCCCTGAATCTGCGAAGCTAGAATGATTCTCTCCAGACAAGCTTTAGAAAATAACGTATCGATTTCTGATGGCAATTTATTGTTCTTTGCAATCAATTGCGCTTATGCTGTGGCTTTAAATTTTGCCTTTTCCCTCTCTCACTCATAGTGGTTGCGATTATGAAACCAGAAATGGAGAAAGCTTAAAGGGATCATTCTTCAAACATCTGGGATTTAGATGGCATTGTTTGCAGTCCCAAAACTTCTGGCCACTCTGGTCTTTATCAGTATTCCCTTTAAATGAGGCAACATTAAATAAACACTAAGAATTAAGCTGGGTGGTAGTAGCGCACACTTTTGATTCCAGCGCCCGGGAGGCAGAGGCAGGCAGATCTCTGTGAGTTCGAGGACAGCCTGGTATACACAGTGAGTTTCTGGAAAGGTGCAAAGCTACACAGAGAAACCCTGTCTTGAAAAACCAAAAATAAATAAATAAATAAATAAATAAATAAATAAATAAATAAATAAATAAATAGATGTCACACATAAGCTGTGTGTTAGGGCTCTCTGGAGCAGTGGTTCTCAACCTGTGGGTCATGACCCCCTTGGGTCAAATGATCCTTTCACAGGGGTCACCTAAGACCATCAGAAAACATAGATATTTACATTATGATTCATAATGGTTACAAAATTACAGTTATGAAGTAGCAACAAAAATAATTTTATGGTTGGGGGTCACCACAACATGAGGAACTATATTAAAGGGTCACAGCGTTAGGAAGGTTGAGAACTACTGCTTGAGAGGGACAGAACCAACTGTGTGGTGTGTCTGTCTGTGTGAGAGAGACAGGGAGAGAGAGGGGTGGGGTTTATCAGTCTAGGGAGTCCAACTGTGGCTGCCTTCATGCCTTCACACTGGCAAGGCCAACGACTACTAGCTGCTTAGTCCGTGAGGCTGGACCCTCAGCAGGGCCAGTCTTCCCCAGAGGCCTGGAGGACTCATGGTCTCCAGTCCACATTGGAAGGCTTGACAAGCTGGGTTCTGATGTCACCAAGAGCAACAGCAACAGTGGCAGCTGCAGCAGCAGGATGCCACCGGGTAGATGAACTTGCCAGTGCAGCTTGAAGGAGAGCAAGAAAAAGAAAACTTTCCTTTCTCAGGGTTCCTCTTACGGAGGCCACCTGCAGAAGGGAGCATTCATGTTTAGGGTGGGCTTTCCCTCTTCAAACAAACTGATGGAGAAAGTCCCTCACCGGTGTACCCTGCAGCTTGTCTGTTAATTCCAGTCAACTTAACAACCAAGACTCACCATCTCAGCATGTGGTTTATATTTACTCTTCATTAAAAAGAGTGGAGGGAGATGCTGGGGAGACATATGGGGCAGTCAGTAAAGGGATTGCCTTTCACCCAGAAGGACCTGAGTTCAATCCCTACAACCCAAGTTTTTTTATCACAACAGAAATGAAGCAAGGATGTTGGGTGGATGGCGCAAGAACCTGCTTACTGAAGCATTAGCACACATTCTTCTTACCCAGACTTATCTGGATTGTGGAGTGCAGATCTTAGGATGTCCCTCTTTCCATTATATAGAACACAGGAAGGAGAACAACCCAGTTGTTCAAACAAGAATAACGAAGGAATAAAAATGAAAAGACCTGGCCCCTTGGTAACATCCTAATCCCTTGGATTGGAACACCCTGAGTACCATCGACCAGATTTTCACTTATTTATTTTTGCTTAAGTCAGTGTGAATAGGACTTCCAAATCACTCAACCAAAAGTTCTGCCTTGGAGAGACATCAAACTAACTTTCTGAAAAATACCAAAATTTAGATGTAAATACCAGCATTTAAGCAAAGAGTTACCCAGACAGGTTACAATGACTCCCTGTACTTCTAGGCACAGGATGTTCAATGAAACTTTGTTGATCCTAGGCTCCTGTCTCTTCTGGAAAATTCTGCCTCTGACCTCAGTTTGTCAGCAACTGTAGAGATTACATGTCTATCTTAGTTACATGTCTATTGCTGTGATAAAACACCATGACACCATAACCATGGCAACTGTTACAAGAAAGAGTTTATTGAGAGCTTATAGTTTCCTATGGCTAGAGTCCATGATCTTCATAGTAGGGAGCAGGGCAGCAGGCTGGCAGGCATGACACTAGATCAGTAGCTGAGAGCTTATATCCTTTCCTCAAGCATAAGAAAAAAAAAAAGAGAGCTAACCTGGAAGGGCATGGGCTCTTGAAACCTCCCCAGTGACACACCTCCTCCAACAAGGCCATTCTTCCTAAATCCTTCCCAAACAGTTCCACCAACTGAGGACTAAGCATTCAAATATGTGATTGTATGGGGGCTGTCTTAGTTAGGGTTTCTATTGTTATGAAGAGACACCATGACCATGGCAACCTTTATAAAGGAAGGCATTTAATTGTGATAACTTGCTTACATTTCAGAGGTTTAGTCCATTATCATCAAAGCAAAGAGCATGGTGGCATGCAGGCAGACATGGTGCTTGCTACATCTTCATCAGAAGGTAACAGGAAATGGTCTGTGACACTAGAAAACCTCAAAACCCACCCTCATAGTGACTTCCTCCACATTTCCTCCAAAAAAAAGTCATAGCTACTCCAACAAAGCCACACTCCTAACAGTGCCACTCACTGTGAGCTTATGGGGGCCAATTACATTGAAACTACCACTATATATCTAGAGTGATTATGGAGAGCCAATCATGTATTCTGGTGTGTGTGTGTGTGTGTGTGTGTGTGTGTGTGTGTGTGTGTGTGTGTTCATGTGTATGCACTCTATGTACAATGATTATTTGGCAATAAAGCTATATTTTAAAAAGATCAGACAGAACACTATATCAATAAACCCATTGTGATTAAAAACAGAAATAAAACTGGTTACAATTTTTATTACAACCCCTGATGACACAGTGGTAAATCCAATCTTTTCTCTCTGAGGGATCATAATATATATTATGTAACTTGGAATAAGAGTGTGATTCTCCTTCTAAAAGTAAGCAATAAATAAACCCTGCTACTCTGTATCAGTTATTAGCTAGTGGTTACACAGCTCAAAGCCCAACTTCAGCAAAGATCTCGCCACACAGCCTGAGAATTGCTCACTTAGAGACTAAGAGAGAGATTAAAGGTCCTCCCCCAAGTTTCAAAACCAATTCTTGAAAGAAATCAAATCAGAGCCATCCATCACCCTCTTCCCCAGCTCTCTTAGAAGACAAACTTATTTGCTAAATGAACAAAATTCAAAATTCTTCCCAGAACCATTCGTGCTAATGCTATTACATTTCTATCCAGAAAAATAGCATCCTGATATAATGCTATCATCCTCTCCTATTGGAGGTCCTCACACTGGCTGGGGAATTCCCTCACGACAGAACACCATCTCCTGAGAACAAGGAGCTGTCATGTTTGGCATTGTATACAGACAGCAGTTAGCAAGGTGCTTGGCGAATAAGCCATACTTGTGAAATAGTTATTGGGTGAATAAATGAATCTGATAGCTGTCACATACCGTAAAGAAGGAAAAGAATGAAATTCATAAGCAGGTGATTCTGTTATGACTCTCCTCCTGCTGCTGTGGTCATAGAGGGAGCTCCCTCTGGTTCCCTCAAGCTCTGCCTTAGCTCTACTGACTCCACCTTTGTCATGCATCCAGGTTCTCACAAGGAAGTTGAGATCCTGAAGTGGTTGGATGGCGTTTTTTTCAAGTGATGACTGACACAGCCGTCCCTGAAAGTCTTTCAGTCTACACCCTGTGCCTTACAATGGCATTGTCCTCTCTCTCCCACTCACACGTGGAGGATCACCCCAGACATCACCCTCTCACCCACTCACAAGTGGAGGACCTCCCCAGACATCACCCACTCACCCACTCATGAGTGGAGGACCTCCCCAGACATCACCCACTCACCCACTCATGAGTGGAGGACCTCCCCAGACATCACCCTCTCACCCATTCACAAGTGGAGGATCTCCCCAGACACCCACTGCCTCGATTTGAATCTGCATCTTACATCCCCTTTCTCAAATCTCACCCAAAGGAAAGACTGCTGCTCTAAGTATGGATCCAAACAATTATGTCATTTTGAGATCCATGGACTCTATTATTTTTAATTCAATGTGGCTTTGCTATCCAAATACAACCAGATAAATACTTTGAAACATAACCATGTCATGTGTTTTTAACAACTTCTTATGAGTAAGATTTCTCATGGGGAAACGGTGTTCTATTACATGTTGCTGTCAAGACCTTAGCATGGCTCCATTTTCCAGCGTCAACTTTTAAGCGGATTTTATACAACTTTATAACCATAATTATAATTACTTATAATAAGTACTTATTTACCTGGGGTACATTTTAGGTGTGTAAAAGACTAAAATGTTTCAAAAATAATTTCCATACAGGAGTGTGGTGATATATTGTGGACTCTAATAAAATTTGCCTGAAGATCAGAGATCAGAACAAGCCACTAGGGTAAACACAGAGGTTAGGCAGTGGTGGCACACACCTTTAATCCTAGCACTTGGGAGACAGAGATCCATCTGGAACTCCGTGAGTTCAAAGCCACCCTTGACTACATGAGATTGATTCAGTCTAGGAGAGAAACAAAGCCAGATAGTGGTGGCACACATCTTTAATCCCAGCATTAGGAAGGTTGAAACAGGAAGTGATGGCTGGGCAGAGAAAGGTGTATAAGGCATGAGGAGACAGGAAATGAAGGCTTTTCAGGCTGAAGAGTCCTAGAGGTAAGATGTGGCAGTGGCTTGTTCCTTTGTCTCTCTGATCTTTCAGGATTTACCCCAATATCTGGTTCCAAGTTTTTTTTTTTTTAATTAAAAGACCTTTTAAAAATTGAGCAACACAGGGGTCCATTAAACACCAGACTTCACTTGAGTAGAGTAAGCAATATGAAAAGTACAGAGATTCATTGCATGAAACCAAGGTGTTGTAGAGGTTATTCTGCCCAATCTAAATTTATTCATCTGAGGAAACTGTATTGTTTAGAGAGAAAATAACTGTCCTGTGGGCCCTCCTATGGGTGCAAGGTGAAGCTCAATCTATTGTCTGGGTATTTGGGGGTGTGTATTAACAAATGAAGTATGTTTCCTCCCTCTGCATGGCCCTCACCTCTCCATTAAGTGAAGGAATTATTCCAGCAGTGAGTGGACATAGAGTTGAATCCTCTGGTCCAGGGCACAACAGTAACAAGGCAAGAATTCCACCTGACAAGCATTATAGTTGTGGTACTGAGTAGGGTCACATGAGTGAGACCTGTTTTACTTCTTCCAATTTCAATCCAACAGAAGGCTTTTTCTTTATGAGGGGTCCATGAGAAGTTTATGAACACTGTAATAAGAATTCTGTGTGCCCATTCAAGCCCTAGGGACTGATACAACCTCATCGAATCTCCTTTTCTGTTTAGAAGAATTAAGAGATGCCTTCCATTGCCTCCCACACAGGACTAACCCATCCCTTGAGGTGTCCCCAATGACACAGAGGGTAGTGTTTAATGGGCCTAGGTTTATGACTTCGAAAATGAGGCCAATTTTATCTGACTGCTCCCTTAGGATTCCCAAAAATACCATCTTTACATGCTCGCGTAAAATCATTGAGCACTAACTTCAAGAGCATCTCCATCCAAGAGCAACTAGAGAATCCGTGGGACTGACTGTGAGGGAAAGTGAGAGACTGCTGATCAAAAATCATTCAGAGTGTCTTCAATCTTGAGGCTCCTCAGGATAATGTTAAAAATGAGCCATGTGTATATGAACCTGCAAACAAGAAATCGGCATTGTCTATACATACAGTAAGGTCATAGGGTTCGAACTGATGCCAGGTAACTGCCCTGTAATTTCACTTTTTCTGGGGAGTAACTATGGGTGTGAGTTGGCACACCACAAAGAAATAAGGGTAATTATTGTCACACCCGGGGTCAATTTTGTGTTTGTTCTTGGTGTGGTGATGACTTTTATTGCTATGTGTGTGTGTTCACAAAACCTGAGACATCTTGAGAAATTAATTTCAAAATAAGCACAAGTGTACATCAATAATATTAATTTTTTCATCCAGTACTTTGTTAGATGATAGGCAAATAGATGATAGATAGGTAAATGACAAGTGATGGATAATACATTACTTTTATTAGAATATTATATCACACTAGCAAAGAATAGGGTTTTTTTTCCACTTATTTTTCACAGGTTGCCATGCTGTGAACATTTCTATATCTTCTGAGTCTTTAAAGCAAGATTTCTAACAGTTACATAGTACTTTATCATGTGGGATTGCTGCAGAATTGCTGGAATTTATTTAGTAATTTCCCTATTGTTAGAAATCATTTTTCAAACTATCATAACCAAACCTCAAATGAGCATTCTCCTATTGAAATTCCCTTTGAACACCACGGGTTACTTCTCTGAGTTGAATTCCTAGACGTGAAATGACTGTCACAAAGTTGAATATTGTACAGGCTTTTAAGTGCTCCAGGTCACTTTCTAGAAAGTCTGAGTAAATGGCAGTCCCAGGAGTGTGAACCTTTCTCCACTGCCCTGTTCACCTATCAGCTCCAAGGAAGCTGATTATTGCTTGTTCTTGGCGGCTTTATAAATACAGAGGAAGCAAGGGAACATACCCGAGTGTGGGAAGATATGATGATGAAAACTCCCCTTTGCTACTGTCCATGCCTCAAGCACACAACAGGACAGCCTTACTGAATCCTCAGAGGTTACTGTGCTCTATATATCACTGCGCATGTCTCTAAATGTTCTCGGAACAACTACAGTCACACATACACACATCGAAATATAAATCTTTATGTTTATTTCATGTATGAGTGTAGTGTGTGTGAGCATACATGCACACACACCTCAAGGCAACCATGCAGAGGCTGGAGGATAACTGTCAGGCAGGTCCTAGGAATAGGTCTTAGGGCATGGCAGCAAGCTTCTTATCCATTGAGCCATCCTACATGCACATATTTTTTTATACAGTTATGATTTCAATGTCATTTTCTTATTCCACATTTTCTTTGGCATTTCTCATGAGCTTGATCCACAGAACCCATATTCAAAAGAAAAAATAAATAAACCAAGCCCTGGAGAGAGGCAGATCCCTAGAGCTGACTAGCTAGTCACCCTAGACATCTTGGTGAATTCTAGGAAAGTGAGAGACTACATCTCAAAACAAAACAAGACAAAACAAAAAACAAAGGCCACACCCACACTTGCTCTGTAGCCTCCAGCTGCATGCACATGCATGTACACAATACACATGGTACAATGCACAGCTCACAGTCTCTCCCCTAAGCAGTCTTAAATTTTCAAAAGTTATCCAGCTTGCAAATCCACAGTTTCCTCCTGTTTGGGTGAAGAATACAACAAGCTCCGAGTGAGGTCTACCAATTTGAGATCCAAATTTTTCTTACACGAAACACAATCCCAAACTTAATCTATCTCCAGTTCTTTGAAAATGCTGTAAGACTTTAAAATGTCTAATGTAATATGATTTGAGACACCTAGGCTTTCATATTTATTTTCAACATCTTAATATCCCTCACATGTAACTTGGCAGCAATTTTTGGCCAGTTAGCTTCCTAATATTTTTTTCCTCCAAATTCATTATTCTCAGAGAAGATAATTCTCTTTTCACACTCCTAATTTGTTTACATAATACTTAATTAAACCATGTAATTACAATAGTAGGCAAAATAACCATTGAGATTCTTAAGCACAACAAAACTAGCATGTGGTAAGTGCAGAGCTTAAGTGAAGTGGGCAAGATAAGCAGGTGGCTTTTGTGCCAAGGGTGTTTAGTGTGGAGGGAGAAGGAGTTGGAATGTCTTATGGAGAAAATAGGTAAAGTATTAATCCAGCAGACTGGTTGACATTGAATGAACTAATAGGGATCTACTATACCTTTTCAATTTGAATAGTGCACCCAACTCCAAAGTAACAATGTTCCCCAACCAATCATGGTCTCCAAATAATGATGATCTCCAACCCCAAAGCAACAATGATCTCCAGTCATCAAACAAATTGTTCCTTGGTGAACAGGATGTAAGAAACACAGATGTGGTATTTTCTCTATCAAGCCCTTTTCAGTGCCTCTCCTATTATAAACATCAGATCCCTGGGGACTTGAAGATACAGAGGTCCCTTTTCCAGTAGCATCCCCTATCAAACCACAAACTCACTGTTTCATCAGATGCTCACCTAGGAAAGAGATTGCTTCCCACCGAGAAACCCCTGGCCTCTGGTGAGTCCATTCCCAACAAGACATTTCCCTAACAGATTTCCAAGGACCATGTTGCCTGAAGATGATTTTGGCCTTTGGTACTGACCTCGGCACTTGACCTGAAAGAGTAATAATATATCAAAATGGCTTTTGCATCTAAAAGATGCCAGGATTTTGCAATTGAGTTCTTAATCTATGGGTGAAACACTAGAAGAATTCCTAAACAGCGTTCAGCATTAGGCATACTCTGGCATTTTCAGAAATATATCAGTCACCCCTGGTCTCATCTGATCAATAAATTGCCTTCCCATCTCCCCCAACCTCTACTAAAAACAGCACAGTGCTTATATAATGCTGTTCTAAGGGGATTTATTACTAAATAATTGAACAGCATCGATCTTAAAACTGAATTACCAGGACCCGGGACATTTTCTTCATGTTAACAAAGACTGACTGATTCCCTTCGAAAGCCAGGCCATCACTACACCAAATACTTTGGGATTCCTGGTTTATTGTGAAGTAAAGAAATAGTTTTTCATATTCATTGAAAACTAAGTTATCTCCATTTATTCCTTTTTTCTATCTTTGATTTTATGTGAGGTTGTTAATAATGTACCTCAGACAACTGAGTAGTTTTTCACTCGCTTTGGATGTTACAGAGGTCTTGCCTCTGAAAAAGGCAGCTATCTCATTTATCTAGTGAATTAATATCTTTAAAAATATACACAACACTAACCTTTCTATTTGCAAACAGAAATAACTGTGATGCATTGCTCTCTTCTCTGGAAAGGAAATATGTTTATGTGATCCTGAAATATTTGTTGAGATCCTACTGTGTGCCTGACATATCCTAGAAGCCAAGGGCACAAAATCCTCACCTCAATGGGCAAGAAAACACACATAACTGCAGAAAACTCCCCCCACAAAGAAGCGCACAGTATTAGGGACACTTGTTCAGGACACATGCCCCCTAAAATCAAAGTATATTTAGCAGTTTCACTGAGATATCCTGAAATGTCTCTCTCAATGATCCTATAAAACTTGTGAACACCATCTTAGAAACTGAAAGCATTTGAAATTTTAAATTCTTTTTTTTTTTTGTGAGACAGGGTTTCTTTGTGTAATAGCCTTGGCTATCCTGGAACTCTATTTCTGTAGACCAGGCTGCTTAGAACTCAGAGATCCTCCTGCCTCTGCCTTCTGAGTGCTGGGATCAAAGGTGTGCACCACCACCACCCAGCTTAAATTTTAAATTCTATGTGAATTAAAACACTTTGGTGAAAGGTACCAATGTTCTCTGCACTGAGGACAAGTAGATTTTTCCCATTTTGGTCCAGAGCAGGGAGACAGCCACCTGCCATGTTCCACAGGCCAAATGCTAATTCCCTTTGCTAATAGCTGAGGGTTGTTTCTGCAGAGTTAGGGTTACTTTACTGACTGAAAACAACCAGATGCTGCAAACATGAGAATGCACGGAGTCCACATCTCAGGGCTCTCAGTCGTGTCCTGTAGAACAGCTCCACATGCACTCTCATACCCCAAGTGTCCTTCCACAGCCACAGCACTGCGGAGAAGTGTGACTCCACAGCCACGGCACTGCGGAGAAGTGTGACTCCACAGCCACAGAGCCACAGCACTGTGGAGAAGTGTGGCTCCACAGCCACAGAGCCACAGCACTGCGGAGAAGTGTGAGTCCACAGCCACGGCACTGTGGAGAAGTGTGACTCCACAGCCACAGAGCCATGGCACTGCGGAGAAGTGTGACTCCACAGCCACGGCACTGCGGAGAAGTGTGACTCCACAGCCACAGAGCCACGGCACTGTGGAGAAGTGTGACACAGACTGACTGGAGGAGCTGCAGGCCTAAGACATCTATGTTCTAAGTTAGACCTAATGGCATAGGTCTGCCATCTCAGTTCCTCATGAAGCTGAGGCAGGAGAATCAAAAAAGTTCAACACTTGCCTATATTGCAGAAGAATTCAAGTCCAGTCTGGACAACTTAGTGAAACCCTATCTCACAATAAAATAGTAACATAAAGGCAGCAAAAAAAAAAAAAAAAAAAAACCTCAGGACCGGGCAGGGGACTGGCAGGGAGGAGGGAGATAACAGGGGTGGGAGAGAGACTGAGGGGTAAAACAAGTCCACTGTTGTTGATTTTACTCCTTTGACAGGGACCGGACACCCAGCTCCCCAAGAAATCACACACAGAAGCTTACTCTTACTTATAAATACCCGGCCTTAGCTTGGTCTAGTTTCTAGACAGCTTTCCTTAACTTAAATTATCCCGTCTATCTTTAGCCTCTGGGCTTTTCCAGTTCTCTTACTTCAGAAATTCTCAATCATACTCCATGACTGGCTGGGTGGCTGGGTGGCTGGCCCCTGGAGTCCTCCTCTTTCTCTGGCTACTTCTTCTCTCTCCTCCATCTCTTTTTTTTCTCCCTCCTCTGAGATTTCTTCCTCTGTATATTCTCTCTGCCTGCCATTCCTGCCTATCTCTCTCTCCTGCCTTGCTATTGGCCATTCAGTTCTTTATTAGACCAGTCAGGTATTTTAAACAGGCACAGCAACACAGCTTCACAGAGTTAAACAAATGCAACATAAACAAAAGTAACACATCTTAAAATAATATTCTACAACAGTCTACTTTGCATATGTAAGAACTGTCAGTGAAAAAACTCAATAACATTTCTAAGTTTAAAAAAAAATGTGGACTGGGATGTTGCTCAGCAGTAGAGCATTTTTCTTGTGCATATAAAACACTGGGTTCAAATCTAATACATCCTAAAAAGTTAAAACCTGATCCTGTATTCAAAACTGTTGCTAACTCCTGGCTTAGAGGGTATACTGATTTTTGACCTTGTCATAAGAACTGAACACACTTGGACTCCCAATACCGTCCCCATGTGCCCCCAACAGTTGATCCTCTCTACCTACCACCTTTATTTTGCTAGTTCCCAGAAAGGAATACTTCTGTGGCACACTGATCCTGTAATTAGTCAGACCTGAGGCAATCGAAGTTCCAGAGCTCATGACACACCACACAACCTCCCGCACACCACACAACCTCCCAGCACACCACACAACCTCCCCACATACCACACAACCTCCCTACACACCACACAACCTCCTGGAGGCAGAACTAACCACACATTCCCTTCCCCATTGACTGCCCTTTGCTCTCCACAGGTTCCCCTTGCTCAGGTGGTCCTTGTTCATCTGGAACAGCTGTCAGCTTTTTGGACAGGAGGTGGAAACTAAAGGAACCCATGCTCCCTTGGGAAGGGTAAGTATGCTGAGAGGGACTGTGTGGGCCTCAGGATACGATGTGAGGCCAGAAAGATCTGAAAAACAATTGTGATATACTATCACCATTGGCTGAAACCACACCGAAACATCCATGATGAAAAAACATCACTTTTTTTAAACAAAGCAGGATGGGTACTTCTGATTCTTCTTTGTCTTACAGTAGGTAACCATGCCACACTCAGTGACCCAGTCTTCTTTAAATGTGTACTGTCTTGCTTATGCATTTCTGTCAATAACTCTGTCTTCTAAAATCCAACATTGTATAATTATGTATTTGGATGATGGAGTATCTGGAACAGGGTCTCATCACTATAATAAAATGCCTGAGATAATTAATTTATAAAGAATATGTTTATGGGGTTCTCCATTTGGGAGGAGCTGATTTCAAATCAGGTGGATCTGTTGTCTGGGGCCTCTGGTGGGCTTGTGGGTGGCAAAGACAGGGAGGGTGTGATAGGGAAAAAAAGCCCTTACAACCTTAGCCAGGATCAAAAGGAAGAAGAGCTTGACCCCTTTAGAGCATGCTCCCAGTAACCCAAGGACCTCCCACCAGGCTATGCCTTTTAAAAGTCCCATCACTTCCCAACAGTAGCATGGTAAGGACCAAGCTACACGGACCTCTAGGGGACACTTGTCCAAGCCAGAACACTGGGATTTGAGGTCCCTGCTCTAGTTCTCTTTCTGTTCCTGTGATAAAACACTGACCAAAAGCATCTTGGGGAGGAAGGGGTTATTTGGCTTACAGGTTACAGTCCATCCTCACAGGAAGCCAAGGCAGAGACTCAAGGTAGGAGCTTAAAAAAGAAACCAGTGGTGAATACTGCTTACTGTTAGCTCAGTGACCTTTCTTATACAGGCCAGGCCCTGCTGCCCAGGGATGTCACCACTCACAGTGAGCTGGGCCCTCCCATACAAATTAACAATCAAGCAAAATGCTTCACAGACATACACACAGGCCAAACCATACAGATGTTCTATTAAGGTGTGTCAAGTTGACCTGTGAAGCTAACTATGACAGTGACCCCTAATATATCATGCCTGAGGTATCCCCATGTCTGTGTCTTGTCCTTGGCCTTGTAATCACTAGCCTGTGTCTGAAGTTCCCATAACAATGAAGAAATTAAGCCTGACAGCGGAGGCCCACCCCTTTAATCCCAGCACTCAGGAGGCAGAGCCAGGTGGATCTCTGTGAGTTCCAGGCCAGCCTGGGCTACAGAGCGAGATCCAGGACAGCCACCAGAACTACACAGAGAAACCCTGTCTCGAAAAACCAAAAAGAATGAAGAAATTAATTGGCTGGGGGTGTAGCTTGGTTGGCAGAATGCTTAACTAGACTGCACAAGTCCTGGGTTTGTTTCCCAGCACTGTGGAGCATGGAAGGCTGGATTCGAACCTATTCAGTCACAGATGAAAGAGGACCTCGTGAGCCCTCCTGCCTCCTGGAGGAGCTGCAAACAGTTCATGGTTGCTGGAGGAGGGGGAGCCATCCCCTTCAGCCATGTGCCCTCAGGCAAGTCGCTCGTGCCCCTGCAGATACCCTCCGTCCTGTGCTCACAAAGGCAATCCTAGTCAAGGTCACTGGATGTCGAAAAGAGGCATGAAACTCGGAGGACTTGTTGGGAGGGAGAAGGGGTTCACTGGGAGTGGGAGAGGGCAAGTACGATCAGAATACATTATACAGACTACAGATGTGTGAAATTTTCAAAGAAGAATTGTCTTTGAATGGTGAGCAAAGCATACTTGCAACAGCCCCCCTCAACCGCATAGCAAGTTCCAGGCCACCCTGGGATACATCAGACTTTGTCTCATAAAATAATAGTAATTAATAATTAGAAAAAGAATGTGTGAACTTCAGATATGGAATGAGCAAAGACAGCAGTCCTGAGCATTCAGATTTCAGCAGAAGTCTTGCAGTTTATGGCAACCAAAGCCCTATAATGCTTGGCATTTTCATAATGGAAAAGTGAAATTCTCCCAGGGTTAAAAACCTGCACATTTGACATGGATGGGAAGACTCCGGCTTCATTTGTTGCATTATAATAGGAACCCAGTGCGTCTCCTCAAGGTTATGGGCAAAGTAAAATTACTATGCTATAAACCTGCCCCAAGGGGGTAACTCCTGGAATGTGTCAGTCAGCACAGCTACTACAAACCCACAAATGACAGGCTGGGGAAATGCCTCCGGGTGTTTGTGGGAGGCTATCCACTACCACATTCTATGATTTCAAAAATTCATAAAAGACCCCAAATCTGTGAAAAACTCAATACAACACTTTCTACACAGTCCCAGAAACAGGGAAAAGTGAATCTGAAGAAAATACCTCATCTAATTCAGTACCTACTGACAACATTCCCAGCATGCCTTGGAAGCCCAGGATTAAACTCTAAGTAGTGCCAAGCATCTACCACATGCTGGGGGGACACATGTTCTAAGTACAGACTATGTGTGGATTAATTCACTACACACAGGAACTGCATAAAGCCCTCAGCTAATATCAGCTCCACCAGGATACAGGAAGAAACCCCAGGCCATGAGATATGAAGTAGCCCCAAGGTCACAGGTCACAAAGCTAATGAGTGATGCACCTGTAATTCCAACCCTCACCTTGTGCTAAAACAAGACAAGGCAGAGAGCCCTGTGAATTTGCAGGCTTTCCTAGTTTCCTACAGAATGTCTATGGAGTGACTTTATCCATTTATCAGTAGGATTCCCTGCCTATTAAATCCAGGGTCATTCAACTGCAATTATAGCTCCAGAATCCTAAACTCTGCAACATAGACAGGCCATTAGCATATCTGGTTCAACCTAGTGCCTTTATTTCACAGCCGAAGGGTTTGGGGTGCATAGGTTATAGTTTGGTAGTGTGCTGAGAATCATTAATCTGCTACTTGCTTTAAAAAAAAGAGAGAGAGAGAGAGAGAGAATCCAGTGGCCAGGACTGTTTCTTGATTAATTAAAAAACAGAAAAGACCAAGGAAGAATTCCATCATTAAGAGAGAAACCTGTTTATGACCAGGAACTAAGACTGGAAAATGATGAAGGCCATCTGAGGAAGCACAGCAAAGATGTGCCCTCGATACTTACATGCAGCTGTGTGTGCATTTCAGGTGAACATTTGACCTCCAATCTTCCATGGTTTCCCGTGACAGCAGAGCAACCCAAATGGACAGCGGAATACATCTACTTGAAGGTTCCTCTTGGGAAGATAGTATCTTGTCAGAAGTAAATTCACTCACCTATTTACTGCTACTTAGACCTTCCAGTAAATTTACTATTTTCACACATCGTATAATAATGAGACTAAGACATTTATAGCTAAAGAAAATTGGCTTCTCTCCTTTTTTTCTCTCAGTAAATTCCATGTGGCTAATATACGTTTAAAGTTCAAGAGAACATTAGAAAAAGCATAGGTGACTGGGTTAATGTGTCCTCAGATAAGTAGGCATTCATCTCAAGCTGTGTCCATTACCAAGGGCAGGAACTTAGCCTCCTTGCCACCACCGGAAGGAAGCACTGGAGGAAAGCACTTACATGATAGCCAGCTGGCATGCTTTTGCCCAGAATGAACTTCTATCCCTAAATCAGAGAACGAATAATCTAACCAAGCTCCTCCAGAACAAAGGTGTTCAGTGGGGACAACGGCATCTTCTAGACAGTGTGCTGGAAGTATAAGGGTATTCTCTCTCTCTCTCTCTCTCTCTCTCTCTCTCTCTCTCTCTCTCTCTCTCTCTCTCATGTGTGTGTGTGTGTGTGTGTGTGTGTGAGAGAGAGAGAGAGAGAGAGGAGAGAGAGACAGAGACAGAGACAGAGAGACAGAGACAGAGAGAGACAGAGAAAGAGAGAGACAGAGGAGAGAGAAGGAAAGCCTAACGTGGCCTACATTTTGCGTCTGTCTCCTTCCGACATCTCAGTGTCATCTTTGACAGTGTTCTATTCTTGGGGTGATCTGCATTACATCACTCTCAGTGAGAGTAGGAGTCACCTAGGAGACACAGGTCTATGTTTGCCTATGGGGGCATTTCCAGTGGGGTAGAATTAAGAAGGGAAGACCCATCCTGAATGTGGGTAGCAGCTTCCCATGGCCATAGCAGGTTCCCTCATCTCAAACAACTCTAGCTTGTGTCAAGTTGACAAAAACCAATCAACACAGCAAGTGTCCCTTAAAGATATCACCTGTTGAAAGTCTAATTGGGAGAAAGATGGTGGAACCTTCTGATATGGATTCACAACACGCCCCACAGTTGGGCATAGTTGAGCATAGTTGTGCACGTTCAGCGGACCTAGTCACTTCTGCCTAGCCATTTCCGGGTCAAAAACGTCTCGCCTGATTAAAACCCATGGTTTTGCGTGGTTGCTTAAAGCCCACAGCACAACCGTGTGATCTATGTGCGTGCATGGAATAGCCACATGGGGCTGTGTGCGCAGGCGCGGCCCAGCCTTTATAAACTGGCACCATATTCCCGGCTCCATCTTTACTCATGTATCTTTTCCACAGGCCTGTGCATATCTGTCCCTCTCCCTCATCTTAATAAAACTCTTGTTAGTAGATTCTGTCATGTTTCGTGACATTTCCTCACAGGGTAAGAGCGCTGCAAATAACCAACACCTTCAGGGGGTAGGTGGGACCTAATGGAGGTGAGGGTCTTTAGGTCATTGGAGATTGCTCTTAAAAGAGATTAGGACCATGGTCTTCCTCTTCCTCTCCCTCCCTCCCTCCTTCCCTCTCCCCACTCTTTCCTGTCTTTTTGGGGGTTTGCTCTCCCACAAACCCTGATGTTGTCATTTGTATCTCTACCAGAGGCCCAAAGCAATGGCTTCAATTTTCTTTGACCATATTCTCTAAAACTGTAAGCCAAAATCAATCTATCTTTTATCTTCATAAGTTAGTTGCAGGGCTGGAGAGACACCTCGGCAGTTAAGAGCATTTGTTGCTCCCATAGAAGATCAGGGTTTGGTTACCAGTACCCATGGTTACCAGCTCATAACCACCCTTAACTCCTGCTCCGGGAGACTCAATGCTCTCCTCTGACATCTGTGAGCACTTGCATACATGTGCACATATGTTCACATAGACACACATAGTCTCTCTCTCTCTCTCTCTCACACACACACACACACATACACACACACAGAGAGACAGAGACAGACACAGAGAGAAATAATAACATAAATCTTTTAAAACTAATAAATGAGTTCAGAATTACAGTGAGGGAAGGCTGACTGACAGGTTCAGGTGAAATACGGATGTGTGCAAGGCTTGGGATGAACATCTGACTTACTCTGTTGGACTGAATCATATGAATTTGATAATATTCAATTACTGTTAATTTAAACACTTCAATGCCTTCCTCCACTCTCCTGGATTTAGCATCTGGATTTCAGTTTACACCAAATGAAAATTCCCCAACAAAACCAGGAGTGCTGGCCACTTCCTGAGGTAAAGTTTGTTGACCATGTTCTATTTTCTCTTAGTGTGTCTAACACATAACAGAATACCAGAAACACAGTAGGTCCCGGATAAAAATTTGATTAACTAAATAATGCCAAACTTCACAAAATGAAACAAATTAAAGAAGGAGGAGGAGGAGGAGGAAGAGGACACTTGACAATAAATTGGCAGGTTTAGGTATTTGCTGTTTAGGTATTGAGGGTTTGGGTGAGTGTGGAGGGAGGGAATGATGTAAGACATGAGTCTTAAGGCCATTGACTATTTAGTTGTCATGATAAAGTTATAAATTAAATTCTAGAATGGGCCAGCTCAGCATTCTGTGCATCTTAGTCCTAGAAACAGGACTGGGGCAACAAAAGAATGAGTAAACTACAGACACTGAGGGAACAAGAGATGTATACACAGAAAAGCTGTGGTTGGTTGGATTGTACTCAATCTGATAGAGGACAGCTACTATACAGCCCAGAGGAAGAGTTAGCTGGTGATCTGATGGAGGGCACCTGCTATATAACCCAGGGGAAGAGTTAGCTGGTGATCTGATGGAAGGTACCTGCTATATAACCCAGGGGAAAAGTTAGCTGGTGATCTGATGGAGGGTGCCTACTATATAACCCAGAGGAAGAGTTAGCTGGTCTCAGTAGAAGGTCTCTGTAGGGGAAGTCTCTAGTTGCAATCATCCTGGAGGAGCAAGGGGCAGATGCTCGTTTTGTAAACACTTCTCTATCATTCACAGACACTTGTATATGGACCAGAGGGAAAGGCTTTTCCAGGCTCACCCAAGGACAGCTTTACCAATTCCATGGGTCTGAGGCATCCAAGGCCATGTCAACAACACATATTCACTCAGGACTTCATCTGCTTCCCATAAGCCAGGTAGAATGTTTTTGCTGCAAACTAAAAAAGTCAAGAAGTCATCCCCAACATGATTATTTTAGAATGTGTATTTAGGATAGGATCAGGCTGTCCCCAGAAAGTGCCCTGTTTTATAACTCAGTCAGTGTTCTTCCCAATCATTTATTTTTACTATTTTCCTGGCTCATTGTGAGTTTCTTTTTCAGTACTGGAGATTGAATACAGGGTCTCATCCATTGTGGGCAGGCATTCTATCACTGAGCTATATCTTGCTTCAGTTTTGCTTGTTATTTTGAAACAAGGTCTCATTAATTTCCTCAGGCCAGCTTTTAATTTGCTCTGTCGTTCAAACAAGCCTTGAATCTGTGGTACTCCAATATCAGCCTCCAAAATAACAGGGATTACAAGTCTGTGCCACCAGGTCAACAAATCTAAATACCAAAGTGCTTCTGTCTACACAGCTTTTTTGAAACATGATTTGGGAGTAGAGGAAAATCTGGGTTTGTCAGTATCACAAGGGCAGACACAAGACCCATCTGTTCTCTTTGTCTTCTGAGCCCAGCACAAAAGACTTAGTGAAGACAGGAAATGGGGATGGAGTCCACCAGATGGACAGAGCATTCTAGGAAAAATAAAGCAATGGCTTTGGGAAAGAACCTGAATGGTTTATTGTAGGAGCAGCTCAAGGCTGATGTGGCTGGAGCTAAAAAAAAAAAAAAAAAAAAAAAGGGTTAGGGTTTGGAAGGCTGGTTGAAAAAGATACACAGAAAAAAAAAAAAGCAGAAAATAAGCTGGGCAGAGGTAATTACCACAGTAAGGATCTCAGATATTCCTCCACAGTGGGAAGCCATTGCCTGCAGACTTCACAGTCTGTCGTTTCAGCTGTAAAGTCTGGAAAGCGAAGCCACCTTTGAGGAAAAGTCCACAGGGGGCCACCTAGCAGGGGACAGGAAAACCAGAAGAGCCTTGCCTGGAAACCTTTGTGGGTGAATGGCTCCATCATTCTCCTTTATTTGCTTCTCTTGCCCAGTGGACACTCAACAGCTAACATTTTTCAGTGAATCTAATCACATCATCACAGTCAGTTGAATATAGATGAGGTGGGGGGTCGGCGAGACACTGATAAAAATATCACAGAAAGAATGTCGATTATTTTCATCTGACAATGTGGTTCTGTTTTTAGACCCATCCATTTGCAGTGTTTTCTTTATTATAACTCTTGAATGAAAAGTTAAATACTTTTTAGGGGAAAGGTATGCAAGTATGTTTGGATAAGACAATTTAGAGAAAGGTGCTTTTGCTATTTCTACACATGGCCAATATGTGAAATATTTGCATTCTCCGCCCTCAGCAGTCGATTATTTAACCTTTCAAGGAAGTTTTCGTGTAGAAAGAAGTAATTATGTATAATCAGATTTAATTATGTTAAGTGGAAGGCAATACAAGGTCCTTGCCAATTATGCTAGTAAGTTGCTTGCCTGGCCCTTCTGAGTGTGTCAGCAAGAATTCTTCCAGCAGAGGAGAACTCCATCCAATGCTATTTCCCAGATAAAAGGAAGATGCAGTGGTCTTTTAAGTTAAGGACAAATGTGGTTAAAAAAAAAAAAATTGCTCCCATATCTCAGTCAGCTATTTTCCTCCAAGACTCGAGAAAACTCAATGAGACATTCTTTATAATGTCACATCCAAATTTGAGAGGTAGGAACTCTCTTGGAAATGAATACGTCAAGAGACACTTGAACTAACACAGAACCAACAAGTGTCTTAAGATGTACAGCCACTGCTGAGGCCTCCAGGCTCCAACAGCCAGCTCCAAAACCAGTCATGCACTGGGGAATCCCGATGGGTCACAAAACAAAAGAAATAGGCATAAACCCAAGGGAAAGATTCATGGGGATGAAGGGAGGAATGATGGGTGGCGGGAAGATGGGAGGGTGAATGTTCATTACGTGTATGTGTGAAGCTGTCTAAAAATGGGTAAATAAACTTTACTAAAAATAAATAATTTTTAAAAAGATTTGAATAGCAACTTTTTTTTTCAATTTTTCTTACCTATTCATGGGCAAGAGCCTAGGTAGGTGGGTATGAGGAGAAATGCATGAGCTTTATGTTTTGGAGTTGGGCATTCTCTACAAGCAAAAATCACCCTACTGGTCACCCTTAAGTATAGAATTCTAAGACTATGCATATCATTTTTATTTACTGTTAAAGCAGACTACTACACTAAGAAGCCCAATTAAAAAAACAGTTTCTACTTAAGTAAAAATCAAGTCATAACTACTGTTCTTTCTGAGTGTCAATGTTAATGATGACAACGGGTTGCCAGGGGTAGGATCCTATGCTAAGCGTTAGATGGCTACATTTTATTTCTTTATTATAGCAACTCATTTCTAAAAAGATTTCTTTTACTTTTAGTTATGTATATCTGTATGTGGATATGTACATGCATGAGTACAGTTGCCTCTGGAAGCCAGAAGAGGGAATAAGATCCTACTGGAGCTAGAGTGGTAGGCAGTCCTCTACAAGAGCAGTATGCTCCCATGCTTGACTGCAATCTCCTTTAACTATCTTGGCATCCCCCACCCCAAACTACTATGACAAGCTAAAGTGTACAAGTAAGTTTGTATGTGTTTTTTGTTTCTTTATTTTTTTCATATTTGTTCTTTTGACCAATATAATTTATGCTTGCTATATGACAGTGTTCTGGATATCAGAGATTCCGGGATTCATAAGAACAGAGTTGCTGTGGAATAATCCTTTTGTACACCATGTGAATATATGTCGCTATGATTGGTTTAATAAACAAGCTGACTGGCTAATAGCTGAACAGGATACAGTTAGGCGAGAAAGCCAAACTGAGGATGATGGGATGAGGAAGGGTGGAGTCAGAGGAATTACCAGCCAGATGGAAAACAAGTCAAACACACAATTGGATAGAGGTAACTCCAGGAGCCTCAGTGCAGCACGTAGATTAATAGACATGGGTTAAGATGTAAGAGCTAGTTAGTAATAAGCCTGAGCTATTGGCTGAGCATTTATAATTTATATTAAGCCTCTGAGTAATTATTTGGGAGCAGGTGGTCAGGACAAAAAAACTCTGCCTACACAGAGTTCTCTCCACAAAGATCTTACATTCTGGAGAAGGAGAAAGCTGGTAAGAAAGTAAATATGGAAATGAATGAGATCATTGTCCTCAGTGATGAGATCATGGAGGGAAAGAGGACAATTAAGGAAAGGCAGGTGACAGTTCGGACAGACTCAAGGAAGGAGGTGAGTTTGAAGTAGAACCTGAAGGAGAAGTAGCTTAACACACAGAAGGCTGGAGCAGTGGCAGCATGAGTGGAATAGAAGAGTTTACAGGAAGTCCTTCACAGCAAGGAAGGAAGTGGGGGGGGCGAGGCTTGAACAGAGGGAGAGAATTAGTTGCAAAGAGGTTGTATGTAGCAAAAGCTGCAGTGGACCCTCATGAGTTGCCCTGATCAGAGATCTGCCAGAAAAGCTGACCTGCCCTGGGTTTTGAGACTTTATCCTTGCACCTTTGTCCCTCTGAACTCCATATTGGCCAGCTACCCCAGGGGAGTGGACAAGAGCACATATAAAAAGATTCTTTTCTCACACAGGCAATTTCCACTAAGATATCAGTCAAGAGTCATTAGCCAGCACCACTCCCTGCATCCAGGGACATGAACTGTGCACATGCACACAGACACAGACACACAAACACACTTTATCAATAAAACTGGAATGCATTTGAAGGCAAAAGGCACAGGGATGGCAGTACAGCTCAGCTGCTAAAGTGTTTACCTTGATATCACAAGGACCTGAATCTCACCCACAGAACCCACCATTTAAGGGATATCTGGGCATGGTGTCATGCATTGGTAATCCCAGTGATGGGGAGGCAAAGAAAGGTGGCTCCTTGGGGTTCACTGGCCACATAGTTTAGCCTAGACTTCATGATGAGTTATAGGCCAGTGAGAGACCTTGTCTCAAAAATCAAGGTGGACAACTCTTGAAGAACTGCATTAAAGATTGACCTCTGACTTCCACACAAATACATACATATGGGCATCCACATTTGCACACATATATGCACCCACACATACATATATGTGCATGTACACACAAAAGAAACTGAAAGGCATCCTTAATAATAAATAACCTTAACAGATAGACACCTATCTGTTATGTCCAAGACAAACTAATGTAAATGTGGCTATTTCCTGCAGTGCAGAGTCTGGGCTCCTATGGAAATGCTACAGAAGGTGCCGGGTCTTAGCCAACATGTGCTCTCCTGGGCCTCAACACACGCAGGAAAGCCCTGTCCTACTTCCCCAGAGAGAGCTCTCTAGAAAAAAGCATTTCTCATGGAAATGAGGTGCTGCAGCCAGCTCACTGATCTGGCTGCTCTGTCCCAGGGCCCTCCCTCCGGCATCCCTCTTCATCAACCTCCCACTGCCTTGAAGCCTCTCATATTGAATATCAATACTGCAGTGGATTTTGTAAGCACTAACCTGATTTAGAGATGAAATGGAAGCAGTTCCATATCAGCAAAAATGTTAAAATTACGTGTACCCAGACTCCAAGCTAGGAAAGCAAAGTGAATAAAGACTTTGAATTCCCAGGAGGAAGCTGAGAGCGAGGTGAGGGGGATGAGGGTGGGAATCAGGAGGAAGAGCCAAAGGCTGGAGGAACAGCGGAAGGCAGTTCCATAAAGGCTTGGAATAAATACACCAGGACAGAGTTTAGGCTGGAGATGACATGGATTTGAAAACAGTATATCAAACTTGCCCCCATGCTGCCTCTTACTGTAGAGACGTGCTGAGCGACTGATGAGAACAGAGAGGGGAGAGTTCCCTGTAAGAGGACTTAATCACTGGTTCTAAGTCTCCTGGATTGTATAGGGAGAATTCATGGAGCCTTGCAAGTGAACTTGTGTGTGTGTGTGTGTGTGTGTGTGTGTGTGTGTGTGTGTGTGTGTGGTCTCTCTCTTAGGTTGCTCCACTCATGGCCTCACCTTTCCTCAGTACTTGATTTTAATTTCTGGTGCCTCCATCATCCTGGAGTTTCCACTGCAGCTTAGGGCTCATCCTTATAGGTTCTCATATTGCTCCCTCAGGGACTTCCTGTAGGGAACACAACCCTGTGGTTCACTGTCTGGCCTCTTACTCTTTTGGAATATTGATGCACACCTCCATGACCCTGTAATTTGTGTATTCTGTATCTCTACACAACCAGCACCATGTGGATAATACTAACTACTAATACCAGTATAAGCAATATCCAGACACCTTCAAATCATGGCTTCCGTGGCCTCTGAACCTGGAAAAACACTTTCCCAGCAGTCCTGTGAGATTAACAACTCTATTATTATGCTGGATTGCATGAGATGTTCCCCCATAGTCTCAGGCATTTGAATACCTGGTTCCCAGTTGGTGGCACTGTTTGGGGAGGTTTGGGAAGTGTGGCCTTGCAGGGGGAAGTTTGTTCACTGGGGTTGACTTCAGGGGTTTAAAGGCCATACCATTTTGAGTTTATTTTCTCTGCTTCTTTCTTGTACTCTTAAGCATGAGTTTTCTCCTGCTCTAGCTGCCATGCCTGCCTGCTGCCACACTTCCCTAGGATGATGGTGAGCGACTCCTGAGCCTCTGAGGTCATAAGCCCAAATCAGCCCTTCCTTTTACAAACTGCCTTGGTCAAATGCTTCCTCACAGCAATAGAAAAGTACATGAGGCACTTAACAAGGGAAAACCCTTTCAAATGACTCCCAAGTTTTACAACTAGAATCCTATGCTACATAAGTCTTTGTTGATTCTTGAAATGCTTTCAAAGCATCTATCCCATTGCCCAAGTAAAGTGTTTATGGTGTATTCTGAAAAGGTTTCTATTGATTTCACAAGAGGACAAAGGTTCCCTGGCGTATAAACTGACAAGACCCTCTATATCGATGCCCCTGATCTAGGGGTTTTCCCCAACATTCTCACGTCCTGAGCACGGTTCTCAGTCCACAATACAGGTACAAGAATTATCACACTGCATTCAAATCCAACGTTAGGTTGGTTGTGCTACTATCTAAGTCTATAGATGGACTTTTATAGTCCTCCTTCTTTATCCGGCAACAGAGTTCTACTTATCCATGGTTAGTTTTAGTAGCCCTAGGTTTTAATATTTTTCCTGGGGGCGTGTGGTAGAGAGTGATTGCAAGAGGATAATTAAAAGCTGAGTAACAAAGCAGTCCTTTGTATGACTTGTGTTGTAAGCATCAAAGAACATGAACTTGTCTCCGAGGAGCTCAGGAAGCAGTGTCTCTCAGAAGTGTAATATCAAGGAAACAGCCATGGTGCACATGCTTCAGGAGCTGCCCTGATCTGTGGTTGTTCTTTATTTGGGGCTTTCATCATCACCTGAGACCTTCTTCAGGGCCGGGCACTGCTGCTAGGGTCACAGAGAACCCTTTCAAATGGACACCCTCTCCACCAAGGCAGCTCAGACACTTCAACCATTTAACAAGTTCTTCATGCCCACTTCAAACAGCACAGCCTCCCTCCTCTGTGATAATTGTATTGCTGAAAAACACTCACTTAGTATCAATTTAATACATTTCTCTTAAGTGTTCAAACCATGTCATTATGTAGGCCCAAACATCCCTCTGAAACAATTGACTTATGATTATCAAGTCTGCTGATGATCTTCTAATCTTTCCACCTATGGGTTGTAAAGTAAAAATCCCTGCTGTGGGATGGTCTGTATGTCAAATGTGTTGCTCTGATTGGTCAATAAATAAAGCACTGACTGGCCAGTAGCCAGGCAGGACATATAGGCAGGACTAACAGAGAGGAGAATTGAGAGAACAGGAAGGCGGAGGGAAACACTGCCAGCCGCCACCATGACAAGCAGCATGTGAAGATGCCGGTAAGCCACGAGCTACATGGCAAGGTATAAATTTATAGAAATGGATTAATTTAAGATGTAAAAACTAGATAGCTAGAAGCCCGAGCCATTGGGCCATACAGTTTAAATAATATAAGCATCTGTGTGTTTATTTTATAAGTGGGCTGTCGGACTGCCAGGGCTTGGTGGGACGCGGAGAGAAAATTCTCCAGCTACAAATCCCCTTTCAAGGACTGAAGTCTGTCCATTACTGTCCCACTGAAATTCATTTAAATGTGACTAACTGTAACTCCCCTGGGACCTTTGGTAAACTAAACCTCAGTATCATTGTTAGTTGGACTCATCCCAGTTCATGATGGTGAGCTGACATGGTAATCCCTGTCATCTTCAAACACACACTGGTCCAGATAATGAATTTCTTCATCATCATGATCCCCAGCCCCTACCAGTTAAGGCTAAAATACTTACTCACCCATCTTCCTTAAACTTCCAGGTATGGAGACTCAAGCATGAGAAAACCAACCACTCACAGGCTTGACAGTCTTCACACACCTCTGCCACCAAGTTGTAAAGAGCTCCTGTTTTCTTGGCTACCTTCAAAAGTTCTTCCTTGTGCTGCTCTACTTCTAGCCTGGAAGAATGACCTCTTCTAAGGGTTAATTTCTTTCATCCTAAGAAGAAAGGAAGAACTCGACAGATGAAGGATGGCTTTGAGCCTGTGAAACAAACATTCTGAGGGGCAAATGGCACAGAAGAGTCCCCAGAAAGAAAATCTTAAGGCTTTGAAATGTTCAAGAGAGATGACAAGACACCCCTTCGATGGAATAGAATTATTCTATGCTACAGAGATATAGACCATTGTTGTGATGACTATTTTACAACTCTGTGGATTCAGATTGATTGATAGAAAATGGAGAACGATGCAAGTGTTCCTCTCTAGATCCACACAAAATCTGCCCAGAGCTGTGAAAATTGATTTTTTTCCCACATCCTTACTGTAGAAAAATCCAAAATGAGTCAATTTGTAAATCTACATCAGCATCCCTAATCTATTAAAGAATTACACCTTGAATTTTCCTTCAAAAAGCAGTTGTGAAGCCTTTACTATTTCCCTCATCCATGAGTTAAGCAAGACCTTTGGTAGGTATTTATTTTATATCTGTCTGAAAAGTGGAATTTTACCCTTTTTTTTTGGAGAAAATTACCATTTATTGCCCTGGATTCTTGTTTGAAACAAGTCAGCAAGCTGCGACAGGAAGACAAAGGGAAGGCTGGCAGAGGACTCAACCAAACATCCTGTCACGGTGGCTTCTTCTTGTCTGCTCCCAGGTCCACTTACAATGGAGACACACACTGGTCCTGCCTGTGACTCCACTTTGATCCCGAACACTTTCATTCTCTCTCCTTGATTCTGGACTTTTCTGTCTGATTCTCCAGAATAATTCTGCCACCTTAAACACTAAACACAGCTTTCCACACATCTATGGGTTCCTCCCTTGGTGGTCTGCCTTAGCATTTTCCCCAGGGAGTAAAGCTGAAAACCATTTATGTGCGCTTTGCATAAAAATGGAAAGATTGAGTGGAATTTGCACATTCATTCATCTGCCAGACTTGGACTAAAATATCACCCTTCAAAATCCCAATTCAACTAATTTTGAATGGCTGCCCAAAATTGGAGTCTGTCACTGCTTTTCTCAAATGACATCCATGGTTTTCCTACTGCCCAAGGAGCAGGCTCCAAACAGCTTGCTGAATGTATTCAGAGTCTCCTGGCATCTGATTTACTTTATGCTATGACAGCACTTACTGGTGACAGACAGAAGTTATACAAAGGTCCCATAATTTCCAAGCCTAGCAGGTGATTTCATCCCCTGTTTTTTGTTCCCATAGCCCTCCACTGTAGCACTCTTTCCTCCACCTTCTGAACTCTCATTCTCCAAATCTGGTCTCAAATTCCCTAACTCTATCCTTAACCCAGAAAAAGCTAACAGGCCTGTCTCCAACTCTATAACCATAATAACATAACAATATTAGGGATGCAAAACCCAGTCATAGGATCACCTATAGATTTTGCAAGGCTCAATGTAAAACAGGGATGTGTGGGCTTCTAGTTCAAAATGATGGAGACTGGAGCAATGGCCCAGCAGTTAAGGGTGCTTGCTGCTCTTGAGGAAGACATAGGTTGGGCTCCCAGCACCCACATCACAACTGCCTCTAACTCCTGTTCCAGGGGATCCAGTGCCCTCTTCTGGCCTCTGTGGGCACTGCATGCATGTAGAGTACATACACACTCAGACCCACACACATACTCATAGAATAAAAAATTCACTCTTAAAAGTGATCAGGACTTTCAAGATATCAATAGCATAGCATTTTAGGGGCTCGGAAACTGTCACCCCCAAACAAAAGCCTTAGAAATTCCTCTCTGATTTTCTGTCACTGCTTGCTGCTCTCCTTTTTCCCACCAAGGTAAACCTCAGAAACTGAAAAGTTCATCCCCAAAGCAGGTCACAGGACTTAGAAGCCCTTCTCTCTAAAATGGAAACTACAACTGAAAAACATATCCTAAAATCTGTTCTCTAGTCTTCACTCATCCTTCCCTCTTGCATCTGGCCCTGGGGAAATTCTCTGACCAGTTTTTTTCTGATGGAAGCTCATAAAATCTTGTTAGGGTTTGAATAGGAAATGTCACTCACAGCTTCATGGGTTGAACCCTTGGCTCCCATCCAGAAGGGGGCGCTGTCAGGGGAGAGCGAGTCTTACTGGAGGAACAGGACTATTAGAAGCATTACTTAAGTCAAAGTCCCTATGAGGCTCTCTGCTTCCTGTCTACCCTGAAGTGAGCTGCCTCCTCTGCACACCTCCAGGGCTGTGCTGCATAGCACTGAAGCTGACTTGCCATTAGCTACGCAGGACTTTCGAGGCAGAGGAATGCTGGGAAGAATAAGGGCAGAGTCTCAAGGGTCTCAAGCCAGACACAGAACAAGCAACATGGGAAGTTCATAGATGAGGTAAATGAGCCTCGGAGTACCACATAGATGAATAGAAATGGGGTAATTTAAGTTGTTAGAGCTGACTGGAGACAAGTCTAAGCTATTGGCTGAGCATTTATAACTAATATTAAGTCTCTATGTGGTTATTTGGGGAGCAGCTGGTGGGACAGAAAAGTTCGCCTACAGTCAACCATGACTCAAACCTCTGAAACTATAAGCCAGAATAAATCCTTACTCCTTTAAGTTGTTCTGCCAGGTATTTTATCTCACAGTGCTGAAAAATCTAGCATAGCTGTATTCAGAAAGAGCACCATGCTTAATACTGGAAGAAAGAAGAAATTATCTACTACAGAGATGCCAAGATAACCTGAATGGTTAGGTTACCCCCTGCCTCTCTGTCAGTCAACAAGCAATTACATCATACCCTTTTGTTCAGTTGCATCTCTACATGCACAGGATTTACAGAATATAAGTCTATTGAAGCACAGTTAAACCCAAGTTTGTGGCTCTTTACTCTGGAGGCTCCCACATATATGAAACTTTGAAGAAATTTCACTTTTTTTTTGTTTGTTTGTTTTTCGAGACAAGGTTTCTCTGTGTAGCTTTGCACCTTTCCTGGAACTCACTTGGTAGCCCAGGCTGTCGTCGAACTCACAGAGATCCGCCTGGCTCTGCCTCCCGAGTTCTGGGATTAAAGGGGTGCGCCACAGAAGAAATTTCTTATGAAATTAAGTTCCCTTGTTACATTGCCTGATGTTAGAGGGTTATTGGGCCTGACCCTTGTGATTAAACACGAACACGCAGGATCTGTCAGACTACATAGGACACACAGTCTTGAAGCTGCATCTTGGTTTCCCTGATTGCTCAGCTTCCACACATCTGCCCCTACTTCAAATCCAAGATTGTCCCATTCTAGCCCCTTCCTCTGGCCTCTGTATTTCTTTCCTGTTGTTAATGTAATCATCACATACTTGGTGCCTTAAGACAGCACACATGTATTCTAGTACATTACCAATAGACAAAGGTCCATGACCATTCTAATTTGGCCAAAATGATGGTGTCATCAATGCTGGTTCCTTCTGGAGACCTCAGACAAGACTCAGTTTCAGCTTCTACAAGTGTCTGTCATTCCCTCGTTTGTGACCACTTCTTCCATCTTAGAAGTTGTTGCATGAATCTTAAAAGTTCTTATTAATAAATTCAAACCTGAGCCAGGTATTGGGGTGAATGCTGGATGGTCAGAGAGACAGAACAAGCCACAGCTAATCTCACCTGGCCAACTTCTTAGCTGGTCTTGCTTCCTCAGACTGGAAGCCTCTGTGTCCTCATCCCAATGGCTCTCAGCTGAACTGCTGCTAGAAGCCTGAAAGCTTAACCAGCCAAATGCTTAACCAGGCCAAATGCTTCTAGTTCTTGGTCATCACACCTTATATATCTTTCTGTCTTCTACCATCACTCCCTGGGATTAAAGGCCTGTGTCACATGCCTAGCTCTTTCCAATGTGGCCTTGAACTCACAGAGATCCCAGATGGATTTTTCCCTCTGGAATGCTAGGATTAAAGGCGTGAGTGCCACCATTTTCTAGCCTCTGTATCAAGTGGCTGTCTGTTCTCTGACCCCAGATAAATTTATTAGGGTACACAATATTTTGGGGAACACAATACCACCACAGGAAGTGGTCCACTCTTTACAACCTTTGAATGTTGTAGGGCTCTGGACCCCCATTTTGGGTAGCTGTTGCCTTGCTTACCGACCTTGACCAGATGTCCTCCCTATGCTCATTCCTGTATCCCGCATTTGGTGTAAACAGCTCAGATGCAAGAATGTGGAACATTCCTTAGTGAACTTCTGCCCTCCGGAGTTCCTCCATTGTGCTGTAAGCCTGCATTTAAGGTTTCCTCGCTCCTTCAGTAAATGGCATTCCGCATTCTGCTGGGGCGAATGACCCACTGTTTCTTGTCTCTATTTTTTAATCCACAGCCCCTCACTAGGACATGGTGATGGGGTGGTGGTAGTGCAGGCTCTACCGCAACAGAATATTACCATGAAACTCAGCTGGATAAACCCAGACAAGCTCCCAATGCAAGATCTTAAACTTAGCAACATTTGCAAAGTCATTTTGTGTGGTATTAGGAGATTAGGATGTGGACATATGTGAAGATGAAGGGGGGATAGATTGTTCTCTCTTACCACAGTCTCTTAGCTAGACTATCAAAAGATTAGCTGAGGCAAATGGCCCAGACATGGCAATGCATCTAAGAGTCCCAGGCACTGAATGGCTAGGGAATCTCTATGTATCGGTGGGCTATGCTCTGCCAAATGAACACATGTCCATCATTCTCCTTTAACAACGTTTTAGAAACCCAACTAATAGAGATAGTGGAGGAGGAGGAGGAGGAGGAGGAGGAGGAGGAAGTGTAGTGGGTAGCCATTCCAGCTTGGATCTGGAAGTTCCAACCCCATTGAGACTCTGGCAACTGTCACGCCTACGAGGCGAGGCGGGGCGAGGGGAGGCGCCTGGGGACCCGAGAACTGGATGGGCCAGCACTCTCTCTGTGCGCTCTCTCGGTGCCGGGACGCTGAACGGTGAAGGTGGACTGTACAGAGCTCCAGAAAACACCGCTGGATTGCGTTACACCTTCCCCAGACCCTGCGACCTACCCATTACTTAATTTGTGAGTTACGCCATTAAATAAATATCCTTTTAACTACGTGGAGTGGCCAAAATAATTTCTCCAATAAGGAAGAGGAGGAAAGGGTACCATTCTAGAAGATTGGGTCAAAGATGGATAGATGGAAGGTGAGAAGAGAGAAAGGAGCAGCTCCATAATAAGTCTCCACACTGTTGTTGAGAGTAATTACATCCCAATAATGGGGCCTGGAGACCGAGGGACTGAGGCAGAGTACCCCCCAGATTGTACAACTCAACCCCAGACAGCCTAGAAGGCTGAAATAGGGTTATCAGACTTAGTACATAAAGAGAGAATGCTGAGCTAAGTGAACGCCAGATGAACAGATAATCTTTTAATATAAATATATGCCATGCAATAGGATCTGGAAACCACACTTAAAGACTGGCACCATGGGACATTCATCTTCAAAGCCCATTCCCTGATTCACACTCAGATGCGGTTACAGTTTACTGAGCATGCTAAGAAGTAACAAAGGGCCTGTTGACGACTTTCTTAATATGCCCATTCTCCCCATCCTGCTTTGGCTCTCCACAGGGAATGAGCTCAGCCATCTGCAGAGGGCATGGCTATTCTTCAAAGCCCAGGCAAGGTTGAGAACAGGAACTGCCTGTCCTCAAAGCCAGGTTGGACACTAAGAGTGGGAAATGAATGCCCTTGGGAAATATGCTGTTGATTGCTCATTATGGGTGTTCCTGGAAGGATGCGCCCCCTTTGGTGAAACACAACCAAATATAATCACACTCAAAGATTCTTTACATCTCCACCTCAACATTTTTACCCCGTTTCCACCAATCACAGTAACACACTCTGAATCCTAATCCAGGCCCCACTACAGTTACTCATTGCAGAGAATCATTCCTCACATTTCCACCCCACTATAAATTTTGATCCTGTTTCTTGAATGGGTGACCACATTTCTAGCAAGAAACTCAGCTTTGCCTTATCAATTGACAATATAGGTGGCATTTGGGAAGCTGTTCCCAAGGTCTAATTTCTTCTGAGAAGTCCTCACACTTATTCCTCATAGTAAGAACTCATTTTTCAAAGAGATTCTGAGATTTGCCCAGTTCCCATCCTTATCACGCATCCCATTGCTCATCGAGCTCTTAGTAGTAAGCAATTGTGAAGCAGATTGAACACTCCAAGGGCAGAAGACCTTAGTCTTGCGAGGCTGTCCCCATCTTCTGTACACATGGCCCATCATGATCCTCAACACAGGTGTGTGAAAAGAAGGTTGAAAAGAGCTTAGAAACGGTAGCAGAGGCCAGCAGAGAAAAGTCCATGCTTCTGCAGAGTTGGAACAGCCAATTCCAACTTTCCACAGCTCTATACTTGGATGATAACTAAAGGCAATGTAAAAATAAATCCTGAGCACAGATACACAGAGTCCATGCACAGAGGCCCAATCAACCTCCCTTGCCCAATGTGCAAAATATTAGCACTGCCTCCTCTTGCACGCTTCCCCAGTGTTCCTGACCTGTCAATGTCATGTTTATTTTTCTTAGAATCAGTGGTAACATCTGCCTGGCTTAAATGATGAGCTCACTAAATATTTTAAGATGTATTTTTTATATCTGCATGAGAACTACGATTTTACCTTTCAAAAATTACCCCTCAACAAAGTCCTGTTCTGACAGCACAACATTGTTAAACAAGAAGGAAGGGAGACTGGGAAGATGGCCCAGTTGGCAAAATCCCTGCTATACAACATGGAGACCTAAGCTGAGATCCTCTGCATCTGCATGAAAAGCTGGATATGGCGGAGCATCTCTGTAATCCCAGTGCTGGGGAGGCCAAGACAGGATTGCTGGAGCTCCCTGCCCAGCCATCCTAGCCAAGTCAGCGAGCTTCAGATCCTGCAAGAGACTTTGCCTCAAACACGGAGGTGAAGGATGATTGAGACCGATGCCCAAAGTTGACCTCCGGTCTCCACGTATGCATAGACGCCCACACATACATTTGAACACACATATACACACAAGGACTGGGGGGTGGGGTGGGGTGCTGAGGGAAGAAGGGTGAAGAGTAGGAGACAGAGAAGCATCCAAGTTCCTCTGAGTCTGACTGAACTTCAGACAGGATTCTTACTGACTGGGGGCCTGCAGCTCTTTCCTTAAAACATTTACTTTAGAAAATTTGTGATTGTAAATTATTCCTTTGCCTCTTTGAGATGTCAATCTTCTGCCAGCTTCCCATCGGATTTTCAAAGCTTCATTGTCTTTCTCCAGAACTGGGAGACCCCTTTGAACTGTGATGGCCATGGAAGGCAGGCAGCTTAATGTAGCCAAAGCACCAATTTTTAAGCCCCGATGCCCCCACCTCACCACCCGGTTCCTGCCCAGCCTTAGGTCTTCTCTAGCAATCACTTGTGACGGAACCTTGAATAAAGTTGCTCATTTAGTTCCATTCAGTGCATTTTTTCTTTGACAGGCAAAGGAAGGAGGGTATTGAAAGGGAAAGAGTAAAAACTATCCATCAACCAAATCCCAGTTAGTCCCACATGGCAGATGAACATTGACATGCCAGTGAGTTCGGCTTATAATCGGGGTGGGATGGTTGAGGGGGTGGGGTGTGTGGAGGCCTGGGTGCCCAATGCTTCCCCTTCCCCATTTGCTCCCAAGCTCCAGTAAAGGTGCTAAATGAACCGCCTGCCTCTGACAATGAGGCTCAAACTACTGCACAGAAATCCCTCTGGGCCAAACTTGCCTGCGGCCGTTGCTAACAGATACGCCAAGGGCCAAACAACAGTTGTGCTTTGCCTCGAGTTCTGTACGTCCAGAGGCGAGTGGAGGGTGAAGCTGCTCTGTGTGTCACTGGCAGCCACAGCTCTCTTTAGCAGACAGCCCTGCTCTGGATTTGTACTCTGGCCACGTGGGGAATCTAAGTGCGCATCAGAAACATGCCAGCAACCACAAGCCGCTCTGTAAAATATTAATTCAATATTAGCTTTCAGGGAGGACTCCCAGGAAGTGATGGGGCCGTGAGGGCTTTGTCAAAAGGAGGGAAACAAGTGTGAGTATGAAGACATCCAGAGCCAATTAAGATTTTCCAATATTTAAATCACTCAGGGTGGGTATTGAACCCTCAAGTTAGCCATGCCATCATGACTTTGTAAACAAACAAAAATGACAAGATCATTCCTTTAAAGATGAAATGATCTGAATTTAGTTTTATCCTCATAAAAAAGTAAAACTATTTTCTATTGTGGAAATCAGTCTGAAGTTGCCAGATCAATTAAAATTCAACGAGTACCTCCCCCCTCCAAGATTGTGATCTTTGAGGAAAAAATAAAATTGTTTTTGGTCAGATAGAAAATTTCTTGATTCCTGTAACAAATACATATTGAGAAACAGCTTGCTGAATTCAAGGACATCTACAGGCACAAATCTATATGTTGAACATGATGCTGACATTTAATGTAGCATAAAAGATAGCTACTATAGAAAAGACCACATAAATAAGTATTTAAATACAAGTTACCGTGAGGCAGTGAGAATATGAAATGTCTCTCTGGTAGCATACTGCAGAAGACAGACTTCTCAGTCTCAGGCATTGATGGCTGTAGCAGATGGAACATGGAGGAATGAAGGAGGGGACAAAGCAGAGCAGTGTGCATGCCAGCGGAGGAGTGTGCACACCAGCGGAGGAGTGTGCACACCATCGGAGAAGTGTGCACACCAGCGGAGGAGTGTGCACACCAACAGAGGAGTGTGCACACCATCGGAGAAGTGTGCACACCAGCGGAGGAGTGTGCACACCAGCGGAGGAGTGTGCACACCAGCGGAGAAGTGTGCACACCAGCGGAGGAGAGTGCACGCCAGCGGAGGAGTGTGCACGCCAGCGGAGGAAGCAGGAGTGTGCCACCAGCGGAGGAGTGTGCACACCAGCGGAGGAGTGTGCACGCCAGCGGAGGAGTGTGCACGCCAGCGGAGGAGTGTGCACGCCAGCGGAGGAGTGTGCACCAGCGGAGGAGTGTGCACCAGCGGAGGAGTGTGCACCAGCGGAGGAGTGTGCACCAGCGGAGGAGTGTGCACGCCAACTGCAAACCACAGCTGGAGGAAGGGAAGGTGCCAACAAGGTCAAGCAATGGTTAACAAGTCAGACTGAGAAGGTTTGCCTTAACTAGCCTATGTTTATGCTCCCCCCCCCCTCTGTGTGTGTGTGTGTGTGTGTGTGTGTGTGTGTGTGTGTGTTGGAAGTAGAAAGAGGTCATCTAGGGTAGGGAAGAGGTCCAAAGGTTGCACTCAAGAGGCATAAAAGCAAAGCAGGTGGCCAGTGAGAAGGCTCACCGGGTAGAGACATGCCACTGGGCCTGATCATCAGAGTTGGATCGGACATGGAGAAGGAGAGAACTGACTTCCACAAGTTGTCCTCTGACCTTCACATGTATGCCATGCCATGTGCATGCCCCCCAAATAAATAAATATAGAGAAATCTTAAAGACAAACAGATATCTCAAGTTGTCTCTTATACACAGCCTACAATAATATGTGTGTGTGTGTGTGTGTGTGCAAAAAGTCTATACAATTTCATAAGAAAACCTGTTATTTTGCGTGCATTTGTTTGTCTTTGTCCCAAGTGCAACAGGAAGTCATGGAGAGGTTCTAAAAGGCTGTCTTGACAGGTTATCCTAGCTGCTGTGGGAAGATGGAAGACTGAGAATACAAGTCAGGACACAGCAACCAGCTGGTCAGTGAAAGGTGCTGCTAGTTTGAATGACAAGATGGCCAGGAATGCAGGCTGAGTAAGGACAGGGAGCGCTAAGTCAATACCCAGTGAAAAATGATTAAATCAAGTCAGGTCAGAGCCCTCTCTTGTGACCTGCTAGTACCACTTGCTGAGTACTGCTTACAGGTCACTAGGAATTGCATGCCCACTGGCACTTATCATTCAATTGCTCCTTCCCAAGCTCTTTCTTTTCATTATGAAGACCATCTTGAAAGCAAGGAATGGTTTCCCCATGACTCACTGCAAGGCACCCACAGAATCACATGGACAAAGCCCTTAGTTCTGGGGAATCCAGCAAGACTCTGTCTTTACCCCAAAGATACATCATCAGCCCTCGACATGAAGGTGTGGTTGTCTCTGCAAAGGGAAGGCACGGGTTTCTTCATTGCTGTTCTGTGTCAGAGCTGTGAGATTTCTGTTTCTGGTCCTGAAATATCTGCAGGGAATCAGTTTTAGAAATCCTGAGACTAGAATCTAGGAGAAGGCCCAGGAATCTTAGAATGATTGTTCTAGAAGATTCTGATCCTTACAGTCCTCATCACAGATGGGAAAAAGCTTTTGAACAGTTTGGTGAATTCAGGAAAATACCATGTGCTTCAGGAAAGGTCAGTGTTTGACCTGAAATAATATTTTGAGTCATAGTGAGTACTGTGGAAAATGAATCTGCCTGCAGATGAAGTATGTCTGGGTACTCTTCCCTGCTTCCTTTAAAAGTCTATGTGCCATCATCTATACTTCAGAAGCTTAACATTTTCTTCTCTTTAAACTTCAAAAAGTTGTTGATGCTTTTCCACACAGAAACTTTTAAACCCTAACCCTAGTCCATTTCCTACAAAAAGTATGAGTTTTAGGAGAAGAGATCATTTTAACAAAAAGAATTTCCAATTTGCAGCTAAGTTCTTGTCTAGCTTCTCTCCTGGGTCAATCGATCAGGATAACATAAAGGTTGCCAGATTCTGCTTGTACCCCATGTTAAAAAAGTAAGGTTCTCTGTGAGAATGAAGAAAATAGAACACTACATAATAGGTAGGATTAGCCATTTGTAAAGAATAAACTCTAATTACAGAGGCATATCAGTTAATAGATGCTAATTTAGAGGAATCTTTAGGGGAATCTTAGAAATGATTTCTGGGTCCTAAATGGACTGATAGGATACACACTCATGGTAAAAATCAGTCTGTTGTTACTGTGGGCATCTGATAACCTTTCTAAACTTCACTCTTGTTATTGGTAAAATTTGAAAGTAGAAATTATCAGAGTCTAGCATATTCTTCTAGAATTAAATGGCGTCAAATATAGTATACTCACATATTCCCTAATCTCACTGTTTTGCTTGGTGTTTTTTACTGTCAAAGCTTGGAATCACACAAAATTTGCTAAGCACTTTTTAACAGTTGACATAAGTTACGGGTAAATCAGCCATGCATGAGCCAAAACTCTGGATTTATCAAAAACTATAAGCATTCACACCCACAGTTTGAGGAAAAGTAATTGACCTAATCCAACATAAACTTGTGGTTAAATATTCTTAGTGAAAGGGGAATGGAATAGAAGTCCATCAATGTAATGGGAGCATCTGCAAACACCTGCAGCTTTCAATAAACAATGTTTCAAAACCTCTACCCTATAAACAACACTGAAGGCTCCACAGTGAGAAGATGGCCCAGGCGTCTGCTGGACAGAGCATGCCCTAGATCAACAAGAGATGCCATAAGGACACAAGAGTCTGGGTCCATCTAATGACATGGCAAGTTGAATGAAGCTAAGGTGTTGTTCTAATTTCATTTCTGTGGCTGGGAAAGAATACCATAACAAAACAAGCAACTTAAGGGAGGAAAGGTATGTTTGGTTTACAATTCCAGGTTACAATCCGTCATAGCAGGGGAGTCTCTGTGGCAGGAGTTTGAAGTGACTAGTCTCATGTGTCTACAGTCAAGAACAAAGAGATGGGAGGGGCGGAGCCAGCGCGGGACAAAGGGAATCGTAGCTGGAGCTGTGGGCGCCTTTTCGGCCGCGGTGTCTCAGATTCATTCTTAAGGAACTGAGAACTTAATCTTCCAAAATGTCAAAAAGACCATCTTATGCCCACCTCCCACCCCAGTTCCCACAACACAAATGCCCAGCACACCAGGGTTTGTGGGATACAATCCATACAGTCATCTCGCCTACAACTACAGGCTGGGAAGGAACCCGGGCACCAACAGCCGGGTCACGGTATCCTCTGGTATTACGATTCCAAAGCCTCCCAAGCCACCAGATAAGCCGCAGATGCCCTACATGAGGTACAGCAGAAAGGTCTGGGACCAAGTAAAGGCTTCCAACCCTGACCTAACGTTGTGGGAGATTGGCAAGATTATTGGTGGCATGTGGTGAGATCTCACTAATGAAGAGAAACAAGAATATTTAAATGAATACGAAGCAGAAAACATAGAGTACAATGTAGATGTAACCAACCGTCTTATTAAAATAAGAAACACAGAACCAATGTAAAAGAGAAAGCCGAGAGGTCAGAGCTCAGAGCTAAAATCTTACCTCCTGTAGTGCTCCTAGTTTCCCTGAAAGAGCTACTTCCTGTGTGTCTATCTTTAAATAGTCTTTCTGTTCTGCCTTCTCATTGGTTGTAAACCCAAACACATGACTGCCTCGTCACTGCCTGTAAGTACCGCCCTCCAGGTCTTAAAGGCGTATGTCTCCAATGCTGGCTGTATCCCTGAACACACAGAAATCTACCTAGCTCTTCTAACCACCATGCTCTTGCTATGGCTCTAATTGCTCTGACCCCAGGGCAACTTTATTTATTAACATACAATTAAAATCACATTTCAGTACAAATAAAATACCACCATAGTACAATGAATCTATGAAGGCCTATCATAATTCCCCTGCATACCTTGCATATAGTAATGCAAAAAAAAAAAACGTGCAGAAGCTGCATTAGAGGAAGAGAGTCGACAGAGACAGTCTCGAATGGAGAAAGAAGAGCCTTACATGAACATTCAGCCTGCTGAGGACCCAGATGATTATGATGATGGCTTTTCAATGAAGCATACAGCCACTGCCCATTTCCAGAAAAACCACTGCCTCATCAGTGAGATCCTCAGTGAGAGCGTGGTACCTGATATGCGGTTGGTTGTCACAACAGCTAGAATGCAGGTCCTCAAGCGACGGGTCCAGTCTTTAATGGTTCATCATCGAAAACTAGAAACGGAACTTCTTCAGATAGAGGAACGACACCAGGAGAAGAAGAGGAAGTTCCTGGAAAGCACAGATTCCTTTAACAATGAACTGAAAAGTTTATGCGGTCTGAAGGTGGAGGTTGACATGGAGAAAATTGCTGCTGAAATTGCCCAGGCAGAGGAACAGGCCAGCAAAAGGGAGGAGGAGAGGGAGAAGGAGGCAGTGGAGCAAGCCGAGCGCAGTCAGGGTGGCATCGCCCCTGAGGAAGAGCAAGTGGCAAACAAAGCCGAGGAGAAGAAGGACAAGGAGAACAATCCCATGGAAACAGAGGAGACATACCTGGAAGAGACGACCAAGAGCCAGCAGAACGGGGAGGAAGGCACGTCCACTCCTGAGGACAAGGAGAGTGGGCAGGAGGGGGTGGACAGCCTGGAGGTGACAGGGACCACTGACAGTAACAACGGCTCAGAGAGCAACAGTGGGACGTGGAGGAGCCGCCCACAGACCCCATGCCAGAAGACGAGAAGAAGGAATGAGTGTCGCCTTGTCTATGTGTCCGCAAACTTTTTTAAATGAAAAAAAAAGTGTTTTTTTTGTTTTGTTTTGTTTTTTGGTTTTCAAAAACAAAAAAAAACAAAGAGATGAATGCTCACTTGCTTTCCTATAATAGTCAGTTTGACTTATCCATTCATACTTTTCAGGACTCTCTCCCATGCCTAGGGAATGGTGCTGCCCACAGTGGACTGAGTCTTCCCACATCAGTTAACTTAATTAAGACAAGCCTATAGGTCAATCTGTTATATACAACCCTTTGTAATGAGAGATTCTCTTCCCAGATGGTTCTAAATTGTGTCAAGTTGATACTTAAAACTAATTATTGCAGGTAACAATTGTTCTTGACGTACAGATATAATGCAGTTCTAACTGAGACTCCTAGTAAGAATTTTTTTTCCTTTTTCCTTTTTGTTGGTAGTATTTGTCTATTTATTATGTACAAAGCTCTGGGTTCAATCACCAGCACCATGTGCTTTAGGTGTGGTAGTGCATGCCTATTACATCGGCTTCATTCCAAAGGTGAAGCCTGAATATGGCACGTAGGAACATCTAGAAGCAAGCACCCATGGACACCAAGGGACACCATTGTCTAGTTGTTTCCCACATACTGTCTGTCTAGCTCAGAGAGAAAACAGTGAACCCAAGTTCAGAAGTCTTTTACTTTACCATGGCACACAAGTGCTAAACATTCACTAGAAGCCATACCTCAAATGTTGAATTTTGATTGTTTCATAGGCTAGTGAGATGCAGCTGGATACACTTTGAAGAGGCTAGGCAGACTTAGTGAGAATACTATGTTACTAACCATTCAAAGTCATCTTCAGTGACACAGAGAATTTGTGGCTAGCCTGGACTACATGGGACCCAAGTTGAACTGTGGTTATAAACACAGGATAAGGATTCGGGGGTTAGTTTATGGAGGCTGTATAGATAAAGGAAATTTTAATGTTGGAATCTAGGTGATGGATATACCAGTATTTACTATAAAATTGCTTCACTTTTGTGATGTTTGGATTTTAGGGGTAAGAGTTTTGCTTGACATTTTAAAAACTTATTTATTTTAGTTTATTAGTGATTTGACTACATTTAAATATGTGAACCATGTATATAAGTCAAAAAAGGACATTGAATCCCCTGAGTTACAGATGGTTGTAAGTCACCAGGCTGTGAGCTGGGAACTGAGCCTGGATCCTCTGCAAGAGCAATGACTATTCTTAACCACTGAGCCATCTCTTGAGCCACGGGCTTGAAAGTTTTATAATATGCTAAAAATGCAAAGCATGTCTATTCTATAAAACAATAGGTAGCTGTTCAAATGTTCAAATGTTCAAATGAGCTGTCATATAGTAATGTAGAGTGATGCATTTTTGAAGATGTCATGTTGAATGGCAATAGATATGAGGAGAGAGCATATCTGTATGTCTAGGCTGTGCGTGTGAGTATGCACAGAAGCCTCAGAGATATTACAGGCCATCTGCAAAAGTAATACACATTTTTCTTCCACTAGATTCCATTCTGCATTAACAGCCTCCTTCATAAATGTTATTTAAATATTCATTTGACTTTCACATATGGAAAGAACTCATATATGAACAATAGCTACCATTATATGCTGTCTCCTACTGAGCTCCCACGGCGAGATGGGCATAAGATTAACCTTGCCTTACCACAACAGACTGAAAGGAAATCTCCACCAGAATCTGAGGTTATTTTTTTTTAATATAGTTAAACTCAGTTAACATGAGCTTGGATTTCACCTAGAAATCATAGTTGTCATAAAAAATGATAAATTACTTTCCTGTACACTCATAAATATCTTTTGAGTAGAAGTCTCTCCATTTTTACATACATACATACATACATTTTTTATGTGTGTGTGTGCTGGGGCCAGGAACATGCTATGGCACATGTTTATGAGTCATTTCTCTTCTTCCACAATGGAGATTCTGGGGATTGAACTCAAGACATCAGAATTGGCAGTAAGCACCCTTACTTCCTGAACCATCTCTCTGGCCCCATTTGCCAGTTGTTAATTTGTTAAATGTATTGGAAAAAAACTGCACACTCCTGAAACTTCAGAGATAAGGAATAACTCCAGTCCAAGGTAGAATGTATTGGACAAATACTATGATGTCCCATCTCAAGAACACAGGTGACTCTCTCACCTCTTTTTACCATTATCTAATAATAGTGAATATATAACCATTGATGGAATGCTGCATATTATCAATAAGTACTGAGATCTCCTGAGTGTTTATTCAGCTTTGGCTACCATGCTTGATCTGGGGGGTTTCATTATTATATCCAAGAAGGTAGAACCAACATGGCAGCATTGTGATCCCTGCCTAACAGGTAAGTGAACCAAAGGTCAGAGGAACTCAGCAAGTTAAAAGAGGTTTCCATTCAGAACCCATGCTGAAGTTAGCCTGATACAAAGGCAACACTCCCCACCACCTTCTGGGCAAATCAGTCTATTATAAATAGTCACTCATTGAACTCCTTAAAGACTCAGCAGCCATCATAAACCAGAGATAGATGTTTTGTTAGGAACTGCTGGACTTTGGGCTTTAAAGAGCATATGATTTTGTTAGTCAGGAGAAATTGGAAAGCTCCAGGTCCAGAGTCCCTGTCTCAAAAACTAGGTGGAGTGACTGAGGATGACATCTGACATTAACCTCTGGCCTCCACATGCCTGCACACAGGTGCACACACACGGACACATACATAAGCACACACTGAAAATGCTGCTTACATGGTTGTTATGTTTATAGTGTCCTAGCTATTACAAGTTATCTAGAGGTGGTTTAAAACATATGAGAGAATCCACTTGGGCTGCACACATTACCATGCTTTGAGTTTGAACACCTGCAGATGTTGGTATCTGGAAATATTGTGGAACCATTCACCTGTGGACATCAAGGGACTCCCTTATGTAGTTCAGTTTCCTACATATGATGTATATCTCTTGGGGCCAAACAGTCAGAATGACTTATGGTGGTTCAGGATTTGTTTTTCCTTTACCAGGTGTTTCAGTTACTTTTCTATCCTGTAATAAGATACCATGATCAAGGAAACTTGTAGAAGATAGGGTTTATTTGGGCTTACAGTTTTAGGGAGTTACAGTCCATGGCCATCATGGTGGGAAGCATGGTAGCTGGCAGGCTGTCATGGCACTGGAGCAGATGAGCTTATCATTGATCTGTAAGTTTGAGGCAGAGAGAACACACTGGGAATGGCATGAGCTTTTGAAACCTCAAAGCCCCACCCTAGTGACAACCCCCCTCCAACAAGGTCACACCTCCTAATCCTTCCCAACAGTTCCACCAACTAGGGACCAATCTTCAAATGTATGAGCCTACAGAGGCCTTTCTCATTCAAACCACTACACCAGGATACAAAATTGCTACACATCAGTATAAGCCACACGTCAAATGTTGAGTTTTGATTTTCCTTGGTCTGGTGAAATGCAACATGACAGTCTTTGAGGATGCTTGGCAGAGTCACTAAGATCTCAGGTCCCTGGCAGCCAGACAGAAGGAGAACCCAGGTCCTCTTCTCTGTACTGTCTTGTTAACCACGTTGTTTTGTGGCTGAGGTGCTTTACATGTAGTTTGGACTTAGGATGTTCAATTTAAGATGAACTCCAGTCTCAAATCGAGGAGCACTGGCATTAGCTCCCTATTTTATTCACAATTTAAGACCAAACACACCTGCTGCCTCTGGAGGCTGTTTACCCTGAGTCCCCTCTGGTGATTGCAAATAGCTCAGGCAGTTTTTACAATAATCCCACTACCTGCAATTCACCATCCTCTCAACATAGAAGTGATTTGATTATGTTATGTAGATTTATTTTCTCTTAGGTTTTAAGATCGAGTTAACATTTGGTTTGGTTTTGTTTTTTTCTACATCAAGAGTTAAACATGCTGACTATGGATAAATTATGTTCTTTTAATAGTTAATATAATGCAATCCAGAGCCATTACTGGCCTAATTGGGTTATTTGTGCTTTGGCTTAGGGTCTAGAACACAATAAACTTAAAGGTCTGAGCACATCGAGGTTAATTATGCTTAAAACCTGCAAGGCAGCTAGTTTGGGGTCCTTTACACACACACACACACACATTCACACACACACACACACACATTCACACACACACACACACACACACACACACACACACACAAACTTACACACTCAATCGGCGAGAAAGAGAAAACCACCAGTTTTTCCAAAAAACAGTGAACTCACAGCTGCAGCAGTGAACTCATGCCTTCTTTCTTGAGTCTGCACAGCTGCAGCTGGGATCTAACGGTCTTCTTACCCTCCTCTCTTACCCTCCTCTCTCCTTGTGGTACCTTCTCCCAAATTATTTGTCCTTAGGAACTGTTCAGCTCTCAGCTCTGCTGAAAACGGCTCCCCAGGGCCTCTGAAATTAAACATAAGCTCCTCGCCGTGGCTTTTAAGAATTTTCTAATTTGGTCCCAATTTATCGGCATGGTAGCATGGCCCGCTACCCCACGGCTCCATCTTTAGCTTAATTAAAGTTGTTTAAATATTGTGCCTGGGACTCTCCAGCAGTTTCCCATCTCAGAGTCTCTGCTGATGCCCACACCTCCCCCTACCCCCACAGCCTTTTCATTCTCCTAGAACCCTGCTCACTGGTCTTCTTTGGTCAAGGGGAAGGACAGGATGATGGCAGGTGCATGGAGGGTGAAGATGTCAGAAGCAGAGCATGGTCCTTCTGCATCTGAGAGAAACTGCATCACAGCCCAACATTATTTTGATCATATGCCGGCCTTGCATATAATTGCTTAACATTCCCTGAAGTGAAAGAGCCAACAGATTAAGGCATTCAGAATAGAATAGGGGATTCGCTTATTAGACAAAAGTTAGAGTCCAGGATCCTCGGAGGTAGTGAGAGTGTCTTAACTATAAATCATCTCAGATGTGCAGCTTTTCCATCAGCCTTCCACCTGCTAAGGTGCTGTGGAGAGATGACTGTATTTTGAGGTCTTAGCTCATCAGGAGCACACGCAAAGGGGATCACATGAGACCAGTCAAAGGGCACCTGGAGCACATGGTTGGCATGAAGAGTTGCAGACTTCCTTCTGCTCAGTACCATGCCTGAAATGTCACAGGCTTTACATAAAGCCTGTTGGTTATTTGTGAAAAGGTAGAGAAGAGCATGGTGTGGGCTCAGCAGGAGGAAAATAAAGGAAATGAGTGGCTGACACACAAAATGTCATTGGTGGAGTTCAACAACATTCTGCTGGTGAAAGAGCTTGGCACAATGGAGTACTTGCTGCATGAATCTATTAATAAGGAGGCTGTGAACAGGAAGAACTGGCCTATTGTGATAGAAACCAGAGCTGCTACTGTCTCATTGAGGGAGCAGGGAGTGGGCGAGAAGAATCCTGCCTAGAAAAATCTGTAGGGTGATGTCTATAACTCCTATCTTGATACAGGGGGTTTGTGCTCCTGGGCGCACTTGTCAAAGACACCAAACCAATGCCCAAAATGTCACAAAAAATATGATTCTTGGATGTGTAAAGTAAGGTCAGAGAATGTAACCCACTTGGCAGCATGTTTGTTAGCGTATGTGAAGCCCTGGGAGAGGTGGCAGAACTGGACATGGTGGCATGCACCAGCAACCCCAGTACCCAAGGGGTAAAGGCAGGAGGAGCAGAGGTTTGAGGCTATCATCGCTAAGGAGTGACTTAGACGCCATCCTGGGCTACAGGAGACTCTGGACAGAGAGGGGAGGGAGACAGGGAGGGAGAGAACGAAATAGAGACTGCAAACAAATTCTAGGGCTGTCTCCCTCACGACCACACAGATACCTTTACATTCTCTGTACTTTGAGCCTGACACTGAGACAGTAGTGTGCTCCCTGATGCTGGGATTTGCAGGTCCTAAACTTGGGTCTACCACTTTCTGGCCTTATGACTTTAGACAAGTTGCTGAAGATCTCTAAGTTTGAGACTGTTTTATCCAAAGACCAGCAGTGATAACCATCATAAAGTCACTGTAGAGATCAAAAGACTCACAGGGAGCATAGAAAACCCTTGGTCTTGGGGATTGTGTTCAGTCATCATTCACTGGAAGGACCAGGGCCAGGCTGAGGTGCCTGGGAAGGAGGGATGATGCCTTTCTATTCCTGTATTTGGTCTCAGCTCTCCTTTGTGGTCTGTAGTAGGGACCTAAATACTGCGCATGGAGGTCTTCAAAATCATATATCCATGTGTGAGATAGTCTGAAGTATCAATGTAGCTTCATGTTTTGGTGAGGAAGGGGCTATTATCTTAATTGGTGTAAATGCATGGCTTTTTGAGGGAATAGACTCCAGTCCTTGGTGTGCTTCAGGGCAAGGTGGGTTCACACTTCCAGGTGCATCCCATGTTCCCCAGATATAAGTTTATTATCTACGGAGTTCAATGTGAATCCAGGGAGCGTTGTCCAACTGAAATGCATTATAGCTCAATTTGGATTTAGTTTGGAGCAAATATCCAATAGCTCATCTTATCTGGCTTGACTATATTCATCTACTAATTTGAATGCATCTGAGGTAGGACAAGTCATAACAATCCCCATATCCACGAGGGAATTGGGAACAGGATGAGGCTCCTCATTTTGAATGCAGGATTCAGTTGCCTCCTTCTAATGCAGATCATGCAAATCAAACTTAGGTCATCAGTCTTGGTAGCATACTCACCTCTACCCCTGAGCTCTTGCCAGACCCAACTCTGTCTTACCTCATTTTCAAAGTCACTGTTTGTGAATTTTATTCCCTGTTATTTCCATTTAAACTCCCGTTTCCCCCCAGTGAAGACTACTGGGGAAATGAGATACTGTGGTCCAGTTGGCTCTTTGTGTTCCCAGAATTCACCCTGAAAAAGGTTGCTCTCACATGCTGTGACATTGTGTATATTCATTATAAATTCCCTGCTCTATCTTGTATTTTATTATTATTATTATTTATGTATATGCATGTATTTGTGTATATACGCACTATTGCGTGGGGGGGGGGGCATGAAGGACAAGGACCGTATGAGATCCCTGAAGCTGGAGTCACGGCAGCTGGAGGGCTGTGATAATCAAATGTGCCAACAACCAAAAAGTCATAGAATTACAGCTAGTGTCCATCAAGCACTCTGTACCTGTCATCGTTGTTGCTTTTGTTGTTACACAGGAAATCTGAAACTGAAAACATCAGTGGTCAAAACAGACACCTCCTTCTTCAAAGAGTTCATACAGTTTAGGATTACAGAAAGAAAAAAAATTAATTAAAGAAAGCACCAGGCCTGATGGCATATGCCTGTAATCTCAGCACTCAAGAGGTTCCAGGTGAGGCCTGGAAATGAAGAGTCCAAGGCCAGCCCCAGCTACACTGGGAGTTTGAGGCCAGCCTGGGCTACATGTGATCCTGTCTCAAATCAATGACAAAAATAAAGTAAGTTACAGCTTACATCATGGAAAGACAAACTAGAAATATATAGACCCCAAAGTCAGGACTTGCCTTAAACTCAGCAATCAGGCAAGTTGATGTTAACACTACAGATTGCCCACAGTGGGAATAATCCTGGATTCTGTTATGAGCTGAACAGTCTCTATCTGTGCAAGGTGCATGCTGGGAAAGCAAGCAGGAGCCAAGAGAAGTGTTCACAGTCCAGTTGTTGGAGTCACCCTGACAGCACAGAAGAGGCTCCACTGGTGGATGGTGGTGGAATGGCTGGGGACTCCAGCTACAGCAGTGTTCTCGGGCATTGTGGGACTGGGGACTTCCTGTTTACAACTTAGGAACTGGGTGAGGGTTTGGCCTCTGGTAAGCAGAGACCAAGGAAGGTGGCTCAGAACTTTCAGATCACAGAACACACAAACGTGACCCAATCTAAGTCAGCAATGACAAGGAAGAGGGACCTTAGTCCAGAAGAAAAGAAATGAGGCTTGGCTGTGTTTGCAGGACAGATGATAGTGTGTGTGTGTGTGTGTGTGTGTGTGTGTGTGTGTGTGTGTGTGTGTCCATCACAAAGACTGACATTGTTCCCTTTTAGTCCACCGCCCTGAAACATACCTGTTGTAAGAACTTAGAGCTGTGTCTACCACTATCTGTTTAGCAAATATCTTTTAAAAATATTTATGTGTGTATATGATGCATGTATTTGTATGTGCATATGGTGTATGAGCATAGGCATACATGTGGTGTACAAGGGGCGGTCGTAGGACAGCCTTGAGTGTTGGTTCCCAGGTTCTGCTTTGTTTGAGACAGAATCTCTCCTCTTCATCACCACCTGCACAGGACAGTTGGGGAGTAGGCTGCCGGGGAATTGTCATTGTCCCCCACCTTACTGTGTCCAGCATTATGTGGGTCCTGGGGGCCTGAACTTGGGTCTTTGTGCTTGTGTGCCACTGAACCATCTCCCCAGCCACAAGTCTCTTTTCTTAAATGTCTGCTTGATTCTTCCTGTCAACTGGCACAGTTTATTACAACCCACCTGCACAGTGTCATGGTCTGATTTACATTATCATTACTTCAAATGGATAAAGGCAGGAGGGTGGGGTAGGGAGTCGGGAGCTGGAAGCAATATTGTGTCATGTAGCTACACAATTTGAGCAGGCTCCCCAGGAGCCTGTGGCAACTGCTTACATATTATATTATTGCATTATATAGATCCCTGAATTACACATAAAAATAATTCCATGAACTGTACTTAACTTTAATCTGATTATTTTGAAATGCTTAAATTAAACAGATATTTTATCAACTGGGGTTTCTACTAATTATGCTGTTGTTGCTATTAAAAATTACTCACTATAGCATCTGTTCCTGCTCCTGTTGAACAACTCAAAGGTTTGTTCACATGCTCTTATTTTTAGAACGAACTATGCAACAGTGGCAACACATGAACATACTCCACTAAAGTAAGTGTTTATCTTGGAAAGGCAAATTTACAGCTTTGGTAAATCTGCCCTTAAACACATTGACTGACTGATGAGCTGTGAAGTACCACCAACCAAAGCCGAAACGTACACTTAACCAGTCACAAGTCTAGTCCTTGTGACGACAGATATGTGGACTTCTGTTTCTCTTCCTTCCCTCTTTTGTGGGGATGTCTGGGTGTCAAGCGTTAAGACCAACCTTCACTGAAATATATGGCCAGCCTTAAATAAGCAAAGCTTCTATGTGCTAGTCATTCCTCAAAAACACTGAAAAGGGGAGGGGAAATAAGTCACACACAATTCCACATCTAAGTGCTGGGCTTTGGGTAGTAACAAGGTCTCGGTGGAGCCTCCTAAGTTGTGGCACACAGATGCTGTGGGGTGGGGATGCTACTAGGGAAGGCTTTGCATGTAGAAGGCTGAAGAGTATGTAGGAATGCTGGGCTCTCCACACTCCATTCTGAGCTGAAGCTACTCTAAATTGTAGTCTCAAATAATTGGATTCTGTGAACACAGCACTTTAGGAAACTCCTAGAGATTGGGGGGAGGCTTTGGGAAGAACTTTGTCTATAAGATGAATTGCTAATTGGCTATATTAATAAAAAACTGAAGCCAAATATTGGGATAAATTCTGAAAGATCAGAGGAATAGGATAAGCCAAAGCCAACCTCACCTTTCTGACCCTCAGCTTCCAAAGAGACCTATTTCCTGTATACCCACACCTGTATTCCTTTCTGTCCTGCTAACTCATTTCCTCTCTCTGTCCAGCTACATCATTTCCTCTTCCTGCCAAGCTCGGTCACTTCCTGTCTGTCTGTACAGACCTCCAGACATTTATGGTTAACTAGTGTTGGAATTTAAGGCATGTGCCACCATGTCTGGCTCTGTTCACAGTGTAGCCCTGAACTCAGAGATCCAGATGCCTGCCTCCCGAGTGATAGGATATCCCGAGTTATAGTGCTACCACTGTCTGGCTTCTATGTCTAATATCGTGGTTGGCTTTTTCCTCTGATCCTCAGATAAACTTTATTAGGGTGTACAATATTTTAGAGGACACAATACATCACCACACAGCTGAATCTTTTACCTTTTCTGTCAACTTAAAAAAAAAAAAAAAACAATGTAAACTTTAGGGAGCCAGGAATTGGATCTATCTGCCACAGGTCAAAAGAACTTCAGATCCCTTGTTTAGTAACCACTCCTTCTATTCAACAGCTTAAGCTCTCCCACTTACAGCCTCTCCCTGGGGATGGGCTTTTCTTGCCCCTCCTGTTGGGTGTTCAAGTGTATACCCAAGATAAAGAGCCCCTGAGCTCCCTGACTTTACCTTCTGTCCTCTCTCCCTAGTCTGTATCCATCTCAGATTTCCACTTAGCTGACAGACACTGTGCTGGATTGTTCTATATCAACTTGACATAAGCTAAAGTCATCTCCAGAGAAGGGTGCCTCTGAGGCATTAACAAAATGCCTCCATAAGAGTGAGCTGTATGCATTTCTTAATTAGTACTTGATGGAGGAGGGCCCAGCCCATTGTGTATGGTGTCATCCCTGGGCTGTGGTCCTGGGTTCTATAAGAAAGCAGACTGAGCAAGCCATGGGGAGCAAACCAGTAAGCAGCTCCCCTCCACGACCTCTGCATCAGTTCCTGTCTCCAGGTTCCTGTCCTGTTTGAGTTCCTGTCCTGTCTTCCTTCTGTAATGGACTACAATGTGGAAATGTAAGCTAAACAAACCCTTTCCTCCTCAACTTGCTTTTGGTCATGGTGTTTCATCACAGCAATAGAAACCCTAAGACAGACAACATCCAGGAGTTAACTACCCAGCAAAGTTTTCCCAAACTGGTAAGCAGTCAACATGCTGATGAAGAATGTTCTGTGTGAGCCAGTCTGGTCAAGTGAAAGAGAGGATTAAGACTTACATGAGTGGACTCACAAACTACATCCTCCAGGAGCCGACTCCTTTGCAGCTCTCTCCTTTGGTCTCTCTCAGGCCCCTGACTCCTCCTACCTCTCCCTTTGCCTGTCTCCTTGAGTCTCTTTCCTCCTTGAGCTCAGAGATTTCACTAAAGCCTTAGGACCTGCCCTACCTCGGCAAGGCAGAGTCGGGGAGTCGACCCTCCAGTGTTGTTTGTTCACAGTTTGACAAGGGCCTGGCAGCAGGTGAGGTGTGGGCAGTTCTCTGCCAAGGTGTCGGTGTTGCCACACTTGAAGCTGGGCCCAGGTGGAGTCTCTTTGTGCCACACAATCATCACTGCTCCTTATGCCTGCAGGTTCTTTCTGGAGAAAACTGGCAAAGTTACACAGTGGTGTGAAAACCAGACACTTGTGGCAAAATTTCCCCCAAATGGTGCTAGAATAAAACCAGGCATTTAATGTGGAAGAGTGAACTAGGTTTTTTATCTCTTTACCTTTGTAAAAATCAACTCTAAATGGACCAACTACCTTAATGTAAGACCTGGTACTCTGAAATTGCTATTGGGAAAGTAGGGAAAACTCACCAAGGTAGAGACATATGTAGCTAGAGTTTTCCTGCCTTG